>NC_135535.1:94932526-95259776 GCF_045843805.1 Urocitellus parryii | reverse complement strand
AACAGAGTTGTTGCATTAGAATAACAGAGTGAGACCTTCACAATTGACAGTAAATATGTGAAGTAGTGAGAAGCTATAAGCCTTTTAAGCTTTTAGTTCTGCTTTTATAGGTTTATGCCTATTGATACTATTGGGTAATATGTGGGAGGTACTTAACTGCACACAGTTGCTGCAGACCCAATAGTTGACAGCATAGAAAGCAGTACAAAGAATTCTGATTCTGGGCATTTTCACTTGAAATAGTCATTTTGAAGATATACTTTGTTTGTTCTGTGAGCTTCATTGACATGTTGAATGACGTTTTTGGCTTTTGTGGTTAATGGGATGTTTGCTGCACAAACTACATAACAGATGTGAACCACTATTTGAAAGGAATTTTAATATGTAGCCAACATACTGTATTCCTGTTTTTTCATGAATATGAATCAAACAAGAAAATTTAGACTCAACAAGGCTGACCTAGAAGTCTGCATTAGATTTTAATATTAATACAAATGAACTAAGTAGCAGTGATTTACAGAAGAGGAAGTTCTTTTCCCAGTATCAAGCTGCCCACAGGTAAGAGATTCAGGTCCTTTTTCTGTGACATTCCCCTAATCTTCCTCCCCCAAGCTTGCATCTTTCTCTCACCATTGGGAAGGATTTTGTTTGTTTTTAGTTTTAGTAGTAACAGGATTGGTAGATTGTTTAATGTTAATATTTCAGGATATTTTGAGTGTCAAATTTGGATTTGGTCTTTAAAAAATGTTATTTTCCTCTTTTCAAAATTTTCTCATTTCAATTTGAATTGAAATGAACTAACAGTGGGTTTCACATATGAACATTACTCTTATATATAGTATGTTCATATTACATATAAATCAGTTTTAGATCTCTTTTTATTATAGTCTGTTACTATGTTCTCAGTTGCACTGACACCAACTGGTACATGCAGAGAGATGACATTTTGTAACATTACTTAATTAGAGTTTTAGTGTAAATTTACCACTTGGAATTTACCCTTACAAATAAGGCTGCTTATGCTTTCACATTTGGCTCATTGACATGCATTAGATAATATGTATTTATAAAAATATAACAAGTTCTTCAGTTTGACCTTTATTCCACTTCCATATATTTAAGTTTATCACAGTTTTAACAAAGTGAATGTAAGAATCTAAAACTAAAATAATAGTATTAATTAGAAATTCCATTGAATCAAATATTTTATTCTTAAGCTGGGTAAAGAGTACACAGGTGTTTGTTTTTGTTTTTGGTTTGCCTTAAGTATTGTATACAGAAAAACGAAATCCTATTTTAAATTAACTATATAAAACAAAGACTATGTTGCCATTACTATAAATATATGAAGGTATATTTTTATCAAGAAATGTAAATATGTATGTCTGTTAATATTAGTATGGCTACAGATAAAATATTTCTGATATAATTATTTGGGGGGAATGGGCGTAAGGATAAAGTGGAAAGCGGAAATGAGGTTAGCTTAGAGAAGTGGAAGAAAGGAAATATATTAAGCAGTTCTGTCTACTCTTTGCCTCCTCTCTAGAAGTTAAACAACATTCTCTTTCTACAATCTTAAATTAATGTTAGTTTTAGGTGGGACTTTATTTCTCTAGCTTCTGAAAGGTAACTGGTCATTTACTACTGTGTGGTAGTGCTCTTAAATCTAGAGGTCTGCTATGATAGAAGTCACACGTTCCAGGGGCATGAACCTGTTGCCTTTTGACATTTTTGCCTAGAGTTAAAAAAAATAATACGTAGTCTATTAAAGGTTTTAAAAAAACATAGAAATTTATGGGTTTTTTTTTTTTGGTGTGTGTGTTTCATCTTAATAAACAGTTTCATTATGATTGACAAAATGATGATAATAGAAAGATACCCATTTTGATTACTGTGTTTAGATTGGATGGGAAGGTCATTCTTCTTGGTGTGGAGGACATCGCACATCTGAAACAGTTGGGAAATGTTTTCAAACTTCTCTAGAACCATAATTTGGAAGAATGTTGGTCTGGGAAGGTGTTTGAGATGGTCTGCCTTTTTTTAGAGAGAAATAGAAAAGGGGAATTGTTAAATGAAAATGAGGCATTTATTGAATGCTGTTATAATAGGGGCTCATAAGCAAAGAAAAATAAGGGGAATAGGCTCTAGGAGTATTCTGAATAGACAAACCTAAAAGGAAGCATGGAAGAAAAGATAAAAGTCATGAGAATAAGAGTGCTATAATTTTTGATAGTATTCAAATTGAGTGTAAGCAATCCAAAATCTGGGGGATAAAAGTATGAGTTTTTACTTCTTGTGTTCCTCTTAGGCAATTAAATTCATGTAGCAAGCAATCTAGAATCACAAAATCTTTGAAGTAAAATGAACCAGAATTACACTTTGGACAGAAATCTACTGTTTAATATTTCTGGCAGGTAAGTTATCTAGTTATTGGCTTTAGCATTTTTAATGACAAGAAGGAAGCATCTCTGATTCAAAAGGCAATTCCTTCTTTTTCTTGGACATCTGATAAATTAACATTTTTGAGACAAAGTTGCTTTTTGCCTTCACTCCCAATGCCCATCTGCTTTCTGTCTCTGTCTACCTCTGAAGCCATGAAAATTTCCTTGTGTTTTCTATGCTAAATATCCTTCTCTTATTCTAACTGTTCTTCAAACATGTTGTTCAGGATCATTCTTGATGAATGATCATCCTCTTGTTTACTTTCAATTATTAAAAGTCTCTGTGATCCAAACAATACTCGAAAAATGTCCCCCTCCCCCTTCTCCTTGACTGTATTCTGCAATTTTAACTTTGTAGTAGTAGTTTTGGCCGCCACTTGTGCTGTTGAATTTTTTTGTACAGTAAGTTAAAAACTCCTTAGTCTTTTATATTTGAATATTTAAGCCAAGTAGTTGTCTTTATGTCTCTTTTAAAAAAATTCTTTTTATTTTGAGACAGTGTCTCTTAAGTTGCTGAGCCTGGCCTCAAACTTGCAATCCTCCTGCTTCAGCCTCCACAACACTGAGATTATGGGTTTGCAACACCACTCCTGGTTTCTTTCATGATTTCTAGTATTGTTTATTATGTTCATTATGCTTTCTCTGGATCTTCTTTGCTATATTTACCCCTTTATAATAGACTTTTCAAAGAACTGGCATTGGTTTCATTGGCTACTGACTAGTTTTTTGAGTTCTTCTATTATAATTTTGCTTTTATTTTAAATGCTTGTTTTGGTATTATATCTTTCTGCCTTGACTAGTGGTTTTGAGTTGGTGGGTTTTTAATTAGCATGTGAAAATATGACTGTCAGTCTTCATATGAATATCATTTTAGTTGAGTTTCTTAGGTTATATTGTTAGTGATTTATTTTTCCACTGATTTCCTCTATTTTTTTTTAATTTATAAGGAGAAAATTTCCCTCTCATCTTGTTAGTATATCTAACTTTATTATATTTTAGCCAAAGAATATGGCCTTGTGTGATTTGTTTTATTTGCCTTTGAATTTATTAAGATTTCCTTGTTGCCACATGCAGGATCAATATTGATATTTATTGGATGTATTTGTGAGAAATTTAAATTTGGGTTTATTGGGTATTCTAACATGTTAATTAGGAAATGCATTCTTATTGCTTTTATTTTGTTCATTTGTAGATTTTAGAAAGAGGTATGTATAACTCTGCTTGTGGATTTATTAGTTTCTTTCTGAACTTTTAGAACTGTTTCTACTTTACATGATTTGAAATGATGTTATTTAGGTACATCAAAAATACACATTTCTAGTGACATGTCTTTTATCAATAGGACATGATTTTTTTTTTTTTCCCAATACTCGATTTGATTTTCAGGTTGTTCTTTTTTATATGTTGTGAACCTATTACATATGTTACATAGGTTATATGCCTATCTTTTGTGGTGGTTAGTATTTACCAAGTGTATCATTTTTTATCCTTCAATTTTTAGCTTTTCTATGGTGCATTATTGTAAGTTTTGTGTCCTGTATATACTAACTACCTAATGATATTTTTTATCATTTAAGCAGCTTGAAACCTAGCTAGATTTCCCCCAATTAATAGTTTTCTTTATTTCTGCCATATTCTGCAACCCCTAAATTTGCTAGCTCCCATGTTGTAATTATCTATGATTTTAGTTCAGAATATTTATTTTTAAGGTGATGAATCCTCAGTTATTTCAGGTTGCCCATTTTTTGAGCACTGCTGATTTTCTCATCTGAGTTTTTTCTTTTTTTTAAGGATCTGTTGCTGTCTTGTACCTGTAATGAACCAGAGACAATTAACCACTGAACCACATCTCTAGTCCTTTTTATATTTTATTTTGAGACAGGGTCTCTGTGAGTTGCTTAGGGCCTTGCTAAGTAACAGAGTCTGGCTTTGAACTTGTGATCCTCCTGCCTCAGCATCCAGAGCTGCAGGGATTATAGGTGTGTGCTACCAGGCCCAGCTGTTTTCTCATTTCCTTGCTTAGAAGTAATATCTTTATTTCTGTCTCTTTCTGATTGATACTTTGCCTGGCGGTAAAGAATTCCAGGATGAAAATAACTTTTACCCTGAACTTTGAGGGTATTGTTTCTTTCAATATTAGTATTGATGATGACAAGTCTGATGTCAGTTTAATTTTTATTTCTTTGTAGTTCAGTGATTTTTTTATTACTCTAAATTTTTAATATTTCTCACTTGGTTTTCTGAAATCTTATCACAAATATCTAGATATTAAAAATTTTATCTTGCTTGTTTTAATTTAGTCTTTTGGTATTTAGTAGGCCTTAATTATTGAAAAATGTGTACATTTCTTCAGCTCTATGAATTTTTTCTTATTTTCTTTCTTTCCACCTTTTTGTTTTTTAAAAATCTTCATTGAAAATTGTTGCTTCTGAATGCACCTCCCCCAGTATATCTTAGCTTTATTGTTTTTCTTTACTTTTTCTTTTCCTAGTTGATCATCTTGTATTAATCAACAAGGTCACTTCAGCTATGTTCATGCAGCTTGTATTTTGAATTTCTGAGGTTTCAGATTGATTTCCTATTGCTTGTTCTTAGAATTAAGTAATATCTTATATACCCTGAGGATGTTTTGATATACTATTTTAAAGTATACTGTGTTGATTCTGTTACTGATTAGCTAGATTTTTGTTAGTTTGTTGGTTTTGTAAGGTTTGGCTCCTGGTTTTTACATTTTTTATTCTCTCTGTGTATTTAAGATGTTCCTTTTTACTTTGGGTAGATGCTTGATTACTCAGGTGACTGTAAAGGTTGGGGAAGTGTTACTTGCTCCACATGGGATAGTTTATCTTTTTGTTTATTTAAAAAAAAAAAATTTGCAGGTGCTAGGGATTGAATCTTGGGCCCTATGCATGCTAGGCAAACATTCTATCACTGAGTTATACCCCCAGCTCTGTAATTTCTTTTGAAAGATGACTTCCTTATCTCCTCTGGGGTTTAGTGTCTCTGTCACTTTCTAACCACAGTCATAAATGTCACTGCTGCCCTTTCTTAGTACTAACATGGAAGAGAAAAAGTAGGAGGAGCTTAATCATTCGAATACAAATTATACAAATATATTTTCATATGAAGATTCCGTAGTGGGCTGGGGATGTTGCTCAAGCGGTAATGTGCTCGCCTGGCATGCGTGGGTCGCTGGGTTCGATCCTCCGCATCACATAAAAATAAAATAAAGATGTTGTGTCCACCGAAAACTAAAAAATAAATATTAAAAAATTCTCTCTCTCTCTCTTTTCTCTCTTAAAAAAAAATTCAGTAGTGTATTAGATCCAAGTTAATATTTTCTTGTTTCTCCCCAAGTAAGCTGATTTAATTAATTTGGCATTTCTTCCAGACTTTTAAAATACCATCTACATGCCTTTATACAAGTTTAGGTGTGTGTGTGTGTGTGTGTGTGTGTGTGTGTGTGTGTGTGTTTTAAAATGTAATGGCATAAAAACAGGAAAACAGTTAACTGACTGCTTTTGATATCAAAGAACTTTTTATTGTTTCATTTAATTCACCTAAAATTTCTGTAAGGTTAGACATTATTATATTCTCAGTTTCAGGGATGAGGATACTGGGGCAAGGAAAGGAAATATTTCTTGGATAGGTAACCTAACCCTGAAAGAATGGGTGCCAGTATTACATAGGTATGTCTGGCCCAAGGGTTTGCATATTTATTACTAAAGAATTCTGCAGTGCTTTTTTAGTTCACTTAATACATTCACAAAGATCTTTTCACACCTGTGAAGGATCTACCATATTCTTTTAAACTCCTTAGTGTATACTAGTATTTTTTAAAACTATTTTCTTAGCGAACTGTTTTTTGTTATTAAGTGCATTTTGTTATTATTAGGCATTCCCTTTTTAAATGTTTTTTTTTCGGGGGAGGGGGTATTGGGAATTGAACTCAGGGGCACTCCACCACTGAGCCACATCCCTAGCCCTATTTTGTATTTTTATTTAGAGACAGGGTCTTACTGATTTACTTAATGCCTTGCTTTTGCTGGGGCTGGCTTTGAACTTGCAATCCTTTTGCCTCAGCCTCCCAAGCCCCTATGATTACATGCATGTACCACCTTTTTAAAACTTTTAATATATCTTAAGATACATATCTCTAAGTAGCTTTGCTTTGTCAAAGTTGACGCACAGTTTGTGTTTATTTATATATTTAAGAATCGTTGTGATGGTTAACTCTTCTGCTAATAGTATTGGACCACTCGTGTACATTAATGCTAAACAATATAGTTGTCAAACTGAACTATAAAAACCTATTTTTCTTTTCTCACTGATTATTAGTGAAATTGAATATACTTGTTTAAAAGTTGCCTATTTTATGTTAACTTTTTCTGAATCATTTGTCCTTTTTATTTACTCTTTTTTATTATGGAATGCTAATCCTATATCACTGTGCTGCTTTTTCTTATGTATTTCTCAAAATTTATGGTTACTTATAATACCTTCTGAGTCCTTAAAGTTTTCCATTTTTTAAATCCCTAGCGTATTTTGCTATTACATTTCATTTATCAACTGTTTGAATCCATTCTCAACCATTCATTTTACTTTTTTTTTTTTTTTGCATTTTTTAAATTATTGGTTCTTCAAAATCAACCATTCATTTTAAAACCTACCTTTTCTCTGTTAATTTGTGATGCTTTCTGTGTCATGTTACATTTATTATTGCTTGTTTTATCTTTTGGATAATTATTCTGTTGTACTCTTTTAGAATTGTGATAGTAATTATTGCTTTATCATATGCTGTCAAATCTAAGAGGACAAATCATTTTTTATTTTGATTTTCAAAATAAATTTTGAAAATCTTTATTTTTCAAAAGATTTTCCTCTATTTTGGACATTTTTTCCCATTATATATATTACTTTTTAAAAATGTTTTCAGTGTTTAATTTTTTTTAAATTAACGAATATTGAAACATACTGGGTGTTTTTCAGTTTTTGTTGAGAAATAACAGTTATTTTTTTGAAACCATTTTAGGTTGTTAGTAAATTTCATAATATACTTATATTTTAAATTATTAAAAGTATTTAAATTGAAAAAATAGTGCAGTCTAGGATATAAAAGTTATTTCATCTTAACCAGGCCTGGAGGGATAAAGGAATTTTAGGAAAATGTAATTTCTTGTCTCTTAGCCTTAAAGACCTTAAGGTTAGCCTTAAAGGCCTTAAAGTTTCAGTCAGTTCCTTCAGAGTGCCATCCTACTGTTTCCAAGGACTGTTTTTGTACAGCACATATTTATTGAATTTGACTGCATGCTGTTAACAGTGATGTGGCGTATCAAAAAATATTTTTTGTTTGTTTACAGAAGAATGGCTTGAGAATCCTTATCTTAACATAGAAAAGATGATAAAAATTTTGAAGAAAAATAGAATAAGTATTTGGAGATACCAAAATAAGGTCCTTGGTCTGAATTTGTGAACCCTTGAGAAGAGTTTAAGTACTTGGTTTATTACATTTATCATCACATGTCCTTGATTGTTGTTTTGCTTTCTCTCCTTTACCCCTTTCCTTTCCTTTTCCTCTGTTCTTTTCTCTTTGTCCTCCTCTTCCTCCTCTTCCTCTCCTTTTTTAAATTCTGGAGGCTCTAGACTCAGTTTAAATATTTTCATCTGGCAGAGAGCCAGGTTTCCAATAGCCCTGAACTGAGCATGCTGCTGTTGCTTAGCAACTGCTTCTGAAGTCTTGTGGCTATAACTGAATTATAAATAGGGTTATAAGCAGAAGTGCAATTGAAATTGAGATTGAAAAGAAAGGCTTACTCCTTTTTCTATCTTTCCATTTGAATTTGAGTGATTTTTAATACAGAGTCAGTTTTCAGAAATCTTAGACCCTGTCAGAAAGTCAGGGTTCTGTAGAGGTCTATAATTTCACATTTGAAAGGCTGTTTTTGATTATTAGAATTAAAAGTCTATAATGGAGACATGGCAGTTCATGGAAACTAGAGCACTTCTAATTTTGAGGGTTGTACACCTAGAAAAATACCTAATGCGCTGTAATTACTGCCTGATTCTGTTCCAGATATAAACTTAAATCTATATGTAGTAACATTTCATATGGAGCTGTACTTTTGTACTTTTAATTGTCATTTCTTTACAGAGTCCTAAAATCATCCTTAAAATAATGACCCTGATGAATGTTCATGTACATGAACAAAGCCAACCTATTTTTTATCATTGCTTAAAGGGCAATATATTCTAGAGTACAATTTATTAAAATGTTAACAGAGAATCAAAGCTTGAAGGATCTTTTAAGGTCTCTAGTTTAATTTCCGCATGTTTTGGGTGGGAAACTTTAGAGGTGTTAAATGATTTGCCTAATATCTCCCATACTTGGGGATGTGTTTTTTCTGTATTGCATTGATCTCTCTTACTGATGCATATATAGAAGTGTTTTTTTTGTTTGTTTGTTTTTTTGCTTTTGCACTCATATTTCATCAGTTTACTCAAAATTTAACTGAATTCTATAATTTATAATAAAAATTTATAACTGAATTCAGTAAGACAAACAGCTCATGTATAGATTTAAGTGTGAATAGCACAAGTCTCAGTGTATTTCTGAATACCAGTTAATGCATTTAATGGATAAGCTTATTGATGATGATGATTAGAGAGAGATTATTTTAGTGTTCAAAGTATAGTAACTGTTTTTGTTCGATCACTACAGTTTTTTTTTTTTTTTAAGGTTTCAAATTGGATAAAGAAATTCTGTATTTTAAAAAAATATAAACTTTTTTTTTTTGGTTGGTGGGGCTGAAGATATCAGGGATTGAACTCAGGGACACTTGACCACTGAGCCACATCGCAGCCCTGTTTTGTATTTTATTAGAGACTTGTTTAGTGCCTTGCCTTTGCTGATGCTGGCATCAGCATCATCAGTTCAAAAACTCGCAATCCTCCTGCCTGTGCCTCCCAATCCTCTGGGATTACAGGCATGCGCCAGCCCACCCAGTGCCTAGAATATCAACTTTCGATAATAGCTCCTAACAGCCCAACCTATGAAACTAAGGTTCAAAGGAACATAATCAGCATGCAATAGATTTTATCCTTATACATTGTTAATAGAAAATTTCAGAATGGGAATTAAAATTTTTTTTTTGTTTACAGGGAAGTTGTTGGTTCATTCTTTGTTATATGCCTGGTATAAATATTGCTATCAAAATTTTTTTAAACAATCTGCACCTTTTGAACAAAGATATAGATTTATAAGTAGAATTGGTAGAAAATTATGGTAAAAATAATTTTAATTACATCTACAAGTAAGGAAAATGGACAATATTGCTTTTATATGGAAGTGAAAAATAATTGGTACAAAGAGGAATTTTAAGGTTTGTTATTTAGTTATAGCTGTTACTAAAGTTAGACTTCTGTACATAGAAACTGGGATTAGAGAACAATCTGATTTTCAGCAGCTATTTAAGTTTCTATGAGTTTTTAGCAGGGTTAGGAATAGGAGTGACTAGATTAATGACTTGATCCAGGATGAAGTTTCTGGAACTGTCTAAAACTTCTTGGGCATTATAGTTATTATGCTAATTGTTCTAAATTTGCTTGAATCTTCAGTTACCCCCACATTGTGACTATTTTGAATAATGTTCTACAAACTTTATGCTGTTTTGGTTTTCTTGAAATAAACTGGCCAATATAAGTAAAAAATTTGAAAACTGTATTACAACTGCTTTCAATACTACTTAGAAAAATATGAAATATTGATAATCTGGGATTATCAAAGAATTTCTTAAATGAAATACTCTTCCACTAATTGTAACTCATAGGTTAATTAATAACTGATTTCCTTTGGGATGAGGCTAATAGTTTATGCCAGATAAGTAAACAAAATCTATGTACATACTACATTTGGAATATTTATTTTTTAACTATTGGGGTGCTAGTTATTTAACAAGGATTTTGGGCATGCTCTACCACTGAGTTATGCCCCCAGCCCTAAGATTTTTATTTATTTTTGCACTGGGGATTCGAACCCAGCCCTTTTTATTTTTATTTTTTGGAGACAGGGTCTTACTAAGTTGCTTAGGGACTCCCTAAATTGCTGAAGCAGGCTTTGAATTTGTGATCCTCAGTTTCCCAAGTCACTGGGATTACAGGTCTTTGCCACCATACCATGCCCCTAAGATGTTATAAGATACAATTATATCTAGATTTTGGATATCTTTTGTACTTGAACATAATGTTAATAATAATGAAATGCCAAGCTACTCTTCATGTGCACTATTGTTTAAAATAAGATTTTTAAAAAAAAAATATTTTTTTTTTAGTTGTAAAAGAACACACAGTATCTTTATTTATTTTTTATGTGGTGCTGAGGATCAAACCCAGTGCCTCACACATGTGAGGCAAGCACTTTACCACTGAACTACAGCCCCAGCCCCAAGAATATTTATTTTTAAAAGCTTGGTGAAACTTCATTTTAAAATCTAGCCACTGTTGAATATGTAGATTAAAAAGTGTTAGTTAGGGGGCTGAGGCTGTGACTCAGAGATAGAGTGCTTGCCTAGTATGCATGAGGCACTTGGTTTGATCCTCAGCACCACATAAAAATAAAATAAAGATATTGTCTACCTATAACTAAAAAATAAATAGTAAAAAAAAAAAAGTATTGGTATATATTGCTCATGGAACTTTGGATACTTAGAACTGTCCTGTGTTCCTTTGTGCTTTAAAAGTATTCTTTCCAAGCTTTATACATGATTAAAATAAGTCCTTTATGTAATAAGTTTCACATTAAATGTTTAAACTTTCATAGTGCAAATATACAAATTCATTTCACATTTAGCAGTGAAGTAGACATTTTAAAATTTTGCCACCACATAAAAACTCATTGATGGAAGATTTGAGATAATAAATATAACTTAGAACATGGTACTTTAGCCTTTTGTTTCATTAGCATTCAAATTTAATCTAAAGTCTTGATTTTTTTTTTTTTAAATGTCCTTTTCTTGTTTCCTCGTTTTATTTCTTCCCTTCCTTTTTTTTTTGGTTTGGTCATCTTTTACTAGCTCATAATTTTCATAATTGTTACACTAGACTGAAATTTGTTTAGTATCTTTAGGGATTAAAATCTACTCTAGAATAAATTTGTAATATACACAGAAACATGCATGTTAAGCATTATTAGGTTGAAAAGTTAGAATGATGACATACATTCTGTTTTCTGGATAACATAAGAATTTTAAGCATTATCAACTTTAAAATTACTCTAAGCATAATTGAAAAGTCCGAAACAGTATTGTACAGGTTATATGTTCACACATGAAATTTAGCTTTTACTTCATATGAGCAGTTAGATAATTTACTTCCCTTACTGATAGTAATCTATTTACTGTGTGTATGACACCCTGTTTACTGTGTGCTAGGAGAAGTTTGTTTTGAAGGCACATGTCTATTGTATTGATGAGTTATTTGAACTTTGTACTTTTAATGAATGCTAAATTTTTTTTTAAAAAGATTTCAAAATAATTGGAGTAAAAAGTACTAGAGAAATATATAGTACCTATTCAAATTTTGAGATTTTTAGAGAGCCTTGAATTAATTTTAACTGTGATCAAGTGCCGCATTATTTGGGGGAGGGGGAAGCACTTCAGTATGATGTATGAATGTATATGTGTGCACACGAACATATATACACGTAGTACACAAGTAATATAAGCAATACCATGTTATTTGGAAGTGGCCCTTTATTTACCTTAACATTCATTTTTCTTTTAATTGGCACCTAATGTGAAAAGGTGTCAGATGATATGTTGAATGATAAAATCAAGGCCCATATTTTTCTCCAAGAAAATAAAGAATTTTAGCTAGTAGTTTTGCTATTATACTCAAATTTATGCTAGGATTCATACTAGCATATTGTTTCTATTTTTAGGCTGTTGCCAGGCAGATTTAAAATTTCTCCTGTTATGGAAGCACAGTTTCTGGCTTCCTGATTGGTTACATGACTCTGCTTTCATTAGCCAACCACAGTGACTATGCAAATTGTATTTCAGTTTCTGTTTTTGTGAGAGAAATGATAAGATGGCTGCAAGGGGCTCCTTTTGGGGTATGTTTATTTTAAAGAGGGTTTTCATCATTATGTAGCAATAAACAAACGTAGATTTATTTTAAAGAAGTATTTTTTAAACTAAGCAGGCTTTGTAAGGCTGAAAAATGGCTTGAGTGTCAGATTTTATTAATTTAATGGTGCTATGTTTTGCCTCTGTTAGACAGTGTGTAAGTGGGCATATTTTACTACTTTTTATAGGTGAATATGCCAGCATGTTCATTTACAAGTCTGTTAAAATGTTCTAGATTACTACCTGTACTTTCTCACAGAATAGGTTTTTTCCTTTAAGAATTATTTTAGGTGTCAGTTATATGTATACAGCGCATCATTCTTTCAGTCATTATTTAATAAGTGTATCCCGTGTGTCCCCTTCATTATTGTAATATCAGAATAATTATTTCATTTTTTTCACACTTTTATGGAATGAATTCAGAAGCATATCACAATGATATCAGCTAGTTTAGAATGTTTTCTGACATCAAAGCTTTGGATAGAAACAATATGCTAGTATGAATCCTAGCATAGATTTGGATGCATAAAATGCATTAATCTTTTATTAGATATCTGATGGAAAGTACCAAAGTGTTTCATTTAATACATTAAGTTCCGTTTTAGTGATTAGTTGTAAAGAATCCTTTAATTTATTGGCAAATATAGTAAGTAGTGGCAAGATATATTATATGAATAAAAGAAAATATTGATAAAGTGTAACAAAGCTATATGTAACTCCAGAAAGTTCAAGAAATATACCTCATTTTAAAATTTATCAGCATTGATTACATGTAAAGTGTACAGTTTTTTGCCTCAACCAGTTTGTAATGGAAGACAATGTTTCTTCTTCACTGAAGACTTTCTGGTCCTTCTGGTAAAAGATAGTTAATTGTATTTTCCATGTGTAAAAGATGATTAATAATTGTACTTAAAGTGTTCACCCGTGTCATGCTCAGTACCTCTTTTTGAAACTTGTTTTATTCTGTTGTGTGGTGTCTCATGCATCATACTACCATCCTGCAAAACAAGTATGTTTATGTCACATTTAAGACAAAATGAATAACTGGATTATCTAAGATGAACACCTAAGAAAATGATGCTGGTGCAGTTTTACATATACTGCATTTTGTCATAAGTAAAATTACACAATACTCTTATTAGTCTAGAAGTGTATACTCCCTGAAAAGTATAGATCAACATGTAGTTTTCTTGTGAGTTTTTTTTTCTCTGTTGGAAGTATGCCCCAGCAAAGAGGGTTAGGTTAAAAATAAGCTAACAACAACAACTGAAGTTCTGCTATTCTTTTAAAAACAATTTCAGATTTATTGAGATATAATTCATGTTATACAGTTCATCTGTTTACATTGTTCAGTTTAGTGGCTTTTAGCATACTCAGAAAGTTATGTCATGCTCAGCACCTTCACCATAATCAATCTCAGAATATTTTCATTACTCCATAAAGAAATCTTATATCTTTTAGTAGCCAACCCTCATTAAATCCTCCAACCTTTGGCAGTCACTGTTCTACTTATATCTTATAGATTTGACTATTCTGAACATATGCAAACGGAGTCATTCAGTATATAGCCTTGTGTGCCTGGTTCATTTCCCTCAGGATATTTTCAAGGTTCATCCTTGTCATAGCATATATCAGTACTTTTTTCCTTTTTATGGCTGAATAATATTTCATTGTATGGACATACCATATTTTTATTTGTCCATTCATTGGTTGCAGGACATTTAGATTTCTCAATTTTGGGCTGTTAAGAGTAATGCTGCTATGAGCATTTGTGGACAAGGTTGTATGGACATATCTTTTTGTTTCTTTTGGATATATTAATATGTTCCTAAGAGTAGAATTGTGGAGTCATATGACAACTCTTGTGTTTAATATGTTGAGGAACTGCATGTTTTCTAGAGCAGCTGCACCAATTTATAATCCCACCAGAATCATGTGAGGGTTCAGATTTCCTCATATGCTTGGCCAGAACTTATTCTTTTTGATTACAGCTGTCATGGTGTGTGTGTAGTGTTGTCTCATTGTAATTTGAATTTAAAATTTCCTGTTGAATATCTTTTCATGTTTATTGCTTATGGGCTGTTGGCCTTTTGGTCTGTTTGCAGGCATGTCTATTCAAGATCTTTGTTCATTTGAAAGTTGGGCTGTTAAAGTTTTCATTATTGTAACAGTTCTTATATAACAGAAATATCTTAACAGATATATGATTTATAATTTTTTTCCATTGTGTGATTTTTTTTTTTAATGGTCTCCTTTGTAGCACAGAAATAATTTTGATGAAGTCTGGTTAAAGCTTGTTTTTTTTCCCCCTTCTGTTGCTTGTTCTTTTGGGGTCATATCTAAGAAAACATTACCTATTCCAGGACCATAACATTTTATGTTTGTGTTTTCTTCTAAGATTTTTAAGTTTTAGTGTTTAATTTAGATCTTTGATCCATTAGGAATTAATTTTTGTATATGGCCAGAGACTTAAGATCCAGCATCATTCTTTTGCTTGTACCTATACAGTTGTCTCAGCACTTTTTGTTAAAAATACTGTTCTTTCCCCATTGAATGGTCTGGCAGCTCTTATCTAAAATCAATTAAGTATAAATGTGAAGGTTTACTTCTGTTCCATTAATGTAAATATCTGTCCTTTTGCTGCTGTTTGGATTACTATAACTTTGTAATAAAGTTTTGAAAATCGGAAGTGTGAGTCCTCCAGATTTGTTTGTTTTTCTAAGATTGTTTTGGTAATTCTGGGTCACTTGCATTTTCATGAGATTTTTTAGGATCAGTTTGTCAGTTTCTTCCAAGAAGATAGCTGGGATTTTGATAAGGGATTGCCTTGAATCTTTAGCTCAATTTGAAGAGCATGATATCTTAATAATACTGACCTTCTAATTCAAGGACATGAGATGTCTCTCCACTTATTTAGCTCTTTAATTTCTTCAGTGATGTTCTATAGTTTTTAGAGCTAAGTTTTGTATTTCTTTTGCTAAATGTATCATTCTTAATGCTCTTATAAGTGGAATCCTTCCCTTCATTTGAAATGAGGTCTCAACTAAGTCGATTGGCCTGGAATTAGTGAGCTCAAGCCATTTTCCTCCTACAGGGTATGGGGCACCCAGCCGAATTGTTTTCTAAGGTGACATTTTTTTTTTTTTTCCCTTCAGTGCTGGGGATTGAACCCAGGGCCTTGTGCATGCTAGGCAAGCCCTCTACAGTGCAACCGTGCAGTTGCTTTCTCAATTTTATTTTTGCATTGTTTGTTGCAAGGATATCGAAATACAACAGATTTTTATGTTGATTTTATATCCTGCAACCTGTTGAACTCTTACTGACTCTAATAATTTTTAAATTTCCTAACTATTTTTTATGTGCAAGATTTTGTCATCTGCAAATGGAGATCGTTTTACCCCCTGCCCACATTGTATGATTTTATTTCATTTTCTAGCTTAATTGTTCTCATAGGAACCTTCAGTTTGAGAATAGAAGAATTGAGAGCAGACATTTTCTGCTCAGGATAGCCAGACATTTAATTTTAAAAACGTAAAACGTAAGATAGAATGGACCTTTCCAAGTGTCTGGTCTAACCTCTTCAGTTTTATGTTTGAGGAAGCTTTTCTTGTTCCTGATCCTAGAGTAAAAGTTTTCAGTCTTTTACTATTATGTATCATGGCTGTGAGTTTTTTCCTTCGGGTGCCTTTTATCAGGTTGAGTAATTTTCCTTTTATTACTAGTTTGTTGAGTGAATTCTGCTATTAATTGCCATATTGAATTTAGCATAAGGTAGTTTTTAAAATGACATGTTTTGGAAGGCTGTTGGTAATACTGATGATGATCTACTTTATAGATAGGCCTAACCAAGTAGTATGGTTATTGATAATTTGTGAAATTCAGCTTTTAGAAATTGTCTCTTTAATAACAGAGAAAAAGCCTTAGTATAGTGTGTGACATATAATTGTCCTTTGATAAGCATCAGTTTCTTTTTTCTCCTTTCAAGATATGTAGTTTAATTAAAGGGGGAATTTATTAGATAGAAAAAGTATAAGGCAGGCTTAGGAATAATAAACACCAAATTCAAGAGTCTCCTTTGTGTTTGGGAGAAAAGGATGAGGAAGGAGGAGCATGCTATCTGGTAGTGTTAAAAAGGATACATGATGAAAAAATTTTGTGGGATTTTTAACAGAAATAGTGAAAGTAGTACTATGTTTTAATTACTTTAGAAAAATAATTAATTTTAAACAAAAATGACAAGATACCTAGTGTTTAAAATAAAATTTAAAAGTGTGTATATATACTAAATTGGAGTGGGTAAGGTCGTAGTGGGTAAACCATTGCATTGTTAGGTTGATCATTCTAATTAATGGGCAATTAAACAGTAAAGCAGATTATTATTATTTATTATACAACACACTGATTATTCTTTGATTCTTTTTCAGTAGTATTACTAATTCTCAAGCAAAATTTAGAAGTGCAAAATAAAATCAGAAGAGTTCTCAATTAAGAATTGGGATTTTTAAAGAGTCCAGGAATACTTGGCATTTATTAAGAGATTAGGAATCATGGATGAAGGCTTTTTCTCAGTTATTTTAAGAGGAAGTGATCATGAGGCTTGTTGAATCATATTTAGTTAAGCCATTTAACAAAACCAAATTTGAATAATAATTGTTTTTCAGCATCCCATTCGGAAAAAAGTTATACTAATGTCATTTAACAGCATGAATATAACTGAAGTGCTTTTGAAGATAAAAGTGATATATTGACTTAAATTGTTTTATTCATATTTTCTAAGTTTTTCCTTAAGTTTTATTTTTAAGTATACTGCATCAGGTATGCATTACTTTGAATTAATATCATGCTTGTGTGTATATGAGATTTGACCCAGTAATGTTGGTACTTTCTGAAGGCCTTTTTTGTCGGGGGAGAGGGGACCAGTACAAACTCTATTTAATTAAAGAGAAAATACCAAAGACTTCTTACTTAAAGCATCTGGGTTTACAGTACTAATACGTTTCAATTTCATTATTCATCTATATTTTCACACCCATTGGATTTTTTTTTTTTTTTTTAAAGAGAGAGGGAGGGAGAGAGAGAGAGAGATTTTTTTTTTAACATTTATTCTTTAGTTTTCGGTGGACACAACATCTTTGTTTGTTTGTGGTGCTGAGGATCGAACCCGGGCTGCATGCATGCCAGGCGAGCGCGCTACCACTTGAGCCACATCCCCAGCCCCCACATTGGATTTTTGATAGGTCATTTGCCCTCATCTGTTTCCCTTGTTTCTGGGCAAGGTTTGTGATACTGCTGTCTGATTGGTATTAGACATCTGTGGCTTTGAGCCAATCAGACAGTGAATTTCAGTTCTCTCACAGGAATGGAGCATTGAAGCAGCTGTTGATTTACTTTCCTATGGGGAGATTATATAAACTAAGAGTATGGCTGCAGCAAGCTCCCTTTTGAGTATGTTTGAAAAATTACAAGATTCATCTGTAAGGAAAGGGAAATTTTAAAAAGTTGTTTATTTTTAAAAGTTGTTTATTCAGAAAAATCTAATGCGTAGGGAATTTGAGAAAAAATTTATTCTGACCACAGATTTTCTATTTTGTATTTCATAATGTTATATTTAAAAGCTGTAAATTAATGTAATATAAGAAAAATTTCCTTTCAGTTTCTGTGAATATTTACTTTGTAATCTACACATCTTATTGCTTCAAAAGGAAAGCTCATATTACCTTTTTGTAACTAGCTGTGAAAAGCAGTTAAGGAGAAAAGGATATAGTAATTATATTACCACTTAAAACCTATCAGCAAGAACCAGATGTTTTAATCTCATGAATTAAACTGAATCAGTTTAGTGCAGTAGACATCAGAACATTTTACCGTGCTCTCCACAGTAATCCTTTTGATACAGAGTACTATTTATTTTTGGAATCAGAAATATATGATAATAATGGCAGGTGGGTATGAAAATAATCTTGTTATTTGCATTTAAAATTTGTCAGTTTTAGTTATGTTTATCCATATAAGATCTATGAATTCTTGGAAATTTACATTTGATTTTTGCAGATTCTAACTCATTGTGTAGAAAGTATACTCTTTTCTATTATCCATATTAAACTCATTCCTCAGAAATTTTCTAGAATCATTCATGGACATTTATTAAAGCAAGATAAAGTATCATAAAAGAAATAAATCTTATTTACTTATTTATATGCTTAGTGCATATAATATGGATTTAGGATATTATGCAAGCTATGTTCTAGATTACTTATTTCAGACAAAGAAGATCCAGATCTTTTTAAACTATGTTTCCCTGATTTTATTATCAGTCTCCTGTTGCTGGGCAGGAATCAGAATGCTGGATGCTGATTGGCTGAATCCATCAGCTGCTCTTGAACAGCCACTTAAATTCTTGAGCTTTTTCAGCAGGCAGATTGTAGGCTAAGACAAAACAGCTTCCCTTTGTTATTTCATAGCTATGATCTATTTGCTAGAAAGAATGAAAGGAGTGGGTGAAAGGGGATGAAGCAGAGAAACAAATAATGTTTTCACTTACAGAAGAGGCTCATTGGATTTCCTTAAAAATAGTTTACCAAAAATTGAAGAAAAATATGTAAGCCATAAAGACATATTTGTAGGTAACACATCCTTCTCTGGTTATATTTCTATATTATTTTTATTTTTTTGTAGAAAGGGATTTATTACTGTTAGTATTTCCCCAAAGTTCTTGAATCCAAATATACAGAATAGGGAATTAAAAACATTTGTTTGGACTTCTTTCATGACAAAAGTACTTCCAGGAGAAACTAGTTCATTTTGTCTTGCAGTTATTTCTAGATATGGCAGGTATTTTCTGCTTTTACATCTGTTTTTTCTGTGGAAACAAGCTACATCCACATGAAAGCTTCATGAGTTAGTGTTGCCACCTTAAATGTAGCATTTATTCTGCAAAATAATTTTATGAATGACATCTTAGATCCAGATGACAGTATTTAAAATGATCTTCAGAAATGTTCTGGTAATAAACTATGGAGACTTGTTTGCTAGTAACACATCCTTCTTTAATGTGTGTCTTTCTTAAATGTGCAGTGCTTATGCAAAATAGATTTCTAAAAGCAGACTACTGATTGGTTTGTGCAGATATGACTGAACTGGTTTGAACTGGTTGCTTATGTTACTTATTGCTTTGTCTATTTTAAAATTATATTTAGAATTCATAAAAGACGTGGTAAATAGCTATAGTGTGCTCTCTTGTGGGTATGGATGGTAGTTATTCTATTACATTTTATTATTGATGAGTTTAATGGCAGTTTTTTGATACAATTAACTTGCCTTAGATTAGAACTATTTTTATTAGATGTTATTTGGTCATGGCAATTTAATATTAAATACTAGGCTTATATGATGGATTTTTCTAATAAATAAAAATGCCAGAAGTACTTAGGAAAAATTTGCCTCAGACTCTAAAAGTGTATGCCTTAAAACATTATCCTGAATATTCATAGACAATGATGATAATAATTATTGAGTGTTTGCTACTCTAAGTGCCAGTTTTTATTATTAATTAGTGCTAGTTAATTAATTTTAGTGATAACTAGTTTGATCTCAGCCCTCACTGAAGCCTCTTTGGCAGGTATTGATATTATTTCCTTTTTAATATAATTAAAACTAAGAAATTGAAATTATAGATAACTTGCTCAGTGTCACATCATAAATACTGAACTGAAATTTAAATCCATGAATCTATGTATATTTCATTTTCTTAATTGGGTTACTAAAAGTTACAAAGAACATTTTTTAAAAGGATTGTTTACTTTTAGTGAAACTCAGGATAATTGTAGCTAGCCATATAACATTTGAAGAATGTGGACATTATGAGGTTCTCAGTATTTGAAAATATTTAAAGGGTAACCATGCAACTTATGTTATATATTTAATTATTTTATATCTTTGGAGTTAGCAAGGAAAGTTGAATACAAAAGTCATATTGTAACTTCTTTCCAGGAAATTTTGTGATTTACATGACTTTGGAATGGATGGGGAAGGAAAAACCTTGAAGTTTAAATTCTAAGACCTAAAATAATGCCTGTGATAATTTCGAATTAAGGTGTCTGTTTAATTGAACAATTTTTTCCAAATAACTTAAATCTGTTCTATAATTTAAATTAACAGGCTAGGAAGACTAAAAATTATGTTTTGCGTTATTGACTTAAACTGAGAGAATAAATGCAGAATATATACCACAACCTAGAAAGTGTTATGTTAAAGTGTCAGGTTCCTCCAGAAAATAGGCCAGGCTTCTTGTTTTATACTTTTACCAAAGACCACAAGGAATACACTTGTTATTGAACAAGTTAAGGATTACTATTTATTGTAGGGAGGGAAGAGTGCTTACATAGGGAATCTATAAGGTACATCAGGATGGTAGGGGGGAAAGAAATTATTACAGGATTTGGTTATAGTATATGTTAGGCTATTTGGGGGAGAATTTAAGGAAAAAAAATGTATAGAGCCTCACTTTGGATTGGGTAATGTTGGGAAGTAAATCTCAATAAATCTTAGCTGTGAAGGAGTATACTGTTTATACTGAGTCTGAAGCTATAGTTGATAAAGAAGTAGCCGTCACTCATATAGTGAGAGAAGGGGTTATTTGGTATTCTGTGGGATACATAGTGGTCTTGTCTGTCTTGCAGGTTTTTTAAGGTGTTTTTATTGTTCAGTAATAAACCAGAATGGCTTAGCTAAAAGCATCAGATTGGTGTTTAATGACATTGAGGCCTAACTGTGAGTAGCATCAGTTAGGTTTCTAGATTTCAGAGACTGCTTTTTCTTTTTTCTTTCCTTTTTCTCAGGCCACGGCCAAGTACAATGAGACAGGCCTGTTAATCCTAGTGGCTTGGGCATCTAAGACAGGAGGATTGTGAGTTCAAAGCCAGCCTAAACAAGTCAGTGAGACCTTGTTTCTAAATAAAATACAAAAAAGGGCTGAGGATGTATCTCAGTGGTAAACGCCCCTCTCTCTAATCCCCGATACAAATAAATAAATACATAATGAATGAAATATATATATATCCCCTCTCAGACCAAAGCAAGTCGTTCCTGCAGATAATGGTGAAAGATAACCAATGTGAAAGCATTTTTGCCTTCTGTACATTTCATTCTTTAAAAAATGTGTATGTGTGTGTGTTATTGTGAATTAAGTCAAGGCCTCATGCATGGTAGACAAGTGCTTTAGCATTGTGCTTCATCCCCAGCCCTTCTTTAAAGTTTTATTTTGAGGGCTGGGGATGTGGCTCAAGCGGTAGCGTGCTTGCCTGGCATTCGTGCGGCCCGGGTTTGATCCTCAGCACCACATACAAACAAAGATGTTGTGTCCGCCTAAAACTAAAAAATAAATAAAAATTCTCTCTCTCTCTCTCTCTTTTTTAAAAAAATAAAGTTTTATTTTGAGACAGGATTTTGATAATTGTCTAAGATAACCACACATCCCCTATTGATTGATAACCTCTACCCTCTTTTATTTGTATTGGCATGTGTTAACATAAAAATGCTGATAACAGAACATCTTTGTCTTAATTCTTATTTCACCATTAATATAATATCTATAATGTTTGTATAGACAACCTTTATCAAATTTGAGTGTTTTCTTAATTTCTTGAAAATTTTGAGTCAGTGTCTTGAGTTTTTGTCAAATGAATATTTTGAAATGATTTTTTTTATTTTCTTCGACTATTATGTTTGTGGTGAAGTGCTCTGCAAACACACAAACTCATGTTTTTCTCGTTAAACAGCAAATTTGTTGTCCCACAATTCTCTTAAGTTAGAAGTTTAAAATCAAGGTGTTGTCAGGGCCATGCTCCCTCTGAAGATACTAAGCAAGGATTTGTTCTGCCTTCTGTACATTTCATTCTTGAAAAAATGTGTGTGTGTGTGTGTGTGTTTGTGTGTGTTATTGTGAATTAAGTCAAGGCAGTCTCTGAAGTCTGTTAGATAGGCTCATGCTATAACCTTATTTTAACTTAATTACTTTGGTTAAAAACATTATCCAGATTAAATCACATTCTCTGGTATCGGGGTTTAGGACTCTGGGTGTGTGTATGTGTTTGCACAATTCAAGCAATAAGAATCTGGTACCAGACGTTCATCTGTTGTGCACCTTGGTGGGTGTGAACTGAAGCCAAATGCTTATGACTTGCTCTTGATCAGTATTACTTAATATTTGGGTGTGAAATCAATCTAGATTTTTTTTTTTTAATGAGCTTCACTTGGTAGTAAGGTATTATTGTTTTAAGAAATGCATTTTTAAGAAACCCTGCTGAGTAACTCCTAGATTTAAAAAGATATCATAGTGGTATTTTTTTAATAGAGTAATAATGGAAGTATGACATCAAAATGTGAGCTGCAACTAAATCAGCTCTTAGAAATTTATAGTATCTGCATATACATTATAAATGAGAAAAGATTAAAAACTGATTAAACTTGAACCTCAAGTAAAAAGGTGGTAAATTCAACCTGCTCAAAAAAGTAAAAGAATAACAAATGAAACTAGAAAGCAGATGTAAAACAGAAATATTAGCCAAGATAAAATACAACACACAAATACACACAAACCCAACCTTTTTTGCTAACAACTTTTCTGTTATAATTACATACATACAGCTCACCCATAAAAATATACAGTTTACTGTTTTTATAGCATGTTCACAGAGTTATATAGCATGACCTCAGTCAGTGTTAGAACATCTTCATTACTCCATAAGGAAATCCTATACCTTTTAGCAGCTACCATTTCTTCCCAAACCCTCTGCCCTAGGCAATCACTGATTTACTTCCCATCTCTATAGATTTGCCTATTCTGAACAAATCATATAACTGAAGTCATTTAGTATGTAGTCTTTTGTGACTGATTTCTTTCTCTCAATGTATTTTCAAGATTAATCTGTGTTGTAGCATATGTCATTATTTTTTTCCTTATAAGACTGCATAATTTCCCATTGTATGGACATACTACATTTTTATTTATCTATTCATTGGTTTCTGAATATTTAGGTTTCTCAATTTTGGGTTATTATGGGTAATGCTACTTGCTGTAAGCATTTGTGGGTAAGTTTTTGTATGGACTTAATCTTTTTGTTTCTTTTGGGTGTATTCCTAAGAGTAAGAACTGCAGAGTCATATGGCAACTCTGTTTATCATGGTGAGGAACTGCCTGTTTTTCAAAGCAGCTGCACCATTTTACAGTCCCACCAGTATTGTTTAAAGGTTCAAATTTTTCTACATCCTTTCCAGAATTCAGAATTATCTTTTGTTACAGCTATCCTGGTATGTGTTATCTCATTGTGGTTTTGATTTGCATTTTCCTGATGACATATGGTGTTCAGCATCCTTTTCATGTTTATTCCTTATAGAGTATTCACTTACTGAGCTATTTTGTAGACAAGTCTATTCAAGACCTTTGTTTGTTTTTAAATTGGTCTATTTAGTTTGTGGATATGGGTGTGTGGATACATACATACATACACACATATATACATTTTATATATGTCTCTTATCAATATAGAATTTGCAAATGTTTTCTCCCATTGTGTGAATTGTCTTCACTTTCTTTTTAAAAAATATTTAAAATTTTTAATTGACAATGTCTTTTTTGATGGCAAATGCCTTGTTAACATTAAAAACTTCTGTTAATTTATAGTTAGGCTTGATTCACATATAATCTTTCCTTATATGTTCTTTAATTCTTCCTTTATGTCTTTTCCATCCCCTTCTGTTTTCATTTTTATACTTTTTTTTCCTAATTTTCTTCATCTGCTTTTTTATTTTCCTGTATCTCCTTTAGGTTCTATATATCTCACGTGGAGAATGAAAACTGGTCTTTTTATTTCTGTTTTTTTCCTAGTAAATTAATGTTCTAGTATGAACTGTTCACATTGTCACTCTTTTTGGGGGGGTAACAGGGATTGAACCCCCCCAGGGTGGCTTAACCACTGATCCATACCCCCAGCCCTTTTATAGTTTGTTTTTATACAGGGACTCCTTAAGTTGCTTAGGGTCTCAGCCCCCCAAGCCCCTGGTATTAGTATTACAGGGGTGCGCCACTGCACCCAGTAGTACATTGTCACTTTTGTAGTACGTAAATCTAGTAAATATGAAAATCAGTACACAGCAAGGATTAATTTTTTGGTTTGTTATTTCAAAATCATATGATGTAAGCTTTTATTCATTTATCAATTTGTACTATCAGTTTGTAGTAAGTCAGTAATTAGATAACTTCTGTTTAAATTATTAAACTAGTTTCTTTTTCTTTTTTTTAAAGATTCAAAATGGATAGTATAGAAGAACCTCAGAAAAAAGTCTTCAAAGCTCGAAAAACAATGAGAGTGAGTGATCGTCAACAACTTGAAGCTGTGTACAAAGTCAAAGAAGAACTGTTAAAAACTGATGTCAAGCTATTAAATGGCAACCATGAAAATGGAGATTTGGACCCAACCTCACCTTTGGAAAATATAGATTATATTAAAGATAAGGAGGAAGTGAATGGTATTGAAGAGATTTGTTTTGATCCTGAAGAAAGTAAAACAGAATGGAAAGAAATGTCCTGTATCCTAAATGTTAATGTAAAAAACAAGCAGGATGATAATTTAAGTTGTGAACCTTTGTCTCCTAAGAATATAACTCCTGAATCAGCCTCTAAACTGACCACTGAACCAGCTTCTGGTGATCCAGCCACTGTAGATCCAGACTCTGAAGAACTAGCCTCTATAGATCCTGCCTCTGGTGATCTATCTGTTGATCCCTCCTCTGCTGATCCCTCCTCTGCTGATCCCTCCTCCAGGGAGCCTGTCTCTGGTGATCTTAGCTCTGGTGATTCCACTTCTGGTGAACCGGTTTCTACTCAAGTGATTTCTGGTGAGCCAGTTTCTGGCGAAACTGCCTCTGGTGAAATAGGTTCTGGTGATCCTGCTTCTGATAATTCAGCCTCTGGTGATCTAGCTCCTGGTGAACTATCTTCTGGTGATCCTGCTTGTAGCGAATTGGCCTCTGATGATCTGGCCTCTGGTAAACTGGCCTCTGGTAAACTGGCCTCTGGTGAATTGGCCTCTGAACTGACTTCTGAATCAACCTTTGAAGCCACCTTTGAAGCCACCTTTGAACCAAGTTCTGTACCAGTTTGTGAACCAATTACTGAAACTGACAGTACAGGACAGAGTAGCAAAAAAGATGATGATTTTCTTGAAAAAAAAGATGATGATGAAAAGTTAGATCAAATTCAGTGTAAAGATTCATTTGATCAGGAAAAAAAAGGTGATAGTAATATTGGTGGCAGTGAAGAAGCTGCAGAAACAGATAATACAATTATTTGTTCAGATCTACTTCATGAAAATGAAAAGAAGGTAGAGGAAGATCCTATTACAGAGCTTGCTTTAGGAGAAGAGGCTATATCCAGCAGTATGGAAATTGACCATGGTGAAAAGAATGAAGATGAGAATTCTACAGACCTTGTAGAAAGCATTCATGAAAATGTTAAAAAAGACCACAAAAATGAGAATATCTTAGAAAGTGCAGATTCTATGGAGACAGATGAAATCATCCCTATTTTGGAAAAACTTGCTCCTGCTGAAGATGAACTTGCTTGCTTTTCTAAAACTTCTCTCCTTTCAAATGACGAGACAAATCCAGATTTGGAGGAGAAAATGGAAGGTTCTTTTGGATCTCCATCTAAACAAGAAAGTAGTGAGAGTTTACCAAAAGAAGCTTTTTTGGTCCTCTCTGATGAAGAGGATATTCCATGTGAAAAAGAGGAGTCTGAAGTTATATCACAAAATGAGACATGCTCACCAGGTTAGCAGATTATATAAGTTTTAAAGATTTTTATTAGCTTTTGCAACTGTTTGATAAAACATTCTGGTAAAGTTTTAAGTTTATATTAGTTTCAGAGGACGTTGAGAATGGTGGTGACTCTATAGAAGGATCTCTTAATGTATTCACAGAATTCATAATTATGAAATGCTCTCTCTGTGAGCAACATCATGGTAAATTCTGGAAAAGGGTATATAGATAGGTAGAAAATATAACCTGTTCACAAGTGACTTCTAGTCTAGGAACAGAGATAAGATGGACCAATATACCACTTTGAAAATCTAAATAAGTACATAATTGATCAAAGTCCTAGCAATTGTTTCTGGGTATCACTTAATGAACAGATTACAATCTAACAGTCTACTAGTTTATTTCCTTCAATTGTAACATCATGTTTTCAATTACTCTTCCCAGTAAAATCTTATTTTTAAATATATATATTTTTTTGACCAGGCAACAATACTACCATTGTTCGAAGCCAAAACTCTTGAAACTCGATTATCCATTCAACAAAGACTTTTTACTCATTTGTTTCCTCAGCCCTCTTGATTCTACCCAAGCTACTCTCTTCCTTTTTATCTTCTGAATGATCTCCTTCCCTTTCATGAGGTTCCTGTTACTTTTAGCTTAATTCCAAATTACTTATCAAAAGTGATAGAAACTTCATGATTTGATCAACACCTACATTTTCCATCTGGTAAAACCTTCTTCTTCTTCTTCTTCTTTTTTTTAAGGCTAACTGCTTTTGTGATCAAACTCTTGGAAGCATTATTCCTATATAAAACATTAATCTCCCTCAGACTACCATGAATACTTTTCTGTTCCTATAGTATGACATTCTCTTAGAGATCCCAGGAGGAATCTTGCTCAATAAAACAGAATGTCAGCTAGAAAACCTTTGTTTAAAGTGAAAACAGGGAGGTGAGACTAGTAGACAAAGAGGAAAACTTTAATATATCATTTTAGGTTTTGGAGGTAGAGTTTTTTTTTTTTTTTTTGATCATTATAAGATGACTTCATTTCCAAAGAACTTATGTAGAGAGGTTAGGTAGGCTCTTCTTGGTTCTAAGGATTTAAAGATACCCCCAAGATGCAGATAAGAATTTAATCACAGACCAAGGCTGGAAATACAGTGATAATGTTACATTGGTTTTCTGGGAGGGTAGGGGAGGGTAACTTTATGAGTGCACAGATGAGTTCAAGGAAGGCTTGCCTTTTGTTGTATGCATACCATAGGTTTTACTCCTTGTAATAGCAGTGTCATCTTACTCAGGAGAAAATTTGGAACCATTTTTTTTCCTCTCCTGTATCTCAGATACAATCCATTAGGAAATCCTGTTGGTACTGTCTTTGGAATGGGTCTGAAGTCCAGCCCATAATTGTTATCACCCCTGCTCTGAGCCACCAACATCAGGCTATAATGTTGCCTGGTACACCGTAAGTGCTCAGTAAATATTTGTAAAGTAAATGAATAATTGATAATGTCAGAGAAGCTTATCATGGGGGACCTTGGTTACAATGCTAAAAGCATTATGATGGCAATAGAGGGGCTCTTGAAGAGTTTCAAGTATAATTTATATTTTGGAAAGATAATAGGCAATAGTGTGGTGAAATTTATTAATCCATTCAGTAGGTATTTATACAAAATACAGCACTGGGACAAGTATTTCAGAAAGCATTATGGTAGTCTTTGTAAAGAAAAAAATCAGCAATTATAGCTTGTAATTTAATGAGTCTGTACATTTTATCTATGTCAAAATCTTGATGTTGGAGACCATCCATATAGTGCTGTTAAATTCAAAGAATGAAAAATAAGCCATCACATTGCATACTTTAAAATTTCAGTGTTGGGTTTATTTTTATTTGCCTTTAGAGTGTAATCTGATTCTATGCTTTTAGTTGGGTATGTTTTAATGGCAGATTTCATTTCTTAGCTAGTAACTGAACTTTAATTTTGTGTCTTCCCCTACCCTCTCTGATTTTGTTTATTGTAAGTTTAAGTAGTTTTTTCATTGGTTCTTAATCTACACTCTTTGTATGGCAGCAGACTCTCCTACATGTCATGGTGTGTACCCGCTGAGGCATTACTTGCATCAATTTGTTTGTTTTTGACTGATTTTTAATGTCATCAAAACACAAAATGATAAACTGAGGTACTAAAGTCTGACTTCAGTTCCTTTTCCAGCTACTGATGTTTATGTGGTATACTAATAGGAAAACAATACAAACCTGTCATTTTTAGGCACTTGTTTAGCAAGTTTGTTTTACATGCAGCAGTTATAATGTGTGTGACCAGCATCGAAAAATAGTGAAAGATGTTAGAAAGCAAATAGAAGAGCTATTTTGATTTTACAAAAATAAGAGAAAACTAACAACATATTGCAGGTGTACCTTAATAGGTCTGGAGATACTGTTGAATTGTTGCATAGTACTATTCAATAGCTGTTATTAAATCATTAAAATCATGGTCTGTTTAAGACCACTAGCAAAATAAAGATTTCTCTCTCTGGAAAAGTTTTTGATTTCTGTCTTGCTGGGCCTCTTCCTAGTTCCCAGGGAAGTGACGTTGATACTTATATTGTTAACTCCAAGGACATTTTTCTTTGTCTTTCCTTTTTATTCTTGGATGGCCTTTTAATGATGGCCCTTCAAACTTCATACTCTCCTAAGCTTTTGGGCTACTGTGCTCATCCCACTCACCTCTTTTTGATCCTTTTATTTCTTGTGGAGAAATAGGAAGATAGCATTTCTCCACTTCCTTTCTTTTCCCCCCTTCCCTTTTCATTTGATCTTTAAGATAAACTAAATAAACTATGAATGCCAAAGAATTAAAAAAAAAAAAAAAGGTAGATGAACACAAAATGAATAGAATTTGGAGTTTCCTTCTCTTTTTGCTTTAGGTTAGTAATGATAGAATTGGCATGATTTAGCCAGTTAAAATTTACTAATGATTTGTTGTCACTGTTGTATTAAGCTTAAATTGTTTTTGTCTCAACTCCATTTATATTTAGCTATTTATTATGTAATTAGCATTTCTTTGTGAAGCCTTATAGTCATATACAGTGGTGCATAAATTACAACTGGAAGTTTTCTGTATTAAGGGAAATGATGAAAGGGGGTTTGGGAAGAAAATTTAGAAAAATTTAGGAGTAGAATAGCTTCTGGACATTAGTTGGAGTTGAGTGATAAGATTATATAATCTCAGAGTGATTATAAATGGAGAAGAGAGCAGATTTGTAAGAACTGAGCTTTTGACATTTCAGTGTCTAGAGATTAGGGAGAATCAGCAAAAGAGACCAAGAAAGAACAGCTGTTATAGGAAGAAAATTTAAAAGAGATTTTAGTATTCTAGAAGTGTGGCCTATGGGTCCCATGTGTTTTTTAAGTTAAGTTTTACTGGAACATGGCCAGGGCTGTTTATGTATTGTGTATTTTTTATTGCTGATTCCTGAAAAGTAAGTAGTTGTATCAGAGTCCAAGTGACCCCAAGACTGAAAATATTTTTTTGGCCATTTACAAAAATAATTTGTAGACCTCTGATCAAAGGCAATAGTTTTATCCATTGTTTCCTTGAAATGAGGTTCTATAAAATATAGTTCTGATAATGGGAAACTAAATCCCCTAATGTAAATTCTATACCTTAATTCCTAACATACTTTTTTTCATCTTAATTTACTGAAACCTTACTAAAGATAATAGTTATCAGATAAGTATTTAACATTCAATTTATCTTAGCTCTTTGTCAGAGTATTTACTGTTACCAAAATCACAAGATCTGGTCCCTTCCTATAATAACCTTACTGTCTAGTATGGTTAAAAAGATTATAGAGCTATGTTCATGGAACATGCAACTAAGAGAACTTTCCCACTCATGATGAGGCTTTACTGAAGCAAACCGGAAGAGTTATAAGAGAAACATGTCCATAGGACAAGTTCTAAAAATACTTTCTTAACATAAATACTATATTTGGATGAGTTTTAGAAGCCCTAGGAAACTGTTGCAATTGGGTATAAAATTTTGTACCAGGGCCTTTGATTATTAAAATGTTTGAAAAAAGGCCACTTCCAGTTCTCTAAAGACCTTGTGGACAAAACTGTTAAATGAAAGATGAGCCTTACCCTTCTTTTAAAAATCTGTTGGCCTGGCATAGTTGTGCATGACTTGTGATCCCAACATCTTGGGGAAGATGAGGCAGGAGGATCACAAGTTGAACACCATCCTCATAATGAGATTGTCTCAAAAAGACTGGAAATGTGCTCAATGGTAGATTGCCCCTGGGTTCAATGCCCATTCCTGCCCCCTCCCCCACCAAATCTGTTAATACCATTTTTCTCACCCAAGTTCTTTCTTTGACACATAATTCTAGCATAAAGTTTAATCCTATTAATCTTTTCTGAAATGTCAGTGAATGTTTCTGGTAATATCTTATGGGCATATCTGGAAAAAGGGAATTGGGTGATAGGAGGAGATTTTTGAGTAAAGTAAAAGAATCTCAATTTAAAACTTACATATATAAGAGGAGAGAGCGCTAATGTATACATAAAAGAGGAAGACCAGACAATGCCAGTTTAATTCTGTGTTCTAGATTCTCTAGCTTCTAGTTATCCTAATTGGTTGGAGCCATAGCTAATTTTGTGCCTTTGGTGATGTGAGGATTTGCCAAATGAAGACTATGTAATTAAACCTTTTATCTCAATTACTTTGTATCTTTGAAAACTCTAGTGCCTAGAAAGCTTAGGAGAAATTACCAGCCTTTAGAATTAAAAATCAGGAAGATTTGGAAAAATATAGAGAAAAATGTGTTGTAATGAGTTTGTAATCCATCTACAAGAATGCAAAAAACAAATTTTTATTTCACTGAAATGAGTTAAGAAAAGAGATCCTAAAACATTTATAATAAACAAAGGGTAGTAAAGGGAAAATCAATTTTTTACTACTCATTAAAGTTCAAAAATAGTTTTAGTGGTATTTATGTATAGTATTACCTTTAGTGAGACCCTGCTTTAATGAGGAAAAAATTTTTTTGAGCTTTAATAAGTTCATTAATGATCCTCATCTTTGTTTACTTTCACCTAAAAGGTCTTTTTAAATGTTTTAACCTTGACTTCTACCATTAAGACTGTCGTGATTAAAACTCTGATTCTTTGAAGAAAAAAAGTCTCCTCATACTCTTTTATAATGCTTATATACCTTGTGATTGCTTATTTAATTTTAGTTGTAGAATATGATAAAGCATGATATGTTTTATTAAAGCCACCAAAGGACCACTTCAGTAAAGTCAGGGGAAAAGAAGTCCAAAATAATGATTTATTTTTCTCCTTTATTTCCCACTTAAGTTAGTTGAGTATACATAGATTGACCAAAGGTGGTTTCTGGTACCTCTTGGATTTTATTTGTTGTTAACACAATATAATTGTATAAACATTGTTAGTAATATTTTTTGATAGCACTATTTGTTACATTTTATATGCCTCTTTTGAAAATTACTTAACCTTCCCAAACATTACTTTCCTCACCTGTATGATGGCAAAAATACTGCTTATAGTATAGGATTATATTGAAGCTATGACTAATACATGTCAAGCACCAAGCTTGGTTGCTGACATTGCTATCAAATATAATAGTACCATTTCTCAGTAAAGTTTTTTAACAAATTATAATAAGGATAGCCTTTACATTTCATTGTTTATGAACTATCCTGTAACCGTTAAAATAACTTAATGATTCTACCTTTCTAGTAAAAATATTAGTTGTTTTGACTTTATCAGTAGTTTCTAATATTTTTTTGTGATTTTTAGGGAAATCGCAAATTATTTAGTTTTAATAGTAGCAAAGGAATCTAAATGTTTTACAGTAGTTTTCAGATTTTATTAATGTTATTGGTGATGGGAAATACTGAGTAAGTTTACTTGTTTTAAAATCTGTACTTTTTTTTTTTCAGGTAGAGTTTATTTTGATTGTAGAACAGTTGAATGTGGACTTGGTCATTTATTTCTATCAGTATGTGTTATAATTTTATTCCCAAAATTTTACTGAATAGTTAATAAAAAATATAAATGGGCTGTTATGAATTCTAATAGAAACAAAATTTTCTTTTCTACTTTTGTTCCAGCAGAAATAGAAAGTAATGAAAAGGACAGCAAACCTGAGGAAGAAGAGCAAGTGATAGATGAAGAAAATGAAAGACCTTCTGAGAAAAGTATGAATATACAAATAAACTTGAACTACTTTGAAAAATAATAATTCATTGTTTCTGATTTTAGAAAAAATGTAATATTATTTTTTTGCCCATGATATGGTTGTAAATTTTTGTAATTTAAGTAAGACATAGTGAATCTATTTTGGTGATGACCAACTCAAGGATCTTTGAATGTATTATTTTATACTTGAATGTAGTATTTACATTTTTAATAGTTCACAAAAAGATTTAAGCGTACAACTTGAGTTAGTATCATTCATTGTTTCAAAAGAAAAGATATAGGCTTACAACTTAAGGTAGTATCTGTGTGTCTTGAGGGAAATTGTTTTAGATTTAAGTTGAGACAATCTAAATAATTAAATAATTTGATGATATTAGTATATTTTTAAGTCTTCATTTTCTTAAGCTTCATGGGAAGGGAAGTGATGGGATGAGGTTTCTAGAAAGATTACTGAGCTAGATATCAGGAAACCTGGGTTCTATAATTCTTCCTGCCATGCTGCTCTCCATGTATGACTCTGGGCAAGTTATTACTATATAATATATAAAGTTATAGAACAGAAATGTATTTTAAAAATAGGCACACTCATTATGGGTATAGAGTAAGGAGGAGAGGCTTTGGATAATCATATAAGAGTATTTGCCTCAAAGGGTGGAATTTTAGTGTTTTCATTTTTTTAGATATTGAAAAATAAATCAACAAAATTTGCTTATGAAATCATGAATGTTAACAGTATTTGAAGTAGGAATTTTCCATGTGAAGATCTTTAATATCTGTTCTTTACAAATGTACCTTTATAATGACATTAATTTTTATATATTTGAAATTCATTAGGATATATTAAAAATAACTATTACAATATTATTTTCCTAAGGCCAATGATTAAGAATTTTTCTTATGTTTACTGAAGAGGATGAATTACATAATTCGAGCTGTTGATAGAATTTGGCACGAGAATGAATACTGTATTTTTCCAGAGAATTCATTTCACTATGAAATATAGCAAAGGGAATAAATGTAAAATGACTTCTACCTTCTTCATGACACAGTTGTTAGGTAGTTTTCCATATTAATATGAAAATTTCAAGGAAAGAGTGTTTTGTGTTTACAGTATCCATGTTTAGTTTATCCATTAGAAAGTTCTTATTTAGCATAGTGAAACTCATTTCAAGTTTAAAGCTAGAAGGTACATACCTGCTTTTCTGATCTCAAAACAATTCATAAAATAATTGGTTGAGAATGCTATTGTGATAAAAACAGTATTTTGCTGCAAATGGAAAAGGCTTTAGTTCTGTAATAAAAACAGTTGACCCATCATTGTGTTTTTGTTCTCAGATGAATGTTCTAGAAGAAAACGTTCTAAGTCAGAGGACATGGACAATGTACAGTCCAAACGTCGTCGATATATTGAAGAAGAATATGAAGCAGAATTTCAAGTAAAGATTACAGCCAAAGGAGACATTAACCAGAAGCTTCAAAAGGTATTGTAAATAATAAACCATATTGAATAAAAAGTACCACTGTCTTTATTCTAAATTTTTTACATTATAGCATTGTGTGTTTTAGTTATACATCCAGTTTATCATAGAAACAGAGAACTTGAAGAAAGTGGTTATGGAGTTTATGATTTTGCTTGATAAATTTAAAATTCCTTCTGACTGACCACATGATTTTTTTAAGAGATGGTAGTGATTATCAAAATGAAAGGTAGATATGATGACATTTCTTTATTTGCTTTTGTAACAAAACTGAATAATGTTCGAGATTTTCTTTTTTCTTCCCATATTGAAATTAATTTTATACTAAAAGGAAACAAGAGTTTTTTGTATTAATATTTTAATCTTTATAATATGCTTGTTTGGTGGTTATAGGTCTATACTTACTAAAATCTTTGTCATGTATGTTAAGATTAATATTAAGAATGGTTGGGAGAGACTGTGGAAAGGGAATATATAAAGATTTTGGAAACCTCCCCCTAGATCTGTTATGACAGAGATAGAAATAATGAAAATATTGAGTACTTTCTGTATTTTTCAAAATATGTTCATAAACCTTTATAACAAGTGCATTTTGTAGAGCGGTGTATGAAATTCAGATGATACTATTTTTCCCAGATCTCTCTCTCTCATATTCATTCATATATATATATAGTGAAATTATAAATCACAGTTATTCCTCTAAGATACAGTACAAATAACTACACTTTCCAGAAAGAGGCAATGAGAGAAAAGTGATAGTGGTATCTTTGTCTCCAGTTTCTTTTTCTTTGGCCTATATAATAATAATACTAAAGTTAAATGCATGATACATTGTGGAACCAACCCAGATGCCCTTCAGTAGATGAATGGATAGGGAAACTTTGGTGTATATATACACGATGGAACATTACTCAACATTAAAAGAGAATAAAATCATAGCATTCATAGGTAAATGGATGGAGTCAGAGAATATAATGCTAAGTGAAATAAGCCAATCCCCCAAAACCAAAGGCCGGATGTTTTCTTTGATAGGAAGATGCTGACTCATAATGGTAATGGAGGGGTAGCATGGGAGGAATGGAGGAATTTTAAATAGGGCAAAGGGAAGGGAGGGGAAGAATGAGGGCAACAGAATAAGAATGATGGTGGAATAAGTTAGACATCAATACCCTCTGTACATGTATGAACACACTAATGGTGTGAAATACTTACTGTACAATCAGTGAGTTGAAAAATTGTGCTGCATATGTGTAATATAAAATGAATTGCATTGTGCCATTGTGTATAACAAATTAGAATAAATAATAATAAAAAGAACAAATAAAATATTAAAAAAAGATAGATGCACGAAAGAAGTTTAAAAACTTACATGTTCACTGGGAGTTTACTCCTTTAGAATAGTGCTAACTCAGGTATCACAGTGTCCTTTTTGTTGTGGGTCCATAATGATTTAATGTGGGAATTTTGAATACATTTAGCAGAGTTTTATAGAATATGATGTTGAATTATTATTCCTAGTATATATCACAGAAATATCAGTCTGTAACAACTAGAATTTTTTCTTTTTTTTTTTTCCAAAGAGATAATAAGAATTGAACTCAGGCTTTGTGCATGCCTGTTAAGTGCTTTACCACTGAGCTACATCCCCAGCCCTAGACTATACAGTTTTTAAACTGATCTTTAACTAGTTTTCAGTAAGTGGTTTGAGCATGGTAATGGGATATGAGAAGAAAATGCTCAACTTTCATTTTCAAGATTTCACCCTCTAGAAATTTTCTATTTTTAGTATATGCCCCCCCATTAGTTAGATAACTTTATATATATGGAAGTAGAGAATTTCATTAGATAGCATTGATTTTCGGATTTTATTCATTAAATTAGTTAAGCATGTTTTATTCTATTTAGCTAATACATTATTATTAGTACTTTCATTGTTCTGGGCTTGTTGAATTGCCTTTGTGTAACAAAGGAATATGTGTTTCTTTAGGTGATACAATGGTTGCTGGAAGAAAAATTGTGTGCATTACAGTGTGCTGTATTTGATAAGACTTTGGCAGAACTCAAGACACGAGTAGAAAAGATTGAATGTAACAAAAGGCATAAAACAGTTCTTACTGAACTCCAGGTTTGTATGCTGACTTTAATTATATCATCATTTTTATAATTTGTCTTCTGAAATATATATTTGAAGTTGACTATTTTACTCAACTTACATTTGTTCTTTTAAATTCTAAATATAAGAAATAAAAGTAGTCTGTATTACTTTGCTAGGGCTTCTGTGAAAACAGTACCATAAATTGGGTGACTTTATCAACGGTAATGTATAACCTCACATGTAATGTGTAACATTCTATTCTGGAGGATAGAAGTCCTTTCCTCTGGTTTTTGTTGGCTTGCTAACAGTCTTTAATGTTGCTTGTCTTGTGGTGGCATTACCTCAGTCTCTGGCTATATCTTTTCTTGGTAAACATACATCTCTGTATGTTTGTCCAAATTTCTCTCTTTTTAAAGACACCAGTTGTATTAAATAGAGGTCCTCCCCACTTCAGTTAGACTTTATCTTAACTAATTTTCTCTGCAGTGACCCTGAGTTTCTAGAGGTTCAGACTTTAATGTAGGGGGAGTTCCTTTAGTTAAACCATAGTTATCTAACTTGTTTTTTTTTAACTTTTAATTTTTTTGTCATTGAGGAAAGGCTAGCATCTAGCATGCCATAATATATACTAATTATTTGTAGAGTATTCTTTCTATGTTCTGTGTGGATCTTATGTTTTAATGTATGAGTTTACTAATCTATATCCATTAATAATTAATAATTACTACTTTTGGCTTCTGGTAAGTGAAATGAATACATAGTGAAATGCTATAGTAGTTTGTTTCATTCCAAAGCTAAGAAATTAGAAAATTTAATCAGTATATTCATTCTGTCATAAGTAAAAATATGGTTTCTATTATCCTATTTTAAGTGTGAGCATAGTCTAAAGAATTTTGATTTGTAAACCACAGGGCCTTATCTTACAAATGAGGGAGAAGTGATCCCTGAAAGTTAAATCTCTTTTTCAGTTAAAAATCAATCAGAAGTCTCATGGTTGCAGCTAAATATGAGTAAAATTTAGATGTGTTATAGCTTCTAGGCTAAAAGTTATTTCCTTGGTTTCATACTGGATTTTTTGTTTGTTTTGTATAAGACTTTAGTAGTAATAATCTTTATTATTAACTAGTAATGAAGTCTTTGTGATAATTTTGTAATGGATCATTTAGAGCAATAGTCCTGGTCTTTTACCTTTATCAGGTTTTTCTATAGAAATAGTATGGTCTAATTATTAAACTCCATTTTGCTTGTTGAGAATTTTGAATTAAAACTGAAAATGTGTGAAGATTTAAAATAATTCTTTGTTTCTCAGAAGTCCCCTGGTTGCAGTTATTTTGTGTTTTTAAAACCTTAGTTTTTAATTTCTTTCTTGTTCATTTAAGATGCAAGTCCAAATCTCTTAACTTAATGTTTTTTTGCACTTCAGTGTTTCTTTGTAGCCTCAGACTCTGAATATTTCCAACACCAAACCATTTTCTCCACAAATGCATTCCCTTTCTCTTTGTTCTTCTGGGTGACAGTTTTTTAATTCTTAGAAAAAGTTTGAAGGAACATCTTCCCATTATGGTTCTTATTGGCAGTCCTTCAGTTCTTGGAAGCCAACTCCTCTTTGTCATTTTACGTATACATTGAATTGCCAAATTTCCAGTTTTTATTTCCTAAAAGATCTGTGTCTCTGTTACTATATTTAGGTGTGGCTACTCAACATTCAAAAACCAACACTCGGGTAGATGAAGTTAGTAGGAAAGAAATCAGTTTTATTCAAGGGAATAAGGGAATAATACAAGGGAATAAGGTAGAAGGGCTATTGTTATCATAGTCTATCAAGAACTTAGGGACACAAAGCACTTTCATAGGAAGGGAAAGAAGGAGCAAAGGATAATGGGCAGAAGACTTATATGCATTGAGTCCTACATCCAGGCTCAATCAGTATCTCTGTCATTCAGCGTGTTTTTTTTCATTGTTTTTCTGCCAGAACATCCTTGGGATAGTAATCCACCTTTATCTCCTAGGCTAGTCACTATAATTTAGGACAGGGGAACAAACATTATTTTTCCTCCAAGCTAAACATTATTCTACTTAAAAAAAAAATTGTTTTGTAGTTGTAGGTGGACAGCATGTCTTTATTTTGTTTATTTTTATGTGGTGCTAAGGATCGATCCCAGTGCCTCACAAGTGCTCTGCCACTGAGCTACATACAGCCCCAGCCCACATTATTCCACTTTTAATTAAACAAGATTAACAGTTCATTGGCCCATATTTTGATGTTATCTGAAGACCATTAGATGTTCTTGGTTCTGTAAATCTAGAGTAAATTTACTGATTAATTAAGTTTTAGGATTCATGTCTTTTTAGTACCTTTCCCAGGAATGGCTAACCTTGTAGTTGATCATTAAGATACAAAAAGCATCTTTTGCTGGAGAATAGGGGAGATAGCAAAAAGCAATATTTTTAACCTACTGGATAACTTCAGAGGTGTCACCTACACCCAAGCCAGCAGGAGACAAATAATGTATTGCTGTGTGACCACCAAAATTCACAATTTTTAAAAGTTAACTAAAAGCAAGTGAAAATAGAGGTTTTATTTGGTTTTTCCTTTAGTAAACTGTCATTTTCTATTAGGCCATAAGTAGTAAATTCCTTGATTGATTACTAGTTTTTGAGTTTTGGCTGGTACTTCCAAAACATTATGCTAGTCTTTCTAAAATACTGCTTTCTTCACTTTTTGGTGTCATAATTTTCCTCAATTGTGTACCACTCAATGTAATATTCATTTGGTTTTTAATCTCAATCTCATAGTTTTTGATCCAATTTTCTTAATACTCACCCATTGCTTTACTGTCCTGAGAATGTTAATGTCCATAGAATTTTTATTTCAAGTTTTCAACTTCATAGTTTTTGCTGGGTATGATGGCAAACGGCTGAATCCCAGCAACTCTGGAGGCTGAGGTAGGAGGATCGCAAGTTCAGACTAGCGTCAGCAACTTAGTGAGGCCCTGTGCAACTTAGTGAGACCCTGTCTTAAAATTTAAATAAAATGGGCTGGGATGTAGCTCAGTGGTAAAGCACCCATGGGTTCAATCCCCAGTACCAAAAAGCAAACTCCACTTCATGATTTCCCTTATTCAATCACCCTTAATGATCTGCCCTCACCATGCTATTTTATTAAATGTTAACAAGCTAAATTTAGTTGTCATCTCTTTCTGTGTTTTCATAATATTAAGCTTTTTTATAGAATTAAAATTCATATGATAAAACCCCTATTTCAAAGTGTACAATCATTGGGATATAGTATATTCACATCATTGTATCCATCTCTAGGTCCAAATCATTTTGTCAGCTTACAACAAAACTTTGTGTCCATTAAACAGGTACTTCTCATTTCCCCTGCCCCTAATCTGCTTTCTGCCCCTAAGCACTAATCTGTTTTCTGTCTCTATTGATATATCTATTTTGTATATTTTATATGAGAGAATCATATAGTATGTGACCTTTGTATCTGTCTTCTTTCACTTAGGATAATATTTTCCTAATATAATGTTGCAGTATACATTAGTGTTTTATCCCTTTTTATGACTAAATGATTTCCCATTATATGGAGATATATGTGTACACACACATACACACATAATATTAGCAACTCTGGAAATCAAATTTTTTTCCTCCTTCCTAGGTTTTGTTTTATTTATTATTATGAATTACTGTTTGTTTATTAACTTGTTGAAACTTACTTTCCAACTGCTTAAAAATATGTATTAGTTGTATATGGCCACTGAAGTCTGTATTTCATTATCTTAGGGGTCAGGTGGTATTTTGACAGTTACCCTTCAGTGCTTAGTGGAACCTTAATAACTTCGTTTTTTGAACATGCCTGAAATTTTACTATCAATTTATTTTCAATCTAAAGGCTAGACAAAGGTGAAAGCTTAGAATCCTTTTAGACCTCCACTGAATTCTGCATCCTACTTTGGGCATATGTATGATTTTTTATATTTCCTCTTATATTCAAGAGCTCTTAACCTTTTCCCCCACCCTCTTTCAAAAAGTTATTATCACATATTAATAGTGGATCATTGGAAACATTTTTCACTTACATTGAGAATGAGAAAAGGATTGGTAACATATGTTACTATTTAGAGCTTTATTGGAAGTCTTTGGGCAATGCAATGAGACAGGAAAAAGAAATAAGTAATTTGGTTAAAATAGGAACCTGGTGGAATTAACTTGGTGTAAACTATTGGATGAAGAAGGAAATTTAGAATCTACTTGATATAAGGACAACATAGTTTTCCTATACATTAGTAATAACTGATTTAAAAATATGAGGGAAAGGTTTCACATATAGTAGTTGTTTCATGAAAGTACTTAAACATAAACCTAAAAAAAATTCAAGATTCTGTTGAAGAAAACAGTAAAAGAAAACATGAGTCAGTTGTGATACACCAAGTTCATAGATAGCTAGCAGTGCTTGGTTCTTCGCAAATCAGCATACAAATTCAAAATTTCAACCTGATTTCTTAGGGAAATGGAAAAGCTGTTAATATTTCATTGGTTATGGCTTAGAAAAATATCATTTTAAGTAGTTTTAACTGAAAATAGTTACTTTACTCTTCTTTTTGATCCCTTCCCTGATCAACGAAGTGAACCTAGGTGGCCTAATTAATGCAGGGGACAATTTTGAATAATAGATAACATGTCTGTTTGTTCACTAGCTTTTTAAAAAGTACTGTGTTTTATTATCAGGCCAAACTAAATGCACAATTAACTCTTTTTAGACAGTTGTTTTCTAAAAGGTTGCTTGGTAAAATATGCAAGGAAATTACCATTTATGTGACTCCCAGCAGTTGATGTGCCCTATATTTAAACAACTACCATTGTTTCATTACACAAAAAAAGTATATGTATACCTAAGAAAGAATTCAAGAAAAAATGAAATAGAATTAATAACCAAAGACTATAATATGCTGGGTGCAGTGGTACATACTTATAGTCCCAGCTACTTAGGAGCTTAAGCAGGAGGATCACTAGAGCCCACCCAGGAGATTGATAACAGCCTGGGCTACATATTGAGGATCCCCCAAAAAAACATAAAGTACATAATAATAGAATATTACTTTGCTAAATTTACAAATATGAATTTTTATACATTTTGAAAGTTTCACAGAATACTTGCCAAAATAGATATCCTAGTCTTAGACACATTGTCAGATATTTTGAATTATAATAATAATAAAAAGGAATTGTTCAGTTTTCTATATAATAACAAACATCTGCCCTTTAATTTCCTTTTTATATTGTCAGAAGACAGTAAATCAGTGTCTATATTTTGATTTTTTTTCACTCTACTACCAATAATATTTTCTAATAGTTTTTTAAATAATTTGAATACTACAGATACAGATACATTTAAGAATGTGAGTACATATTACATATATGAAAGCAAAGTCTTTCTCTTTACCTTCTCCCCCACTTTCTTCCATTTGTGGCTTATAGAGGTAACCACTTTTAACTTTGGCATGTTTTTCTATACTTTTTCCATCTATGTGACATATATAAATGATTTGCTTTCATGTTTTAGTAAAAATAGAATAATAATAGTTTACATACTATAGTTTATGGAATGTCCACTCAGATAACCTGACTAAAGAAAAAAAAATGAAAGCTATTTTGCATAAGTTGGGGTAAATACCTTCCAACATATATGCTTAGAAAAAAATTACTTGAAATATTTTAAGAAATATTTAGAAAGGCAAATCCACATTAAGGATATGAAATCAGACAGCATGTTCCTAGCTTTAATAATATTCATAAATAAGTCCTGAAGAGAGACACCTTTGAGAGTCAGGGATAATTAATTGTCTAGACCTTATTTGTAGACTATAAGTGACTACTACTTTTTGAAAGAAACCTTTAAAGTAAATAGCACTGTTTAATGATACGAATAAAATATTGGATAAAAAAATTCTTATACAGCCCTCATGATCCTAGAAGTTAATTTTAATATTCTTGAAAGTGTCTTGAGTATAAAATGCCAGCATTAGCAGCAACAGCAAAAACAGATGCAAATGAATACCACATCTATGTCTTAGTGAAAGGCTGAAAGGAATTACTCCCAAATATTCATGTGGTGATATAACTGATCAACCAACCTACCCACCCATCTTCCTTCCTTCCTTCCTCTCATGCTCCCTTCCTTCCTCCCTTTCTTTCTTTTTCTGTTTCATGCCCTGCCCCCCCCCCCCATATTTCTTTTGGATATATATTTGGGAAAAATATGTAATAAGGCAATTTTATAAGCAGAACAAACAATAATTAATGTTAATACTAACAAGTTAACATCATCAGATTTTTAAACATTAATAGAATGTAAATTGTTTCCAAGAGCAAATATGAGCCCTCATCTAAACTGCTATTGAAAGTATCAATTAATAAAGCCTTTCTAAAAAACATTTAGACAAAATTCTTAAGAATATATTCTAGCCCCTCCAATTCCACTTTTGTATGTTCTAAAGAAATAGTCTGAAGTGAGAATGAAATTATTAGTGTATTTGATAATGACAGAACATTGAGAAACCTTCAACCTACCCAGTGGAAAAGAGCATGTGATTCAGTACACTGTACATATATCCAAGTAGTTTTGGCAAGGGATCTTTTATGACTCACATATATGCCCAGAATGTCATTCTCAGTAAGTAAATTGCATATGGTTGCAACTGTGTTGAAAAATAACACAAAACACAAGGTTTCCTGTTTGGAAACATACTGGTGTGTGAGCAAACACCCCTAGTTCTGAGAGTAAACCAATTAATCTTCTAATGAAGAGTATTTGCATCTGGTTCAGGGTTCACTAGTTTTCATATAATTATCTGTATTTTTCAAGTATGTATTTTACAATCAGCTTGCTTTACTTTGCTCTTAACTGTCTTATTGAGGTTCCTGTTATCTGTGGGTTTTGTTTTTTTGTTGTTATTGTTGTATATGCATGGGTTCTTTTTTATGGCATATTGCCACTTGATTTCTTTTTATTTTTGTTTTCTTTCAGGCCAAGATAGCCAGGTTAACCAAACGCTTTGGAGCAGCCAAAGAAGATCTTAAGAAAAGACAAGAAGTAAGAGTTTCATTCTTGCATAAATACTGCTTAGCTCCAAGTGGTAATCTCAGGAAATGCTAAGTTGGGATGAAACTTTTTCTTTTCTACCAGTATTAAATTTGTTTTTAAGGTATACATTATGTTATTTCTGAAGCTGAAGCTCTAATACTAATAAACTCTTTCAATATTGTGATATGTCAAATTTTATGTTAATTTGTCCGATGATATAGCATTCTTAAAGCTGTATTTTCTATTGTTAAAATTACTTTGCCTTTTTTAAACATTCTTGTTTTAGTTTTTTTATCATTTTTCCTGAAGTATTTTAGTATTCCACTTCCTCTAGTAACTCTTCTCTTCTTATCTTCCCCTTGTAGTCATCTGTTATATTATTATTGTAAAATATTGAGTCATTTTGTTGCCATAAACACTTTGAATATTTTTTTGAGTAGACAGTTAAGTCTAAACATCATTAGCATAGTATTTGTCCACTATAGTGTGGCTTTTACTTTTTGTTGTTTTCTTAATATCATTTATTTATTATTCCATTTTCTTTATTATTCACTTTTTTGGGGGGCGGTACCAGGGATTGAACTCAGGGTCACCTGACCACTGAGCCACATCCCCAATCCTATTTTTTATATTTTTATTTAGAGACAGGGTCTCATTGAGTTGCTTCGTGCCTCATATTTTGCTGAGGCTGGCTTTGAACTCTCTGTCCTCCAGCCTCAGCCTCCCAAGCCACTGGAATTACAGGTGAATGCCACCGTGCCTGGCTAGTTCTTTTGATCTTTATTTTAAAAAACCCAACTCTTATTTTGATTGACTTTTTCTATTCTCTATTTCATATACTTCTGCACATTTCATTTAATTCTACTTAATCTTCATTCTTTATTTCCTGCTTCTAATTATTGTTCTTCCAATTCTTTGAAGTGTTAGGTTGATTTTTTTTTTTTAATCTGAGATACTTCTTCTATTTACTGCTGTTCCCTTCCCTGCTTTCACTTCACAAACTTTGTTCTGTTATGTTTTCACTTGTCTCAAGATATTTTTACTTCATCATGATTTCTTCTTTTACCTGTTGGGTTTTCAAAGAATGTGTTTAATTTACATGTATTTGTGACTTTCCTATTGGCCTTCTGCTGTTGATGACAGGTTTTATCCCATTGTGACCAGAATAGATTTTTAGCATGATTTCATTCTTCTTAAGTTTGTTTAGATTTGTTTTGTGACTGTTAACATGTTCTTAAGAATGTTCCGTGTGCATTTAAGAAGAATGTGTTTTCTGTTGTTGTAAGATATAGTGTTCTGTATGTGTTCATTAGGTCCAGTTGTTCACTAGTATATTAAGTCCTATTACCTTATTAGTTTTTTTGTTTAGATGTTATATACCTCATTAAAATTTCCACTATTACTATGTGGCCATCTACTTTCAGTTCTTTCAGTGTTTGATGTTATTTGAGGGCTCTGATGTTAGGAGCATATATACTTAAATGATTGTTTTACCTGATGAATTGACCCTTTTATCATTATATAATGATTTTTGTTACCTGTTTTGACAGTGCTGACTTAAAGTGTTAAGTTCAGCCACCCTATTTTCATTACCAGTTGCACAAAATAATTGTTTCTTCTGTTTTCACTTTCATCCTTGTATATGTCCTTAGGTTTAAAGTGAGTCTTCTGTAGACAGCATACGGTTGGATAAAATCTGTATTTTATATTTTAAGCCATCCTGATGTCTTTTGATTTAAGGTGTTTTATCCATTTGCATTTAAAGCATTTATTGTCTGTCTGCATTAATGTAACCTCTTTCAGGCCATAGGCAAGCTGAGGTCCTTGCCAATAGTCTTTGAGGTACCAGGGCAGCAATTGTACCACAGCCACACTCTGCATTCCAAGTCAGGTTTCTGCATGGGCTAAATAAAAACATGTGCCTTAAGCATCCTGTCAATTAGTTGGATGTAAGTTCCACCCTTCTCCTTCCTTCTTGATGGAGAAGCCTTGATTGTGCTGTTCTGTGCTGTGCTGTGTGGGAGGTTGTTGGGATATAGTAGGTAAATGCAGTATACTTTGTTACTCTTTTCAATTTACCTCCTTTTGGCCTTGTATTTGCCTAGGGTGCTTTAATGTGTCTACTCATTTCTAGAATTCTCACAAAGGCATTCTGATCTTCACATTGTTAAGTAATTGTCTCCATTAAGGAAGGAGGGCCTGGGGATTTTTATTCTATCATCTTGCTAATCCCACAACTCCACAATATGACCCCTTTCCATATTCTAAACCAGTTGTTTATTCTCTGCTTTCGCTCTTCTTTTTCCTGTTTTTCTCTTAACATTTTTTTTCCTTTATCTTAACCTTTTGGGAATATAGTAATTATTCAAAGACCTGTTTGAAGATGCATTCTTTTCTCCCAGAACTTTAATTTTTAAAAAAATTCCTTTGGTATTAATCTGTTTTTTAAATTTGCTTTTCTATTTGTTTCATGTGTATTTATCTTAACAGCCAAATTTAATTACCTTTATAGAAAAGATTGTATTAATTCTTTTGCCTTCTACACAAACCTAATGCAATACTATACTTGTAGGTTAAAATTACTCTTTAACATACACAAAATAGTAAAATGTATTTGTTGTTGTGAAGAGTGCTTAATGGCATAGTCTCTATGTATTCTCAGAACTTAGTTACATTTAGTTTAATATGTTATTTTTATACTCCATTTAGTTTGAGTGAAGTTATTTATTATTCTCATTTTAAGAAGTAAATGATGATATACTATCATTAATGATGGAGGCCTAAATAATTGTAATCAATATGTAAGTATTCAAATTCCATTTGTATATTTCTTGGTTTGCGGAGGAAGAGTCTGAAATATTTTTTACTGTTGTGTCAACTTTTTATGAAATTATTGAAATTTTGTACTGGCAAGTAGTACTTAAAATGAAATTTTAAAAATAAATTTGATTTGGAAATTTTTGATTTTTTGAGAACTTGGACACCATTTTATTGAATTTCTGGTTCTGATGTGATGCCTGTATGGACCATTTTCACATTTTTATGTTTTATATAATTGTCACAAGAACACCAAGGTATAGGAATTATTATATTAGTCTTTCAAATGATAAGCAGTTGTCTTTAATGAAGAAAAAGATTTGATTAAGAATTAGGAAACCAGTGGCAACACCAAAATCCAAATTCTTGTCTAAACTAGTAATGTTTCCCACATTATACAAGAAACAGGTCATATGTTGAGAAAGCATTTAAAAAATCTTATTTTTAAAGATATTTTCTTTATCTCTAGTCTTATTTTTGCTTTGGTATTTTCCCCCCAGAATCCACCAAACCCACCTGTATCACCAGGAAAGTCTGCAAGTGATGTCAATAGCAATAATAACATACCCTACAGGTGAGAACTATAGTCTATTTATCTAGTTTTTAAATAACAGAGCAAGGTTCTGATTTTCTTTCTTTGGTAGAAAAATATTTGAATGTAAGCATATGTATTTATGTAGAGATAAATATTGAATAATAATATTTTCTTTTTCCTGCTTTGTTACATTGTTCATCTGGAGATATAACTTTTGCTAGAAGACTTTCTTTTATCACTGCACACTTTTTTTCATTGCACATTTTTATTGGTTTATTACAGTTGTACATTTGTACATGTACACATGTCACTATATATTTCTTCAACCACATGCCATTAGTAGTATTCTCAAGTAATTGAAATGCTTTGATCAGGGGTGAGATAGAGTAATGTGTCTGTCTCTCTGTCTCTCTACATATACTTGTGTGTGTGTGTGTGTGTGTGTGTGTGTGTGTGTGTGTTTATTAGAACTTACATTTAGTCTTCAGGTTAAGTATTGATGATATTAGAAATAAGAGAAAGATTCTTCTCTAATACACAGACCCCAGTATTTAGAAGTACACATGCCAGCTGTACCTGGGTGTGTTTGCTTGTGGTTTAGGTTGCAAAACCCAAATCTTGGCACACGTTTCCCTAACTGGCCAATGCTTTTTTTCTATGCATCAAGTGGTTTCCCCTAGAATGGTATATCCATTGACTATTTATATGTTTTTATAAATTTCATAGAAATGCAGGCACGGTGAGACAGATGCTGGAGTCCAAAAGAAATGTAAGCGAGAGTACACCATCAACCTTTCAAACTCCTGTAAATACAGGTAACATTTTAACACCAAAAACATTTTCTTACAAATGAAAGTCTTTGGTTGTCTTTTCTTAGATTTTTTTTCTCATTTATAAACTTTGTTTTTCTCTTTCCACATTTTTTAGTATTATAGTTGTGCCTACTGATGAGATTTATTGTTATATTTTCATACACTCACACAATATAACAATATAATTTGGCCATTATCACTCCTAGCGCTTCCTCTTTCCTTCCTACCCCTTACACTCTGATCCCTTTCTTCTACTGATCTCCTTTTGATTTTCATGAAATTTTCATGAAATTATCTTGCCTCCCACCTCTCTCTTCCTTTTTCCTCTCTAGCTTTCACACATCAGAGAGAACATTTTGCTTAACATAATGGCTTCTAGTTCCATCCATTTTCCTGCAAATAACATAATTTCATTTTTCTTTATGGCTGTATTCAACTTCTTTGTGTATATATATACATATACATTTTTTCTTACCCATTCATCCATTGTTGGGTACCTAGGCTGGTTCCATATTTTGGATCCTGGTCCCTTTCTTCTGCTCATCTCCTCTTGATTTTCAAGAGATCCCCATCCCCTACCTTTATTTTCCTTTTTCCTATTTAGCTTCCATATTTGAGGAAAAAACATATGACCCTTGACATTCTGAGTTTGGCTTATTCTTACATTCTTTTGAGGTTGAAATGAACTAGAAAAAGGGTGACATTGGTCTAAGTACAAAATATTACTGAAAATTAAGGATAATAAATAAATATACATAAAAATATAGATATATACATTTCTAACGAAGTACATTCCAAACTTTCTGGTCTCTACATCCCTTTGTAAGCTTAAAAAAATTACTAAGAACTCCAAAGAACTTTTGTTCACTTAATAATCTCAATTGAAATTAAAACCTTCTTAAAACTATTTATTGAGGATTTTTTTTTAGTGAAAATAAATTTTAACAGTCAAAAGAGTATTATTGCCTTTCATTTTAATGTTTTGCTTAACATATTAAGCCAGCTGAAGATATCTGGATTCTTATGTCTACATCTGCTTATAATCTATTTCAGTATGTTGATTTGGCTGATGTATATGGAGGATATTCAGCTCATACAAATATGAAGATGGAAAAGGCTGGCCCTTTTTAAAAAATTATTTCTTGGTGCAGTATAATTATGGTATACTTTGTTATATATTTATGCATGCAGATAGGGTTGGCTCTTTTAGATAACTTCTTTTTTTGACACTGTCAAGTGGTAGTTTTCTTTAAGGTTGGTGCATACTGGAATCAGAAACATGTTAATGAACTCTTCTAACTTACTATTTTTTTTTTTCTGAGTTATTCTTTCAAGTAAAAATGGTTTTCCATGAAAAGGACTGCTAATTTAGCCTACTTCTCAATTACCCAAGTATTTTTTCTTGAGTCATGCATTCCATTTTGGCCTGCAGCAGTATTATTTTATGTGTACTATTATTTTTTCACACAAAATATTAAGAACTCTAGTTCAAAGATTGAATATAATAAAATAATTTTCACTATTATGGATATACCTAAGTAAAACTGACTTTTTTCCCTCTTCTTTTTTTACTGTAAACATTTAATAATGAAAAATATAGTGACATTTTGGTAACACTGTATTACTTTGATTTTTATGTAGTGGTTTTCCTGATCCGTGGTTTTATTTACCATGGTTTTCTGGTATCTATGATCTATAAATATTAAATTCCAAGAATAATTTCTAATTTTTACTGTAGTGTCTGTTTTTTTATTTGACTGTTGTGAATCTCTTACTATACCTAATTTATAAATGAAACTGTATCATAGGAATATTTATTTAGTTATGAATGATATAAAAACATTTTATCAATGCTGGACTGCATAAGATAGTTGTTCCATAAGATTATAATGGAGTTCAATAATTTTTATTACCATTTCAACATTACTTATTATTCCTGAGTTTATGGTGATGCTAGTGTAAACAAAGCAACAATACTATAAGTTGTATAAAAGTATATAGCACATAGAATTGCATATAATATATCATACTTGGTAATGATAATAAATAACTGTTATTGGTTTATGTATTTTTTGGGCTATACCTTTTGTTGTTATTTTAGAGTACATTTCTTCTTTTAAATAGTTTACTATAAAACAATATTCTGTGTTATGCTAGTAGTAGACTAATATAATTCATGTTTGCTATGTCTCATGATTTGCATCTAAGGACCATGTTGAATAATTGAACTAACATCTAGGTTTCTGTAAATACACTTACACAGCAGTGAAATCACCTAAGGATATGTCTCTCAGAATATATCCCTGTTGTTATGTAACACATGATTGTATGCAAGAAGATATGGTATATATAGGGTTTGTTACTGGGAATCTTGGAACATTTCTCTAACAGATAAGGAAAACTAGAATTGCATCAGCATTTCTATTCACCATCTTTTGTTTTATCAGTACAAATGTCCATAAAGTGAAAAACTCAATGTTTCATTTTTATTATGACAAGAGTTTTGACATTGCAAAATTCCTTAAACAATCTCAGAAACCTCATGTCCCCCTGGACCATACTCTTGAGAATTATTGCTCTAGTGTACCTGTGATTTTGGAAAACTAGAAACTGATCAGAAATATATTTAGTTATGTACTTCAAACCTGTTCCAATTAGATTAAAAACAAGTACCAAAATTACTATAATCTCTAATGACCAGATTTTCTCTACTGTTTCTTAATTCACTACATTCTCCACTCAGTGCTATTTTCTGTATCAATTAATCTCAGTAGAGTGCCAGTAGAGGGATTCTCCTCTGATGTGTTTCTTTCCTAGGGAATTTAAAATATATATACAGGTTTTACATGATTCAAATTATAAAATATGGACCAGGTTTACCTGTTACTTATTAATGGTCATGGTTCTTTCTAAATTTCCTATTTATTTTTTTATATTGCTGCTGTTATAAGGCATTTTTAATATTTTTAGTGTAGTTTCAAAAATATCTGTATATTTTTACTTCGTTTTCAGGGTTCTTTAGTTGTTTTTTTCTAATTAGGTACCCTGATGTGAACCTTGACCTTCTGAGTTTGGCTCATTTTGCTTAACATAATGCTCTCAAGTTCCATCCATTTTTCTGCAAATGACATAATTTTGTTTTTCTTTATGGCTGAGTAAATTCCATCGTCTATACTTAACAATATTTTCTTTATTGATTCTTCTATTGATGAACACCTAAGTTGGTTCCATACTTGGGCTATTATGAATTTTGCTGCTATAAAAATGTATCACTGTAGTTTGATGACTTCAATTCTTCAGGATTAAATACTAAGGAGTGGTATAGCTTGGTCATATGGTAATTGTATTCCTAGTCTTTTGAGGAGCCTCCATACTGGTTTCCATAGGTTGTACTAATTTACAGTCTTATCAACACTGTAAAAATGTTCTTTTTTCTCTACATCCTCTCTAGCATTCATTATTGTTTATATTCTTGATGGCTGACATTTTGACTGGAGTGAGATAAAATCTCTGTGTAGTTTTAATTCACACTTCCCTAGTTTCTAATGATGTTGAAATTTTTAAATATATTTGTTGGCTATTTGTATTCTTTCTTTTGAGAGATGTCTTTTTAGTTCATTTTTCCATTTATTAATTGGGTTATTTGGGCTTTTTTTGGTGTTTTAAATTTTTTGAGTTCTTAATATATTTTGGATATTAATCCTCTGTCGGGTGAATAGCTAGCAGATTTTCTCCCATTTTGTAGGTTCTCTCCACATTTTTTTTTTTTTCCTTTTTTTCCAAAACTTTTAAATTCAATGCCATCCCACTTATTAACTCCTGGCATTATTTCCTGAGCTTTAGGAGGCTTAATGAGAAAGCTGTTGCCTATGTCTATGTTGGAGTGTTGACACTACATTTAAATAATGTTTTGATACCGAGTCCTCTATGAATATTACGTGTTGTTTTTTATAATATACTAATTATATATATATATATATAAAATATTTCAAAAAGTTAATTTTAAGAATTTCCAGAATTGAAATCTAGATAATTTTTTACTATGAAAGACTTTACTCCATGCCATACAATGTATTGAATTTGTAACTGATAAATTAAGATGGCTATTTAAACTAATACTTCTGTTTTCTTTCTGTAGTGTCTTCAACCAATCTTGTCACTCCTCCAGCAGTTGTCAGTAGTCAACCTAAGCTGCAGACTCCAGTGACCTCAGGTTCTCTGACAGCAGCATCAGTTCTTCCTGCACCCAATACAGCTACAGTAGTTGCTACTACTCAGGTGCCTAATGGAAATCCTCAACCTACAATCTCTATACAACCTTTGCCAGTGATTTTGCATGTACCTGTTGCAGTATCCTCCCAGCCTCAGCTTCTACAGAGCCATCCAGGGACTTTAGTGACCAACCAACCATCCGGCAACGTTGAATTCATTTCTGTGCAAAGCCCTTCTACAGTGAGTGGTCTTACCAAAAATCCAGTATCCTTGCCATCCTTGCCAAATCCCACTAAACCAAACAATGGTCCTTCTGTGCCCAGTCCTAGTATTCAAAGGAACTCTCCTGCCAGTGCTGCACCATTAGGAACAACACTTGCTGTACAGGCTGTTCCCACAGCACACTCTATCGTACAAGCCACAAGGACTTCTTTACCTACAGTAGGCCCATCAGGACTCTATAGTCCATCAAATAATCGTGGTCCTATACAGATGAAAATTCCAATTTCTGCTTTTAGTACGTCATCTTCTACAGAACAAAACAGCACTACCACCCCAAGGATTGGTAAGTCACTCTGTTGTTTAGTAAAAGAAATGTAAGAATGTTAATGGCCTTTAGATGACTAAACTTTTTGTTGTTGTTGTTAATTGGTAACATTTTTACCAAAACTTAAATACCAAAAAAAAAAAAAAAAAAAAAAAAACCCAGATAACATTGTTAGAAGAGCAGATTAAATAGAATTTCGCTGAGATTGTTTTTAGTAATTTTCTAGATACCTCCAGGAGAAATGATATTATAAAAGTGGGTGTTGGGAGGGGGTTATTTTTATTGAGGTACAATATTTGTTCATTTTTATGAAATGCAGTGTGATAGTTTGATACATGTACACAGTGTATGATGAATTAGGGTAGTATGCATTCTATCTCTTTAAACGTTAGTTTTTATGTGTTGGGAATGTTGTACTCTTCTAGTCATTTTGAGGTAGTATGCATTCTATCTCTTTAAACGTTAGTTGTTTTTATGCGTTGGGAATGTTGTACTCTTCTAGTCATTTTGAGATACATCATAGATAGTCTATAATATCTCAAAATGACTAGAAGAGTACAACATTCCCAACACATAAAAACAACTAACGTTTAAAGGGATAGAATGCATACTACCCTAAATTATTGGTTAAAACTATCAGAAATAATATCTCCTATCTGTGTTTTGGTGTCCTTTATTGAACTTCTTTCCTTCCTTCCTTTCCTTTTTCTCCCCAGTCTGAGAATGGGGTTATTTTGAATAAGAAGTTAGAATTTATATTTTAGTAAGTTTTTAATTTAGGCTTTGTAACAAGCACTGTGAAGTGCTTTTATAATACTTTTGTTAGTAAGTTTCTTATTGACATCTGCTTGGGATAGAACAATAAAAAATGTATCCCTGCCCATTTGGGAAAATTCTTTGTGCATTTTATCACTCACTGTATCCAAATTTGAACAATTTAAAAATAGGTTCTTCCTTCTTCATATACTACATAATGTTCGATTCCTTTTTGTTTTTCTTTTTCCATAAGACACATAATTACGTTTGTATTTTACTTAGAAATATTGCAAAAAAAGAACTTCATGGTACCTGTATTTTTTTTCTTTTTGCAAAACTCTGTGTCTTTGTTTCTAGAAAGCATACGGTTTGTATGCATTCTCAGACTTGCTTTTCATTTCTGACTTTACATTTATCCCCACTACTTTTGGAAAGATAAGCAAGAATGAGTAGACATCAACAAGTAGACACCTATGTTTGTGAGATTTAAAAAGATGTTTACTTTCAGTTGAGGTCAGGAGACCTCAGATTTTGGGGTAAAAATTTTTAGTATTTTTAATGTAATGTATAATTTATGATGAACATTATTTATATAATTTTAGAATTTATCTTCTTTATGAAATTTTGAGGCAAAGTTGACGTTATTGATTCATGGTCACTAGATGAGATATTTTTCTTAATATAGAACTTTTCCTGGAAGATCATGGCCAGTAAGAAAAAAAAAAAAAACTTAGAAAAGTACTTTGCTAGAGCTATGTTTGGAACCTAAACACTTCTATAGTATCAGAATTATATTTATTATTCTGTTCTCTCAAAATTTTATGAACATTTGGTAGACAAAAAGGGTAAATGCCAAAATTATGTAGCTGATATACTCTATTAGGAGTAATGTGTCTGTTTCTGATTTATTTTACTTATGTTAATTTTTTGCATATGAAATTTATAGTTTTTATGTCATTGGTCCATCATACTTTTGAGATTAATTTACATTTATACTTAAACATAAATTTTTATATTTTAGCACATGTGTTTACTTATGTACACTTTGTGTATAAACTCTATTAAGGAGATTTTTATTTCAAGTTCTGTTTAACTATAAATAAAATGAATTGCTAGATATTAACTATAAATAAACGTGAGTGCCGACTTTATGTTATTTTCATAATGTTAATTAGAAAATGCTGGGGATGTGGCTCAAGCGGTAGTGCGCTCGCCTGGCATGCGTGCGGCCCGGGTTCGATCCTCAGCACCACCTACCAACAAAGATGTTGTGTCCGCTGAGAACTAAAAAATAAATATTAAAAATTCTCTATATATATCTCTCACTCTCTCTTTAAAAAAAAAAATGTGGAACATCACTAGAAAATGATCCTGTAAGATGACTGGGGGTGTATCTCAGTAGTAAAGTGTTCACATAGCATTCACAAGTGTTTAGTTTGGTCCCTAGCAACACCAAAAAAAAAAAAAAAAAACCACCAACAAAAAAAACCTATAAGACGATGTATTTTTTGATCATGCCTCCCTAATTTCAGAGGTGCCAGAAATCACACTAAAGTAATCATTTGGGCTTCCTGAAACTGACACTGAAGCCTAATAGCAATTTTTTGCTAAATATAAAAATCAAGTCCAAGCTTTATATCCCTATTGTGATAAATCAGTTAGGTTTTATAATTGAAACTTTGTAAGTCCCTTACTTATGTAGATATTATTTACTTGCCTGATAAAAACATATGGTATATTATTATGTATACATTTGTATATATCTCATTATACTTTATTATATCCTTATGGATTTAAAGTCAGTATTTTCTGTTTATAGTAAAGTCCATTAGGAGCTATCTGGAAACTTAGGGCTCAAATTAAAGTTAATTTTCATTCATCGATGAAATGCTAGATGTCTGTATTGTTCCAAGGCCCTGCAGATACACAGAAATGTACAAAATAATCCCTCTTCTCACCAAACTTAGTCTAGAGGGAACCTGGCCATTAAATAAGTATTTAATTATGAATGTAATGAGTGTATTTTAACTCCATTTTCTTTGAGAAGACATAAGAGAACATGGGAGATCTGGAAAGCTATGAGATAATGAACAGACTAATGGGGAAAATGAAGTTCAAGGGTTTTTATAGCATGGTATGACAAGTGGAGAATGGTTTAGAGGGGATAATAATAGAATTAGTAGGAAAATCAATTTGGAGGCTCTTGTAGTGAACTAGATGTGAAAGGTGTATTATTAAAAAACAAAAAGATTTAAAAGCTATTCAAGTTAGAATTGTCAGGCATAACTTATAAATTATTGATAAAAGATTTGATGGTGAGAAATGTTACACTCAGAGATGACTTTGGTTTCTAAGACTGTTACATATTAGTGCCATTTAATAAGCTATAGACATTAAAGAAAGTTGATTTGGAGAATTATCTAGTAAAATAGAATTCATTTATAATTTTCAGATTTTACTAAACATTTCTTATTCTAAGAGTATAAGAAAACTAAAGTTTAAATAAAATAAAAGACAATCACTTTTTCAACTCTAATTGTTTTAGTTTCTTCCAGGACCGAGTTAAATGTTTGAAGATTTTGCCTTCTATTTGTGTTCATACAACAATTATATAGACTTACTCAGGGAATACTGCCAGTATACACCTTTGTAAAGTACTTTTATGACTGTGGTAAAAATGCAATGTTGGTTAAAAGTGACCAATGGTTACATGAAATATTTTTTAAGATAAATATTGAAAGGGTTTTATTTATTTTTTAAATGTGGTGCTGAGGATCAAACTCAGTGCCTCACACATGCTAGGCAGATGCTCTGCCACTGAACCACAACCCCAGCTCTAAAAATATGAAAGGATTTTAAGCTACAATTTTATTTCAAACCCTGACCAGTTTTGTTGATTGATAAATTGATTTATTATAACTTTTTACTTTCAGAGGTCATCTAAGAAAGATATTGTAGTGGGAAAAAAGTAAAAAAGATACAGTGAAACTGTAAAGTGATACATTAAAGGTCAAGGGGGAAAGTCAGTAATAAAGGGATGGGGAATATTAATTGAGAATGTAGAATAAGGAATATTATTGTAATTCTGTGAATAATTAACTTATTGCCCTAAAACAGTGAAGTCCAAGAGAGAATCAGTCTGGGTAATGAACCATAGTTATTGTTTTAAAAAAGTGTTTGTATGTAACATTTTTTAAAGCAATCTGAACTTTGAGGAATTTTTATATGAATTATAACAGAAAATATAATTCACTCATTTAAAATTTTTGTAAAGTTACCTTTTATTTTGTTTTGAAAATGGAAGTGCATTTCAATTCCAACTGAACATATTTTAACATAGTATATTAACAAATTAATGTTTTGATAATGTTACCAGCATATCTTAATATTCAGGCATGTAGGATGAGTAACCTAAAATTAGTTTTATGTTAAATAGTCTTTCAGAAACTTCACAGTCTAAAACAGATACTCATTCATATTAAATTGTTTTTAACAATAAGTACCATATTAATATATTCTTTCTATAAAAATAAGTTAAATAATTTAGATAGGGTAGGAAAAAATTGTAAGGGCTTTGTTTTTACTTTTTACCCTCTTTTTATGAGCAAATATGATAAAATTTAATACCTTCTTCCACCCCCTTCAGAAATTAAGGCAAAAACTTACTTGGTTTATTTTTTATTGTTGTTCTGTAAGTAATTTTCATACACAACATTTTTTTTTCCACCAAAACTCCATATAAGCTAGTTGAAAAACAAATAACTGAAAAGTAATCTGTTATAGAACTGAGAAATGTGTAGGTATAATCACTTAAACTTACTCTATTGAATTTATTTTTAGTATTTTTGACATATCATAAAAGTTTTTCCTCCATAAGACAATAGTATAAACTATATTTTAACATATTCCTCATGTTAGAACATTTAAGTCATGTATATCTTTTTCCAAGGTATTCCTTAGGATAAAGTTTAAATTGATGGGTTGGGCTGGGGATGTGGCTCAAGCGGTGGCGCGCTCGCCTGGCATGCGTGCGGCCCGGGTTTGATCCTCAGCACCACATACAAACAGGGATGTTGTATCCGCCGAAAACTAAAAAATAAATATTATATTAAAAATAAATGAATAAATAAACTGATGGGTCAATGGTCAATGAGTAGATGTCTTTTTTTAAAAATCTGTATTATGAATTTTTCCTTTTTCTGAAAAAATACTGTATCACTGATCTCTCAAATGATCTATTTATCTGGCATGTTTACAAAAAATAGTTGGAGAAAATTTCATGAATTATTGTATTTAAAGCAATGTAAACTTTTGCATATCATAGATATTTTAAAAAATTGTCCTTTTTCTTTCTTCTCAGAAAACCAAACCAACAAAACAGTAGATGCTTCTGTTAATAAAAAAGCTGCTGATAGCACATCACAGGTAAGATTTTTTCCTTCTACTTCAAAGTAAAATTCTAATTTCACAGGAGAGTGGAATTTCCATCAATATTCTCTGATATAAAAGAAAACTAATCTTAAGTCTGGTTTTTACAACTGTCCAAATATTTTTTTCACAGTTTTTCTGTAATGTTTAATAAAGAGTTGAGTTTCTTTGCTTAGCAATTCTCTAAGAAATAATATTAATCTATTAATCTATAATATTAATCTGTAACTGGTTGGATTATACATTTGAAAGTCAAGTTTATTTGCCTTTATATGCTGTAAAGATTCAGTCTGCACCACATGTATTATTCTAGGCTCTTCTTTTTGAGAGGATCTTAGCTGACTTATCCTCAACCTGTACTACTCTTCCCCACTCACTCCCTTTTCACCACCATTGTGATTTCTTTAAAGTAATCTTTTGGGGGAAGAAAGTCTCTTTTGTCTTTCAGATAGCTTTTTTCCATGTTAAATCTTAATTTCTCAGCAGTGGAGTAACTACTTCTTTCTTGTATTAATAGTGTTGTTCCCAATTCTTCTATATTACTGTAGGTGTAATGAATTTATAGTGGAGTTATTAGGTTGTTGATAGATTGTCTATAGGTTGTTGATAGTCATGAAGTTGTTTATTTTCTTCCTTTTAATCATTTCAAGAAAGTCATATTATTCCTGGTCTTGAGTATCAGACACAAGTATATTATAAGAATTTTAAAACAAGGTTATAGTGATCTTTAATTATGAGTATCCTCCTTTAAAATGATGAATTTTTGACTCAAGTTAAATATGCACAAGTGTTCACAGATCAAATTAAAACTTTAAAAAGATTTTATTTCTTATGAACTTTAGCAATCTCTGATTTTGAAGATCAAAGTGTTGTCAAATCGCATGAGGTGTTAATAAATTCATAATGGTTAATGAATACTTTCTAGAAGACATGTAGTATAGAAAATGAGAGAGTATTATTAGAAAATTATTAATCATTAACATGACTTTCCAAGGGCCACATTCCTGGTAGCTGACCAAGCTTCAGTTATGGTTGTAGGTTCCTTTAGAGAGATGTACAGGTGGTAAGCAACTAGATCTTTTGTGTTAGTTCTTTCTTCCTAATTGCTAAAGTGCCCTGCTCTCTAGTCTTTCAGATATGTTCTTTATTTTGTATTTATTACCACAATTTTTTAAAAAAAGCCAATATCTGTGCTCTCATTTTTTTTTAAGTGTTGACCTTATAAGACTGACACATTATTAGCTAACTTTTTAGTTCTGAGTGGTAAAAATAATTGATAAAATCAATATTTGATGGCTTCAAACTAGAAGGTTCAGTAATGTAAGGATAGATATAAACATGGTGTCTTTTTTAGATATTTCACCTATAAAATGGAACTAATGTTACTACTTCATAGGTTTAAATATGCTAATAAATATAAGTAGAGACTATAAATATTAGAAATAAATGTTTAATAACTATAGAAAGAATTACCAATTGTATTTCTCAGAAAGAGAATCTAGCCAGCAAACTCTCTGTAGTGCATATTTATCAGTCATATTGTGAGCAGTAAAAAATATAGTTTGATAACTTAGATCATTAATTATAGATCTTTTTTTCTTATCCTATAGAAGATTTTAATGATGTAAGATTTTCTCTGAACACTTCTTTAGCTGCATTTCATAAATTTTTATAATGTCCCAATTTCATATCATTTATTTTCTTGTTATTTCTTTTTGGATCCTAGGTTGCTTAGCCTGTTTTTAAATTCCATGGTATTTGGAGATTTTGAAAGTATCTTTTGGCTGATTTCTCATTCAGTGTTGTTGTATTTAGAAAATATCCTCTGTATGATTTCAGTACCTGAGTATATTAGACTGTGTTATAAAGCCCAGTGCATGGTATATATTGGTGAATGTATCATTACACTTCAAAAGAGTATGTATTTTGCTGTTGGGTATAGTGGTATAGTTCTATAAATATCAATTAAAATAGTGTGGTTGATAATGTACTTTGGATTTTCTATGTGTTTACTGGGTTGTTTTGTTTTGGTGTAATGTTTTTTTCTCCCTTCTTTTACCAAGAGTGGTATATTAGTCTCCAACATGACTATGAGTGTTTCTGTTTTTCCTTGTAATTTTGTCAGTTTTGCTTCATACGTTTTGATGCTCTATTAAAACTATATGGTTTTCTATAATGTATAATATATAATCATGTTGTACCTTCCTGAAACATTGTCCCTTTTATCATAAAGTTTTCAACTTTATATTAATAGGCACAGCAGTATTTTTGTGCTTACTATATGCTTGTTATTTTTTTATCAGCCTTTTACTATTGACTCATTTGTATCTTTATATTTTAAAGTGAATTCCTACAAGACAAAAAATTAGTTATTTTCTGGTTCCTTGCTGTGTTAACCCTTCTGACAGTGTCTGCATTTTGATAGGATTATTTAGTCCGTTTATACTTAATGTAAATATGGATATATTTATGCTTAAGTCTCCTATTTTGCTGTTTGTTTTTAAGTTTTCCATTTGTGCCTTCTTTCCTGCTTTATTTAAGTTCTTTATCTTCATTCCTCTATTGGCTTTGTGTACTATATGTTTTGGTTTTTTTAAAGAGGGGTACTCTAGGGTTTACAATATGTATCTGAGTTATACTACTGGTTAACTTATACCACTATACTTAGAGTTGATTGAATTATTTAGATAAATTATAGGAACCTTACAGCTATTCCTTTAATGTTCTTGCTTTCTGCATGTTACATTTCTATTTTCATATAGTGGTTTAATCTTTACATATACTACATTCTTTTGCATATCTTCACACATTCCACATTTATAACATCTACGTGTTATAAATTTACAAATATATTATTTTTAAATTGCCCTGTAAATTTTAAAGAAATTAAGAATGGAAAATATATTTAGACTTTAAAACTTATCCTTGTGTTTATATTTTCTGGTCTTCTTTTTCTTTCTAAAAATTCAAATTGATATTTCCTTTCAAACTGAAGAATTTTCTTGTGTTTTTCTATATATAGATTTGCTCAGGATGAGTTTCTTTTCTTTTTTAATATCCCAAACATGTGCTTTTGTGTGTTGTCTTTTTTCCTTGGGGAGAACTTCATTGGATTTAGAATTCTTTTTTAAAAAAGATAACAGCACTTTGGATATGTTCTTCAGTCTTCTTGCTTTCGTAGTTTGAACAAAAGCATTAGTTTTTGCTCCTTTGTAAAATATAATTTTCTCTGGTTGGTTTTAACAGGTTTTTTTTGTTGTTGTTGGTTTCAGTAGTTTGATTGCGAAATATATATAGTAGTATTTTTTTTAGTGTTTGTCCCAATTGAGGTTCATTGAACCTCTTAGATTTGTAAACTAATGTTTTTCCACCAAATTTGGGGAGTTGTTAGTTATTATTGCTTCAGATAATTTTTTAACTCTTTCATTTCCTCTGGTTTTTACTGAAATATTTCTCATTATTGCATAGGTGTCAGGTTCTTCTCTTATTTCCTTGTGCTTTTTCTCTTTATTTTTTTGGATTGGAAAACTTCTGGTGATCTGTTACCAATTTCACAGAGTTTTTTTTTTTTTCCCCCTTTGTCCTATAATCTGCTTTTGAGCCTGCCTAGATAATTTTTATTTTAATAATCGTTCTTTTCACCTTTACTATTTTTCTTTTTGTCTTTCAAATTTGACTTTTTTGATATATTCTATTTGTGCCTTCATATTTTCCTTCAATTCTTCGAACACATTTCTAATAGCTATTTTGTAGTCTTTATTTGCTTAATGTAACATCTGGCTCCACTTAGAGTCAGTGTCTGACTTATTTTTTATTCTAAATTGGATTCCACTCAATGGTCTTTCATGTTTGATAATTTTGGTTAAATTTCAAAACTAAGTAAATTTTTAAAACTAGACCTTCTCTAGAAGTATGTAGTGTATGATTTCTTTGACATTCTTTGAGAATTGTTAGGAAATATTAATTTTTCATTTTACTGATTTATGGTTATGTAAAATATATCATTTTTAGTGAGATCATTTTCATAGATTTCCAGTTATAAGATTTTAGAATAATGTTACTGTCTTGGGATCAGGCCTGAATTTTGTAAAGTTAAGAAATCATTTTCTTTAATTTTATGAAGTTTTGAGTTTTGTAGACAAAGACCCTATTATTTGGAGTTGCTCTCAGTATGATGTGTCAAAGTAAATTATGATTACCATTTATTAAACAGTTAGCCATGCGACTTGTGTAGTGTTAAGCATTTTGGGTACATACTTGACATATTTATATGACATATTTATAAATATGACATATTTTTAAAATGTCATGTGCAAATATAAACATAAATCAGCTAAATACAGAATTAAAAGTTCCTAACAATTCTCAAAGAATGTAAAAGATGCACTACAATATTATCTAGAAGATCTAGTTTTCAAGTTTTACTTAGTTTTGAAATTTAACCCAAAATTACCAAGTATGCACATTTTAGAACTTAAGGAAATTACCTTTTTCACATAGCTGAGTTGAGCTTTAAGATGTAATCAGTCCTTCTGACTTAAGAATCCTGACTCAGTAACTATCTATGTTGTCCTACCCTCCATTTTTTTTGGTCATTGTCATATGATTTTTAAAGGTGGATTTTTTTGTTTGTTTTGGTCTTAATTATAATTAAAAATTGGTCAAAATGGCATAACATACCATATCATACCTCTTTTTTTTTCCAGTTTAAAAGGTCTTTCTGATAATGAAAGAATTAGACGAGAGTCTTTGATCCTGCCTTAGTCCAAAGTCTTTAGTTTCTCTTTTAATCCACTAGATAATATAATCTTGTATTCAAATAGTCTTCACCTCTAGAATACAATAAGCTTAAATTGCAAGTGTTTTATAATTTGCTCCTTAAGGAACATGTGTGGATATGTGTGTCCATGTGCAGGGAGTATGTGTATATATATATCAATAGATTCATTCATGCATATATGATATTTGTGTAAAATGTGTATATTGTAGTATATGTACATGTATGTGTGTGTATATATATATCACAACATACATACATATACGTACATATCTCATCAACATAGATACAACTTAGAAAGTCTTCCACTATTGAAAAGGGGAAAGAAAAATTTTAAATTATTTCTAGTCTGGTTCTTTGAATTTTTTTCTTTTGAAAATGAAAATAGAATCATTGGCTTTGAAATTCATGACAAGATCAAAAACTATAATGCACATAGATTTTTCAAGGTATCCATTTTTTTGAACCCTTATTTAATATAAACCTTACATTGTAGGTTTATATTAAGCATTAAGTGATTGATTTATTTTTTTAAAAATTGAGTTTCTTTGAAAGCATGGTACTAAAAAGGGCATACAGCTGTGTACAATACTATGCAATCATGTTCTCAGGTAGTTTATAGAAAGACTAATGGCATGGATAGATATTACATGATTAGAGTTACAATTTCTGTTTTTTAGAGGGGAAAACAGATTTCAATTAGATTCTTTCTGTAACTTAATTCTGACTTTTAATAATTGGCTTTGGTGTTTTGTTAAATTAATAATTGGTGATTTGCAGTAGAATTGATCATTTTGGATGTCAGAAAATGAATGGTTTATATTTAATACTTAATACTTTAATACTTAATTTAATACTTAGTACTTAAAGCATTTAATCACTTTAAAGGTCTCTGCAGTGGACAGCTTCATTTCTAAAAAAACTTCGGGAATTTTTTTTGTAAATTTTTTTTTTGTAAATTATATGGTAAGAGTTTAACTCATGACTACACTGGGGCATATCTATGACAAACTGTTTTTCTTGAGGTAAAGCCATTTAAGGACCCATATTGAACCAGACAACTCCTTATCACTCTTTCTCTTCATTATTACTACATTTTTCCTGTATACCTGCCAGTTTCCTTTGAGAAATGCAGTTTTATTTTTCAGAGTGGAAAAGCCACTGGCAATGATTCAAGTGGTGTCATTGATCTCACAATGGATGATGAAGAGACTGGAGCTTTACAAGGTACTTCAATAGTAATAATAGTGAAGAATGCCTTTTTCCTACTGTTATATATATTTTTTCCTCCTGTTATACTAATATTCTATGAAGACATATCTCTATTTTTTCCTCCTGTTACACTAATATCCTGTGAAGACATCTCTCCAACATTATGTTTGGTGTATTTGTATCCCTTTGAGAATGAGAGTTTTAAAAATTGAGTTAAAAATTAGAAATCAAATTTTGAATGAATATGAACAAGACCTAGAGGAAAATAGCATCTAGCAGTGTATTTAATTTATTAGCGTCTCTGTATTTGTGTCTGTTATTTCACTTGATCCTTGTAATAACCTAGTCATACTCATTTTAGAGTTGAAAGAATTCATTGGACTTAGGACAAGCCACATTCACATCTAAAATCCTTAATAATTATAATATTATAATGACTTATGATATTTAGGAACTAAATTGTATGTATATTAAAGCATATTTCCTGTTATTTTTTTGAAGTGTTAATAGATGTTCTATAAATAAAATGATTCATGGTTAAAAAAGCTTGGGAAATGCTGAATTAGAGTTCAGTGGGTCTTTTCCTTAATGTAAACTTCTTTAAGTCTTTACTTAGCTAACTTAGAATGTAAATCTTAATTCATGATATAAAAGTATTTCTCAAACTTGTAGAAAATAATTTGGTTCACAGATATTTCTGTAAAACTCTGGTGATATGAATGCATGTGGAAAATCTAGTAAGATCAGATGCTAAGTTAATTATTACTATCTTAAAGAAGTGAAACTTTAAAAAAAAACCTGAGTCATATTTTAGGGAATAAGATATTTTACTTGGTTTTAGAGAAGTAAAATTAAATAACTATACAGTTGAGTATATGACAACAAAGTTATTTTTTTCTTATAAAACTGAAGAACAGTTGAAATAAAACCATTCTTTCATCATGGTTGACTGCATACCAGTACAATCTTTTTGTTAGAGTTTCAAATTATCTGTATTGCTTTCACTTTTTTTTTTAATGGACAGATTTGACTATAATGGATCTGTAGAGGACAAAAATAAATGTAGGCTATTTTGAGATGATACAGGTAGGGCTGATTACAGATTAAAATATAAAATAAGCAAAGTTTGATTTAGTGCTCTTGCCATTTCACTTTCTAACATCCATTGCTTCTTGGGGTCCCTTTGCATTGTTCTACCTTTAGGTATGTCTTGAATTCCCCCATTCTAAAATACATTATTCTCCTGTAACATTAAAGTATCAGTTGCTAAAGCCTTAAATTTTATTTAGAGTCAAGATAGATAAGGATCATTTTATATAGAAAAGCTTTTAGCTTGTACTCCTCATATTACATTATATAGTGGATTCCTATTCTTAAGAAACTTGTCTGAGGTGCAGACATTTATTTTCTAGGATATTGAGACCTTTTTTGGAAACTAGATATTGTGTACGTATTTTATTTTAAAGACCAGGTAGTGATGATAAGCCTCCATTTGTATTGACAAACAGAAGAACCTAAACAACCTTGAGCAATTGGAATTCAAAGTCATACTGACAAACCCATCACTTTATAGTATTTGTTTAGGAAAATTTCCTTGATACAGGTATGTATGTACATAGATAAGTATTCTTGCAATGAAATTATTCTGGTTGACATGATAACTATTGAATCCAGAAGATACTTCCACTAAAATAATAAAACAAACCAACTTCTTAAAAATGTGAGGTAGAATTGCTTTCAGAAGCAATAGTGAATTATTTAAATAGCTCCTGACTTGGCTTTCAAATCCTCAAAAATACACATAATTAAAAAATAAAGAAGTTGCCGGGCCCAGTGGAGCATGCTTGTAATCCCAGCAGCTCAGGAGGCTAAGACAGGAGGATCACAAGTTCAAAGCTTCAGCAAAAGAGAGTCACTAAGGAACTCAGTGAGACCCTGTTTCTAATTTAAAAAAAAAAATAGGACTGGGAATGTGGCTCAGTGGTTGAGTACCCCTGAGTTCAATCCTTGGTACCAAAAAAAAAGGGGGGGGGGTCGTTCTCGGAGAAGTGGGTAAAAGTGACATTCCAATGGAAAATGAAAATTAAAACTCATCAATAAAGGAAAGTTATGTATTTTCTAATTTTTCTATCATTATTCCTAACGTGTCACTTTTAATTAACAGACCCCAAAAAGCTAAATCACACTCCTGTGTCAGCCATGGGTTCTTCTCAGCCTATGTCTCGACCATTGCAACCCATACAACCAGCACCACCTCTTCAGGCATCAGGGGTGCCAACAAGTGGACCATCTCAAACAACAATACACTTACTACCTACAGGTAAATTTGCTGAAGCACTGAGCAGAACCTGTAGTTTTGCCTGTAGAGAAGTATGACCGTGGAATTGAGATGAAAGATTACATAGAAAATTAAGAATAATTTTCACTGTTATTTTGAAGGTGATATGTCTTTTTTAATACAGTGTAATTTAGTGTTGCTGACTGTCTCAAGTAACAGTACTGGCAGAGAGTGATTATAAAGAGGACTTACTTAATCTATATATCTTTGTCATTTGCCACTTTAAAGAACATGGATGACATAGTTTCTCTGGAAGGCCCAGTTATAATAATTATGTTCTGAGTAAATCCAAGATATAATCATTGACTTCTCAAGCAAGAATTTTTTTGAGTGGTTCTTAACTTAAACTCTCCTCACACACCATCAGGACTTATATGCTAATATTCTACTTTCTGCAGTTCAAGAAACCATAAATCAGACATTTTCAAGATATAATCTGTATCACCTTACACTGTTCAGAAGCCATTCAAGACAATTTATCTCCTTTTAATAAGTCTATTGCTTGGAAATTTATCTGCAAAGTACTTATTACAATTGCTTACTAAGGAAAACATCCAGTGAAAATGGGATTTTATCCAATGAAATTTATACTTAGAATACCTGAATAATTTGTAGGAGAAGGGATATTTTCTAGAGATTTAGCAAACCCATTCATTAACTAATCTTTGAATTATGAAATTATTTTTGTTATAGTAAGTGCAGTGTGGTTTAGTGTAGTTATTGCTGTGTAGATTTCAGAATTCTAGATGCTTAACGAGAATTTCCTATCAGTTAAACTACATTTTACCTTTTTGGCCTTGCGTATTGACTTGCAGAAAACAGTGAGTGCTTATGTAAGACTTTATTTCTGGTGAAGTTTTATATTGGTTCTCATATTTAAATACCACTGTTTCATCTAAAGAGGCAGTTATTATTAATTCAACCTTAAAAGCTGGTAAGTTACCTGTGTTTCTATGTTTATACAAAATTTTAACTATTACCCAATTTAGATATTTTAGAAGGAAATGTCATTATGCAAATACATAGACAGCATAGATAATAAAAAGAGAAGTCTTTCTTATATTATTTAGTTTCTTTTTTTGAAAGTTCACATTGAAAGTTGAAGATATGTAAAGACCAAGGGGTCTTTACCTGTTTTTTGTTTGTTTGCGCGCGCGCACGTGTGTGTGTGTGTGTGTGTGTGTGTGTGTGTGCTCATTTGTGTTTTATTTTTGGCTGACTGGAAATCAAACCCAGCACTTTATGTATGCTCTGCAATACTCACTCTACCATGAGCTGCATGTTAGCCTGAGTTGTCTTAGTAAGAAAACCTTTCTTTTTTTATGTGTAACTCTTCTTCAAACTTATTGAATTATGAAACCCATTTTTTGATGTGAAAGTAGATTTTGTGATGTTTTGTTACTACATGATCATTTCTAAAATGTGATTCTAATTCACAGAGTTATTAACAAGAAAATGTTAACTTCAGAATCACCATTTTGTCAGGCTAGTGACAGGTATCTGTAGTCCCAGCTCTCAGTGAGACTGAGGCAAGAGAATCACTTCAGTCCAGGTGTTTGAGGTCATCCTAGACAAAATAGTGAAACCCTGAGACACCCTATCTTTTAAATAGAACACATTATTGTATTTCCGTTGTGTGAGTGAATTGAGACTCATTTTTTGATAACTGTCAACATTACTCAAGGTGTGTTAATGTTCTCTTGAGGTGGGGTTACTGGAGTAAAGGAAGAAGAAAATGTGAATGTAATAACTGGCCAAAAACATAGGTTGGTTCACTTGATACAAATAAAAATATGAATTATAATAGCAAGCACTTTGATGAACTGAAATATAAAGATATTCTTTTAGATCTATACCTCCTTGTTAGAAGACACTATAGGGCCTGCAATTTTAGGGAATACTTTAGTATTCAGGAGGGACAAATTATTCTTTAAAGACATTCCCATAGCAAAACATATTCTTAATCAAGTTCTATTATGTAGTCAAACCAAAGAGTGAAATTGAGTTGTTCTCTAAAGCTTGGATTTTAATATTACACTTAATTTTGGTTGGCTTTATCACTTTTACCTTGCAAGTTCATAAAGGACACTTTTATCTCTATTTATCTTATAGTTTTTTACATTTTATATAGAGATAATTATCATGTAATATGGTTTGCTTAACAGAATATGCTGCATTCTTAATATCTTTTTTCCCTTCCATTAGCTCCAACCACCGTGAATGTAACACATCGTCCAATAACTCAGGTGACTACAAGACTCCCTGTACCAAGAGCTCCTGGAAACCATCAGGTGGTTTATACAACTCTCCCAGCACCACCACCTCAGGCTCCCCTCCGAGGAACTGTTATGCAGGCTCCTGCCGTTCGTCAGGTCAACCCTCAAAACAGTAAGTCTCTTTTCTTGTATATGGCTCTGAAGTTTATGTAGTTCCCTTTTCCGCATTTAGTTGGAGTGGCTTATATTGATTGACATTAGATTTTGCCAAAAGTGTGTATAATATCATATTAAAATAATTATTATAAATTCAAAACATCTGTTGTACAACATAGTTCTATAGTATAATTGATAACTATGTATTTATTGTATACTTGAAAATTGGTGATAGAAATTAAGTATTTGAGGGTAATGCCTATTAATTAGCTTGATTTAACTATTCCACAGTGTATACATATTTCAAAACATACCACACACCACAAGTATATAGTTTTTCAATTAAAAATTTTTTAAGTGGCCAAAAAAAATTATTACTAATTTACTTTTTTATCCTTAGGAAAATTCACCAGAGAAGGTTGGATATGTACACTATATGATTTGTGCTATGTGTGTTGTTTTCAATTTGACGTCACTTATTTATTGCCTATATCTTTATATAGTGCCTTATTTGATGTATAGCTATATTCCATTCTGTTAAAGAAACATCAGTGCCTAATTAAAGTGGATATGTTCAATTTTGGTTTAGTCCAGATGATTGAAATCATTGTAAAAGATAGATTTCATTGAGAAACTCTGTAAAGTACTAAGGTGCTTGAGAAATAAAAGAAGGGAAAATAAGGAAACTTTTACTTTCCTATACATATGTTATATATTACTGATATATATATATATATATATATATATATATATATAACTATGTATATAATTTACAAATTATAGTAGCTATATTTATTATTTATTATTTATTATATTAAAAATACTTTATATGTTTTAGTAGTAGAATATAGCATATGAATTCAAGTTGTGTAAGAGGTTTATTTAAAGTTTAAAGAAAAATAATAAAGTAAATTACCTATGAACTTACTAGATTATGAAATAAGTTTAACCAGTAACCTATACGCCCTCCAGTATGCCTTTCCCTATTGTATCCCGATCCCTTTTCTTTTACTGTCCTTGCTTTTCTCTTGGTCATTCGGCTTTAAAGGTTTTGTCACCCATATAGTTATCCATATAATAAATGCACACTTGTATACATACATAAATAACATACGTGTGTGTGTGTGTATGAAACTTTTGAAAAATTTAATAGCAAAGATAAATATAGGTGTTTAAAGAAACTATAATAATGTCATTATTATATATGATAGCTATGAGAGTCACTTTTTCATTGTCTGGCTTTAACTTTCTCAAGTTGTTAAGAGCCTTCTCTGGGAAAATCAGTTGCATAAAAATGAGGTTTGGGAAACTAGATTCACCAGGGCACCTTCTGGCAGAACTATGATATGAGCCAGCTACTGAATATATGACTGAAATATGATTGAGACAGTATATGTCTCTGTTCTGTACTTCTGTTGCCCTGGGGTGTATCTTAGAAATGTCATTTGTGGATAAAATAAATAGTTTCCTCCATTGATCCGTGGGACATGAAGAAAAAGAGAAAAACCTAATTTACACAAGGCAAGGATGACCGTTCTTGAAGCTTTCTGTTCTAGTTAGAAATGTGAAAGAAGACAGGAATCTTTATAAAGACAACTTCAGTTTGTCTTTTGAGTCACTATTTCATTGTAGTTTGTTTGCCTTCTTCTTGTTTGGCACAGAACCAGTGTTCTGGGATTTTTGTTTGTAGTCCTCCTAGTGAGAATACATGTATTTCTTTCTGTGCTGGATATCCTTTTCTTATGTCTTCCTTTCTTCTTCTTCTTTTTTTTTTTTTTTTTCTCATATCAGTGACATATAATTCAGTGGGTACTTGAGAAGGGGTTCCCAGAAGTTTGTATTTTTTTTATTTTAATTTTTTTTAGTCATACATGACGGCAGAATGTATTTTGACATATAATACATACATGGAATGTATATACATCAATCATATTGTCTATTCTATTCTGCTGCCCTTCCTACCCCCACTCCTCCCCTCCTCTCCCATCCTTTCTCTCTATCCAATCTAATGTGACACACTTTTTTTTTCTTTTTCTCATTACAACATCATAAATGTATTCTGTATAACAGTGAGGTTCTCCTTCCAACTTCCATGCAACTCCCCTTCTCCTTATTTTTCCCTCTCACCTCTCTTCCCTATTTAGTGGTAGTCTTCTTCTCATGCTCTTCCTCCCTATCCCATTTTGAATCACCCCCCTTATATCAGAGGAGACATTTGGCATTTGTTTTTTAGGGATTGGCTAACTTCACTTAGCATAATCTGCTCTAGTGCCATCCATTTCCCTGCAAATGCCATGATTTTGTTATTTTTTAGTGCTGAGTAATATTCCATTGTGTATAAATGCAACATTTTTTTTTATCCATTCATCTGTTGAAGGGCACCTAGGTTGGTTCCACAATCTAGCTATTGTGAATTGTGCTGCTATGAACATTGATGTAGCTGTGTCCCTGTAGCATGCTCTTTTTAAGTCTTTGGGTATAGTCTGAGAAGAGGAATAGCTGGGTCAAATGGTGGTTCTATTCCCAGCTTTCCAAGGAATCTCCATACTGCCCTCCAAATTGGCTGCACCAATTTGCAGTCCTACCAGCATTGTACAAGTGTACCATTTCCCCCACATCCTCGCCAGCACTTTTTATTGTTTGACTTCATAATATTCTTATGGGAGTGAGATGGTATCTTAGAGTGATTTTAATTTGCATTTCTCTGATTGCTAGAGATGGTGAGCATTTTTTCATGTATTTGTTGATTGAATGTATATCCTCTTCTGAGAAGTTTCTGTTCAAGTCCTTGGCCCATTTGTTGATTGGGTTATTTGCTTTTTTGTTGTTTAACTTTTTTTTTTTTTTTTTTTTAAAGAGAGAGTGAGAGAGGAGAGAGAGAGAGAGAGAGAATTTTTTTTTTTTTAATATTTATTTCTTAGTTCTCGGCGGACACAACATCTTTGTTGGTATGTGGTGCTGAGGATCGAACCCGGGCCGCACGCATGCCAGGCGAGCGCGCTACCGCTGAGCCACATCTCCAGCCCTAACTTTTTGAGTTCTTTGTGTACTCTAGAGATTAGAGCTCTATCTGATGTTTGAGGGGTAAAAATTTGTTCCCAGGATGTAGGCTACCTATTCACCTCGCATATTATTTCTCTTGCTGAGAAAAAACTTTTTAGTTTGAATTCGTCCCATTTGTTGATTCTTGATTTTAACTCTTGTGCTATAGGTGTCTTATTAAGAAATTTGGGGCCTGCCCCCACGTGATGAAGATTAGGACCAACTTTATCTTCTATTAGACGCAAAGTCCCTGGTCTGATTCCTAGCTCCTTGATCCATTTTGAGTTGACTTTTGTGCATGGTGAGAGAAAGGGATTCAATTTCATTTTGTTGCATATGGATTTCCAGTTCTCCCAGCACCATTTGTTGAAGATGCTATCCTTTCTCCATTGCATGCTTTTAGCACCTTTGTCTAATATAAGGTAGTTGTAATTTTATGGATTTGTCTCTGTGTCTTCTAGTTTGTACCATTGGTCTACCAGCCTATTTTGGTGCCAGTACCATGCTGTTTTTGTTACTATTGCTCTATAGTATAGTTTAAAATCTGGTATCTCGATACCACCAATTTCACTCTTCCTGCTTAGAATTACTTTAGCTATTCTGGGTCTCTTGTTTTTCCAGATGAATTTCATGATTGCTTTTTCTATTTCTGCAAGGAATGTCATTGGGATTTTGATGGGAATTGCATTGAATCTGTAAAGTGCTTTTGGTAGTATGGCCATCTTAATAATATTAATTCTACAAATCCATGAGCAAAGTAAATCCTTCTATCTTCTAAGATCTTCTATTTCTTTCTTCAGGGTTCTGTAGTTTTCATTGTATAGCTTTCACCTCTTATTAAGTTGATTCCCAGGAATTTTTTTTTTTTTTTGAGGATATTGCGAATGGAGTAGTTGTCCTCATTTCCATTTCAGAGAATTTGTCACTGATATACAGGAATGCCTTTGATTTATTGGTATTGATTTTATGTCCTGTCACTTTGCTGAATTCATTTACTAGTTCTAGAAGTTTCTTGGTTGAATTTTTTAGGTCTGCTAGGTATAGGATCATGTCATCGGCAAATAGTGCTAATTTAAGTTCTTCTTTTCCTATATTTATGCCTTTAATTTCTTTCGTCTGTCTAATTGCTCTGGCTAGTGTTTCAAGAACTATGTTGAATAGAAGTGGTGAGAGAAGAGGGCATCCCTGTCTTGTTCCAGATTTTAAAGGGAATGCCTTCAATTTTTCTCCATTTAGAATGATGCTGGCCTGAGGCTTAGCGAATATAGCTTTTACCATTTTGAGGTGATTTCCTGTTATCCCTAATTTTTCTAGAGTTTTGAACATAAAGGGATGCTGTATTTTGTCGAATGCTTTTTCAGCATCTATGGAGATGATCATATAGTTCTTATCTTTAAGTCTATTGATGTGGTGAATTACATTTATTGATTTCCGTATATTGAACCATCCTTGCATCCCAGGGATGAATCCCACTTGATTATGGCGCATGATCTTTTTGATATACTTTTGTATCCGATTTGCCAGAATTTTATTGAGGATTTTTGCATTTAAATTCATTAGGGATATTGGTCTGAAGTTTTCTTTCTTTGAAGTGTCTTTATGTGGTTTTGGAATCAGGGTGATATTGGCCTCAGAATGAATTTGAAAGTACTCCCTCTTTTTCTATATCCTGAAATAGATTGTAGAGAATTGGTATTAGTTCTTCTTTAAAGCTCTTGTAAAACACTGCTGTATATCCGTCTGGTCCTGGGCTTTTCTTGGTTGGTAGTCTTTTGATGGCTTCTTCTATTTTCTCACTTGATATTGGTCTGTTTAGGTTGTTTATATCATCCTGACTCAATCTGGGTAGCTCATATGCCTTAAGGAATTTATCGATGCCTTCACTATCCTCTATTTTATTAGAGTATAGGGTTTCAAAATAATTTCTAATTATCTTCTGTATTTTTTGTATTTTTTGAGTGCTTGCATATTATGAAGATTTCCTCATGCTTAACTGATAGTTTGGCCAAGTATAAACTTCTAGTTTGGAAATTTTTTTTTCTGCATTCTAAAAATATTGCTTCACTATCATCAAGTGTTAAATCAGTGTTCTACTAAATTTACAGAATTCTGATGTTATTCCTTAATTTTTTTTTTTATAGGTGTTACAGTTCGAGTGCCTCAAACAACCACATATGTTGTTAACAATGGATTAACTCTGGGATCAGCAGGTCCTCAGCTCACAGTGCATCACCGACCACCACAAGTGCATACTGTAAATGTTGATGCTTGGCTTTATAAAATTCTCAACTATACAACTGTTAAATATTATTGTAGCTAGAATTTTTTCTTTCAAGTAGTAATACTAAAGGGAAATGACAGGTCTTTCTGCTCTTCCAGTAGGAGTTTATTTAAGAAAGTTGGTCTTACCATTATGAATAATGATCATTGAGGTAATGATCATTGAGTTTGCTTATGGCATACAAATGGTATTTTTAATTTTTTTATGTTCTAACTTTACTCTTTTCCTCAAAATCTTATATCAGTCCTAACTACTATATTATTATTAATTTATTGTTTTAAATAATCCACTGGTTTAGGAAATTCATTTGTTAAGGCGGAGAAAACCAAAGCTTTATCATTAGATTTAACCTCTAAAACAGTGTCACATCATTCTGTGACATGAATATGATAGCATTGATTGGAATGGAATATCATGAAAATTGGTATGCTTGCTTTATGAGAGGAAGACAAGAGATTGGGTTTGATATTACTTATTTCCTAGGAGAACATCTCTTTGTAAATACTAATAATAATGCCTAGCATTTATGAGTGTTTAACATATTCCCTGCATTGTTAGTATACTTAGTCCTAATCCAGGAGTTCTTTGGGACTGCTACCTAAAGGACTTTTAAAATTTTTTTGTTACAGTCAGGTGTGGTAGTGCACGCCATAATTCCAGTGGCTCCAGGGGCTGAGGCAGGAGTATTGCAAGTTCAAAGCCAGCCTCAGCAAAAGCAAGGTGCTAAGCAACTCAGTGAGACCCTGTCTCCAAAATATGGCTAAGGATGTGGGTCAGTGGTTGAATGCCCCTGAGTTTAATCTCCAGTATTCCCCTCTTCCTCCCCTTTTTTGTTATAGATGTGGTCCATGTTCACCAAGTTTGTTAACCAACTTAAGGTCATACCTCCTAGAGATCCTTGAATCTAGCTCTATAGTCTTTGTTCTATAGTCTTTTAGTAATGATTTTTATTATTTCACTGTAGTGGAAAAAGTAATATCAGTGGAGCATTCAATATATGTTAGGTACTTTATGAAATATTTCATATGTATTGTTTAATCTTCACAGTCCTATGAGGAATAAAATTATTATTCTCCTTTTGGGAAGAAAATGGTGTGCTGTGTCACAAGTTGTTAAATGATTCCTCAGTATCATTACTTAAGCTAGTCAGAGCCAGAACCAGAAATGGCCTAATCTTAGGACCTCTAGAGTATATTCACAATACTTCAACTCTGGCTGTATTTGGGTATGTGACAAATAGGTTATTTCTGTTGTTTGCAGTTACAAATAAGTTTTCATCAAATATTTCTTTAAAAAACACAGCAAAAATGTCATTTATAGTATTCTTTGCAAATTTTATAACCCATCAGAGCTTTTTACAAAATTAAAAAAAATTTTAAGTGAATAATTTCTTGTGTATTATCTTAAAATGAACTGTATCTCACCAGAGAAATAGACATTTCTTTTAATTTTAATGCAATTTTTAAAATACTTTTGAGATAGCTGTTTTCAAACATATATGAAAGAAAAAACAGTATAACCATTCCTTCAGTACTGATAACCCTATTTTGACAGTTATCAGCACATGACCAACTTTATTTCATCCATATTGCCACCCATCTGTTTATACTCAGGCATATGCTCAATTATTTTTGAGCAAAGCACTGATGTTATATGTTTCTGTAAAACTTCAGTTAAAACCTCCACTGCAGGAGCTGGGGTTGTAGCTCACTGGTAGAGTACTTGCCTAGCATGTGAGGCACTGGTTTGATCCTCAGCACCACATAAAAATAAATAAAATTAAGATATTGTGTCCTTCTGTGACTTAAAAAAAAAAAAAATCAAAACAAAACTCCACTGCAGTGGCAAAAATAAATACTCATTTGACTTAACTAGTTGTGAGGTCTGAGCAGATTCAGAATCATAAAAGTTGATTTTATAGGCCATTTCAGCTATTATCAAACACGTAAAACTCTGTGATCCCTCCAGTCAAAGGCTAGCTATATGTTTATTTAATGCTTTTTACTGAAGTGATTAAGTCGCTTTAGGAAAAGAGAGAACTTTAGAGGAAATATAGCAACTTGACCAATACTCATATCAATTCTACTTCAGTTTTTCGTGTATTAGTTAGCATATTTTTTATGCATTCTTACTGTATGCACATCACAGTACTAAGCTTTGCATGGAGTTATATTTTTTCATATACATTAGTAACTAACTGGACATATTAATAGGATTTAGTATGATATTTCCATACATGGATATCACATGTACCGATCAAATTCACCTTCCCTTTTAAGTCTAGGTTTATTTCTATTACAATCTTTGTTATTCTTTCCTTTAAATTTGGGTTTTGGTTTGTTCTTGCTTTCTGAGCCCTTGAGATATATCATTAGGTTGTTTTAAAGAAATCTCTCTATTTTTGTGATGTAGGCATTCATTGTTATAAACTTACCTCAGTACTACTATTGCTGAATTCCATAGTTTTGATATATTTCCATGTTCATTTGCAGTGAGAAATCCTGACTCAGTGGCTCATTGTTGGTTCAAAAGTGTGTTGTTCAGTTGTTAATTGATTGGTATACTTTCTAAAATGTCCTTTGTTGTTGACTTCTGGTTTTATTCCATTGTTATCAGAAAAGATAAAAGGCTATGGTTTCAGTTTTTTACATTTGTTAAGATTTTTTTTTTCTTTTTGGTGGCCTGATTGATATGTTGTCTAGTCTAGAGAAAGTTTTATTGGCTGATGAAAATGATTGTATTCCAGAGGTATTGTATGAAATAGTTTCTAGGCATATGTTAAGTCTCTTTGATCTGTAGTAGAGTTTTAACTTTGTTTTGTTGACTTTTCTGTCTGGATTACCTCTCCATTGATGAAAGTACAATGTGAGCATTCCTATTATTGAATTGGAATCTATCTATTCTTGTAGGTCAAAAAGGCTTTTTTTATTTATAAAATTGAATGCTCTGACATTAGGTACATATAGATCTATAATTTTTATGTTATCTCTTACTGAATTGATCCCTTGAACATTATATAGTGACCTTCTTCATCTCTTTAGTTTTTGTCTTTTTAAAGTCTTATTTTGTCAAATAGAAGTATAGCTATTCCTGCTAGCTTGGGTTTCCATTTCTATCTTTTATTTCAGGTTGTATGTGTCTTTACTGGTAAAGCAACTTTCTTGTAGACAGCATATTGTGGGTTTTGGCATTTTATCCATTTAAGCAGTATAAATCTTTTATTTGGAGATTTTAGTTTACATTCAATAATTATTATTGGTAATAATAATATTACTGTTATTGATTATATTCTAATTATTTTTCTTCCTTATTCATCTTTGTGTTTTGATAGTGTACTATATTGAAAACGTTTTATTCTTTAATGTTTCTCCTTTGTGTTTCTCCTCCTCTAGTGGGATTTATATTTTCATATGCTTTTATGATGATAATAATCTTTCACTTTTGGATATAAGACTCCCTTAAAATATGTTTTTGTCAGGCTGTTGTGAATTCCTTCCAATTTTTGCTTGTCTCAAGGCCTTTATTCTTCATTCTGAAGGATAGGTTTGCTAAGTCTAGTAATCTTGCTTGGAAGTAATTTTCTTTCGGGGCTTGGATTGCATTATTCCATTCCTTCCTAGACATCCTGGTTTCTGTTAACAAATCTGCTATTAGTTCAGTGGGGATACCCTTAAATATGACTTGAAGTTTCTCTTGAGAATTTTAGAATACTTTTTCTTATACTTTAGACAGCTTGACTCTATGAGGCATATATTTGTTTGTTTTGTGGTACTGGGGATTGACCCCCTGGGCCTCATGCATGCTAGCAGGCACTCTACCACTTAGCCACATCACTAGCCTGCCACGGAAATATAAAAAGATCTTATTAGATCTTTAGTATTTAATATTTAGTTTATACAAATTATTCACATAACAAAATGGTGCTGGGAATTTAACTTGCAGCCCCCTTCTTGTTAAGTATGCTCGGAGCTACACCCCAGCCTTAACTATATATAATATTTGTTAAGTGAATTTCAATTAAGGCAATTAATTGTTTGTTATGTGACTTCCAGTATAAAGTCAGTGAACCAATGATATGTTCCACTTGGAGGAAAAAAAAAATCACTCATACACCTTTTTTTCTGGTTCTCAACTAAATCATTTTTGAAGAAATTATTCTCATTGTTACCTAACACCCAGATATAACAATAATATTTACAATAATGACATTGTTCCAGTTTTAGATATTATCTGTCAAGAGGGTTTTTTAAAGTTAGTATCCTGCTTTTTCATTATGTAGCCTTAACCTACCTTCCCAAATTTTTATTTATTTATTTATCTATCTATCTATTATTTATTTATTTCCATTCACATAACCCTATGGCTAAGAAAAAGGTTTTCTGGCCTGTAAACCCTCTCACTTTAGTATCCCCATGATTTTGCTTATGCTTTACCTATTGACTGAAAGGTACATAACTATTTCTGCATCTCTTTAAGTCCTATTTTTCATGGTGCAATTTAAATATCACCAATCACCAATTGCAAGCTTACCAAGGACATAATATGCATTCAACTTTAAATATACTTATTTATAAGAATACGATACTGTCTTTATTGGCAAAACAGCTTCAAAATGAAAATATAATGTATACTTCAATTTCATATGATAAACTTTCAAACATGATTTTAAAGAATGTTATGTTCAAGTGAGAATCTATAGAATAGTTACTTAAATCAGATATTAATTTTTTAGAGGTATATGATTTCTACTTTTACAGTGTCTCTTTTTCTTTTGTTACTGGAGATTGAAATCCAGGGGCACTTAACCACTGAGCCACATCCCCAGCTCCCCCCTTTTTTTTTTTTTTTTTGTATTTTATTTAGAGACAAGTTCTCACTGAGTTGCTTAGGACCTCACTAAGTTGCTGAGGCTGGCTTTGAACTTGCAATCCTCCTGCCTCAGCCTCTCGAGCTACTGAGATTACAGGCATGTGGCACTGCATCTGGCTTACTGTCTCTTAAAAAATGATATTCTATCAGCAAGAACATTTTATTTATCAAGAAAAACTTCAATATTTTAGGTCTCAGGAGTATTAGTAGAAGTACCCTTAACACCGTTGTTCCCAAAACATGATTGGTTACAAAATACCAAATAGAACTTTTGAAACTTAGTGTGGTATCCCACACCAATTTATGGAAAATGATAGCTCTATATGTAATCTCTAGGGTGTCTTAATTCTAGCATTCTATAATAATTCTTTCTGTGATCACTGTAAAGAATGTGATTTTTCTTTTGTTAGGAGCCCCCACGCCCCGTGCACCCTGCACCCTTACCAGAAGCCCCACAACCACAGCGTCTGCCCCCAGAAGCTGCCAGCACCTCTCTGCCTCAGAAGCCACACTTGAAGTTAGCACGAGTTCAGAGTCAAAATGGCATTGTACTGTCATGGAGTGTCTTGGAGGTGGATCGAAGCTGTGCTACTGTGGAAAGTTACCATCTCTATGCTTACCACGAGGAACCCAGTGCCACTGTGCCCTCACAATGGAAAAAGATTGGGGAAGTAAAGGCTCTTCCCTTGCCCATGGCTTGTACTCTCACCCAGTTTGTTTCTGGCAGCAAATACTATTTTGCAGTACGAGCCAAGGATATTTATGGACGTTTTGGACCTTTTTGTGATCCTCAGTCAACGGATGTGATCTCTTCTTCCCAGAGCAATTAAACCTTGGAGCCTTTATCTTTTCCTCTTTTAAAAGTTTCACCTTTTGGTCTTGTTTTTAATCTTGTGCATGATACCTAATGTAAAATCCACATTGTGCAAGATTTCTTGGACAGATGTGTGTATACACTACATTTGTTTATAACCAGAAGTAAAATAAACTCAGCCCATAAAGCAAGAATCTTCTCCCAGACAATTCAGCTTCAGGGTTTTGAAATGTATATGTGTGTACCTTGCTTTAGTTTTGAGGCTAGGAACGTGTGTGTGTGTGACTTTTTTTTTTTTTTTTTTTTTTTTTGGTTGGGGGGGGGGCTTCATTTTGTTTCTATGTTTATTGCAGTGGAAACTCCCATTTTTGTTCTCACATTTACCTCTGTTTCATATGAAGTAGGTTAAATATCTGCAAGGAATCTATAGTATCAGAGTTAAGTGATTTAAACTAAATCTAAACAAAACCCAAAGAAATAAAAAGCAAAATGACTAGTTTAAAATAGGTTAATTTGAACACAGGAAAAAATTTGTACATTTTTTGTTTCTTAAGTTGTTAATTAAATGAAAAACATCTGCAGTGACACCCTCCCGTTTCTTAACCTGGCTTTTATGTTTATTTTGTGCCTTACAGATTTACTATAGAAATAAACATGGCCATATGTCCACTGTTGTTACTCTTTGCTCTTAGCTTTTCAACCTTTATTCCTCCATCATCTCCACAAAATATAGCACACACACCCCCTCAAGTAAGTTCACACCAAGGCCTTTATATGTACATATATGTGTGTGTACACACACACACACACGTATAACTTTTTTTTTTCTCATCTGTGGCATCATCATTTAACTTTAAAAACTTGACTTGCTGGTTTCTTCTAAGGGTATAGATGCTTTTGAGTCATTATTTAACTTCAAAAAATGGACCAAGAGAAAAACATTGTTTAAGAAAGTTTGCCATCAGACCTGTTTTATGTTGCACACTGTGTTAGACACTATGAAAGCAGTTCTAGTATACTTAACCACCCATGGTACAGTTGCCTTTCAAAGGAAATGAACAGTAAGATTCACCAAATACAATGAGCTAATATATTAAGAGGAAAGTTCCATTTCCTCTTTATTTTCATGTCATCCTTCCTGTTTTAACCTTTTGTTTGATGGTGCCAAGTTTAATCTGATTAGCGTTTATCAGCTTTGGATAAAATTGAAAGTATTATTTTGGGTCATTCTCTATAATAATGAAATATAACATTTTGTTATCTCCATTCTCTTTAAAATTAGTGAAATTCAACTTAGGTCATGGATTGTCATTATGAGTGTCAGCTATACTGGTATCAGGTTAGTGTTTTGCGAGTAGATAGTTTTTAGGATAAGAGGTCTGGGTTGATGAGAGTGCAACTGGAAATATTTTTAAAAGTATTTATGGAGTTTGTGAAATCACTTTTCAAGTCTTCTTGTGATATTTGAATTCATATTTTTACCTTCTCAAAATAAATTGGTCATTTATTTTTCCTGGAATTAATAGGAGGGAGCTATCATTTTTATTAATATTGTTTTGTTTACAACTTTGATGGCTTAAAATAGAAAGTATTATAGTTGTAAAGAAATTTTCTTTAGAGACTGCACTGGTCATTGTACTGTCATCTTAAATATGAAGTTTGGTGATGAAGAAAGCCTATAGGTTGCCAAAATGTAAATGCTCCTAACCTTCCTTTCACTCTCAGAAAATGAGACCACAATGAGAATTAGAATTTTCCACAAGTCAAATTTGCCATCCAACTATGTAGATATTACTCATTCTAGGGCAAATGATGATGTTAATGAAGTTGCCAATGTTATGGCAATAAAGATTTCAACAGGAGGAAACTTAATTGTTTTCTAGATGTATATGAGCAACTATCTATATCTGCATGTTTATATGTTTTTACCTAAAGTGGTTGCAATGTTGATGATGTGTTCAAGATCATTCCTGTCTGCAGAACAGAAAGCCCATGTTCAAAATTGTTCTTTATTGACTGGTTTTATGGTCATGAGTATTTTGGTCAACAATTTGCTTATCCTGCCTACAAAAGGTTCCCTTGATGAATATTTGTATTTATATTTACTAATCTTATTTTAAGTTTTCATAGTATTATTAAGCAGGTGAAGAAAGCCCAGTAGAATGAAAATGTTTAATTATTTTAGCCTATATTTGGTGTTTTCTGTCAAAGAAAAGCTAAGTTCTCAAATAGTAATTCTAAAACCAGATTTACTACAGAAAATAATTTCCTAAAACTTATTTTATTCCAGATGGTGGAAGGAAGGTATAAAGAGAGATTGTAATTATTTAAAGAAAAAAAAAAGTATATTTATTATAAGATGGTCTCCTCAAATTAACCTGCCATGGGATTAATGTACAATAGCCACACTGGATTTACTGAAAGGGACTAAGTTAGAATGCTAGGCTTTTATTTGGGGCAGGTTTAAATGTTGATGAGTGCTTTTTGTTTGAGTACTTTGGAAGAGAGAATGGAGGACTCAACTAGAAATAGCTAATGATAATGAACTTTTTAGTAGCAGTTCATACTCCATGGTTATCTTTTTTATTTCATGGTATCTTTTCACAAAGTATTTTAAATAAGCTCAATTATCCCATTTTGGGAATGCAAGTTTGCTACATTTTTAGCCTGACAATACTTGTATAGGTATTGCCTTATTGGAAATCCTGGAAACTTCTGATATTTCAACCTGAAATGTAGGAATGATTATATGGCAACAGTAATGTTTATTACTCTCTACTTTGAACCTTGTCAGAGTAATTTTCACCTGTTTTAAGTGTGAGCAAACCTCTTTTTAAAATTATGTTCTTGCTAGTAAATATATAAATGGCATACAAAGACAACATGTGTTAATTAACTTTATAAGGTATCTATATCCCTCCATTTGTCTGGACTCACTTTTTAAAATATGCAGAATACATTGTACTGTTTCACACAGTATTTAATTTTATAAGAGAAGTGGAAAGCTTTCTTCCATGAACAGTGAATATTTGGATACCATTTGCCTCACAGAGAGGTGTTCCCCACTCCCACACCCATTCCCATTGCCCTAAAATAAATACCTTGGAAAAAAAGCAACCTTCAAGGAACCTAAAATCTTACTTAGGTGCATCTCTCTGCAGAAGTCTCACAGCATTGTCTAAGTGTTAACTTAGTTTTTGTTACTTGGTTTTTTTGCTCTAAGTATTCTCCAAATTATCATTTTTGCAGCAAGGTTAGTGTCAGTATTCCATGATAGGCATTTATCTTGTTCCATGAGTTCTCCAGTACTGTAAAAAGATAACAAAATAATATCTATGGTATCTCTCATTTATGTATACTGTGATCTCAGCACAATAGGGTCCTTTAGATACCTTCCAAGTATTCTCCCTAACTTTCCTTCTTGGGCCATGTCAATATCCTCAGTATCTTATGATTTTTGTTGTTATTACTGAACTGTTGTTGGCCTACTTTATTCTAATTTCCAGAAAAACCATGTCCCAGTATTAGATTATTGCAAATAATTATCTAAAACCAATATATGATTCTGCTTTTTGTAACTATTTACTGGGCAAATGCTGTTTCTTGTTCATTGGTTTGGTTTTTCTGAGATACACACAAAACAACAACAACAACCAGTAATCATCCTGGGGCATTTGTTAGTATGGCAAACTTACCTAATTCTTGAAACTCATTATCCCCTCAGCCAGTGAAAAAGGGGAGGGTATAGGATAATACAATACATGTTTTTATATTCTCACCCTCACATGATCTTATCATGTCAAAATAAACTTTCTTAGTTTTTTATTTGTAGAGTCAACTAAATACCTGTCATTTACATTTAAATGCTGTTGTCTCTTTTTTTTTTTTTTTTTTTTTTTTGTAAATAAGGTAACTGGGCAATCAAACACCTTTGGGGATCCTGGCTTTAGTATTTTAAACAACCATTTCAAAACTATATATAAGTATAAATCCTTTTGTAGGAAGCTTGCATCCTGATTTTTGTTAATTGCAGTTGAAAGTGTAAATAATAAGACCATGTAAGACCTTCCTAATGCCTAATATTAACTGGGCTGTAGAAAGTTGCCCTGTTTTTATTAGGTTTTGAAGGTTTCTGTGTCTTTTTTTTTTTTTTCCTTTTTTTCTTAAATGTACAATAGAGTGGCGTCTGTTTTAAGTGTTAACTGTAGTGGGGTTTTGTCCAACAAGCCTGAAATTTATACTTTGAAATAAATGACTGGGTTTTTAACATTCTGAGTACTGATTCATTCTGATTATTATCAGCCCTTGTAGTTTTTTTTCTTTTGAAAATCTCCCATCTTATTTTTTAATCACCCTGTTGTACACTGTATATTCACTCAAAAAGAAAATTTGCTATGCAGAATTGCTGTCAAATGGGATACAATGCTTTTAATTCGAGACAACAGTGAGGTTTGCTGTATTGTATTCCTAGCCTGTACCACAAAGACTCAACTAATGCCTATTGATGAACAGAGAAATCACCAACAGCTTCACCATCCTCTAAGGCTTTGTCATTAAGCATATTCAGCCAGGAGAAAGAGAACATGGGAGGAGTACAAGTTCTTAGTAGCCTGGAAGTGGCACTCATCTCAGGTTTGATTGACTAGAATTTAGTCATGTGGCACAACTGCCCAAGGAGTCTGGGAGATGTAGTCTGGTCTCTGCAGGCATAAAAGAAGAATAATGGATTTTGGTAAACGAATAGTAGTTTTTGCTATACTATTTTGTGTTAGTTTGTACACTGAAGCCTAGTATTATGTCATATATAATGTTTCTTCTAAAGCGTTCCAAACAAGTGAATGCTTGCTAAAAAAAAACAACAAAAAATGAATCATTGTACAATTAAAATGACAAACTGAATTTAATATATTTTATTAAGAATAGTTCTGATGGGAAAAACAGCTAAAATAGAACCTTTGGTATCTTGTTTGCAATGTTCTATTCCCTCATGTACCACCTTCATTTTATGTCAATTTTCAAAACTGGTTTCATGGTAATAAAATCAAAGTTATAGGCTTCAGGCATGCCCTGATGCAGAGTTGTGTTGAAACGGTTCCAACGAAAGACAGGGAGGCCACCTTGTACTGTGGGACCACTAATGGCATAGGCTGTGTACTGAGATGCAAGGTATATATCTGACACCTGCAAAGAGAGGGGAAGAGAGCATTTTAGAAAACCATTTGGGGAAAAAACCTTGACTAAGTGCATGGCCTTTATTTTCACTTTTCTCTTTCCAAAGTCACAATATTGGACTTTAAGATTAAAATTTCCTGTAATATACTCTTCTATATCCATTTCACTTTCAAGTATGTATTGACTGATAGAAGAAATGAGGTCTACATTCTTACTCATATTCAGAATTCTACCTTCAAAACTTATTTAGAAAGCACTTAACCCCTCCATGACTCAGTTTTTTCATTTGCAAAATGAGCTAATAACCCTGTTATTTCACAGAATTTTCATGAGATTTAATTAAAGAAATACTTAGAGCAAACCATAGACAATAAAGTCCTCACAGTTATTATCAGGTCAGTAATTAGTTTTTAAGTAGAAGGAACTGATTATCAAAAAATGAGGTCCATGGTTCTTGCAAACACCAGGTAATACAGGAAAAAAAAATCCTGTGCTCAAAATGGCTATAAAAAGAATTAGGGGCTGAGACTAGCTCAGTGGTGTAGTGGGTTCAAGCCTCAGCACCACATAAAAATAAATAAAGGTATTGTATCCCATCTACAACTAAGTTGTTTTTTGTTTTTTAAGTGAATTGGCTTGTTTATTTTTTTAGGTTTTTTTTTTTTTTTTTGGTGCCGAGGTTTGAACCCAGGGCCACGTAGCCCCTGAGCCACATCCCTAGTCCTTTTTATATTTTAGAGACAGGGCCTTACTGAGTTGTTTAGGGCCTCACTACATTGCTGAGGCTGGCTTTGAACTTGTGATCCTCCCCCTGAGCTGCTAGGATTACAGACATGTGCCACCACACCCAGCAAAAAGAGAATTATATTTTTAACATATCCTTTGACAGAATTTGAAGATGGAAGCTAGGCTGGATTCTTGCAGGCAAGACAGCAAAGGTGATTTTGTGTGTGTGTGGGGGGGTCTATTCTGGGACAAATATAACACTTCATTGCTCAATGTTTGCAAATACTATGAAATACAAACATTTGTTGGGGCTTCATGGGTGCCTGGCTTTCTACATTCCTCCCCCACTACCACCACTACCTTTTTTTTTTTTTTTTAGTTACACAAAAATTGAGCATCAAGACCAAACCTTTCAATCCTCACGTAGTGTAAAAGAAGGTTGAGCTGGAACTCAACTACTAAATGCATTTCCTGTTTAAGAATTAGGCAGATAGAAAAATAAATGTGTAAACAATACCAGCAGTCCCATGATTTTCTAAGCCAATGAAGAATAGTTCACTCTTTAAAAAAAGTAAAAGTTTTCTTCCACAATTTAGGACAGGTGATGCAAGTGAAAAGACAACATATAGAAGCTAAAAGTACAAAAAGATGTAGTAGAATGATTATGTCCATCAACCTGTTAACTTGTCCTCTAGGACATCCATAAACCATAGGTCAAGTAGCAAGCAGCTCTGATGGAAAAAACCCTGGATTTTAATGTTTGCTGATTTCCATGGTGTAAATCTGCCATCAGATTTTAAGCCATCAGTATATCAACTAACAATTAGTTCTGGCATACCATATGAGTGGACTTCAGCACACTACTGCAAACCTATTTATTACCTATAATTTGAGGCCTATTACAATACTTATCAATTCTAACATGGTGGAAACCCTTTAGTGCTTTGGGCACCTGGTCCAGTATTCTTGTTCCTTCAACTAAATTCAGTTATGTTTAATGTGAAATAACACTGCTCTCAATAATATGTTCTTTGGATTTGGGAGTAGGTCTGGTAAAACTTATCACCATCATGATTATGTACATTTGTAAATAACTACTTCCTGTACAAAACATTTTATGGATATTAAAAGTTTGTTCACAAGACACTAAGAGGTAAGTACTGTTGTTTTCACTTTACAAGTTAGGCAATGAAAACATTACAAAATTGTGAGATTTCCTATTAAGTGGCAGAGGAGACTTGTAGTTAGGCAATGGGATCCACTGCCAGAATCTCTGAAAAAGCTGATTCCTGAATTTAGTTTATGTTTAGGGACATTATTCTTTATGCTAAGACAACCTCTTCAACTTTGCCTTCGGCCTACTTATTGATTGACATTAAATTCAAGAGCCAACTGTATGTTACCTTTGTGTCATAGCAACCTCCTGGACTTGGGTTAACTGAGTTCAGGTCCTCACGGCAGCAAATGGTATTACAGGGATCACCCTTACTATAAGGGTCCTTCTTATAATCTAGAAAACAAAATATTGGGGAAAAGAGTGAGTATTGGCTATTCTGAGATACACTTGTCCATTGTAAGATTTCTGGACTTGTTAATACTAGATGTAGAGACATATTAAAGCCTGAAAGCTTAGCTTGCTCCCAGATACAGACATCTCTTGGCTTATGTTAGGAGCAATTAACTGCAAATCCTCTGCACAAGGCCTATCCTGCCTCAAGAACCTTGCACAGTGAAGAGTGGATGGAAGAGAAATAATAGAAGATAAATGTGCATTATTTTTTTTCTAATAAAAGAAATACAAATTTGATTTTGATACTATTTTCCAAAAATCAGTAATGAATATTTTGTTTTTATTAGTTGTTTTTGCCCTTGGAAGGAAACCTATGTTTGGGGGATAGAGGGATATCCTGTATAAAAAAATAAGCCTGTATAGCTTATTTTTTCTGTGTGTTTTACATATGTTTTTTTCAAGTAGAATCTTCCCTATTATATTATAAAGGAGACCAAAATTCTGTTTGCTGAGTATAAAAAATGTGAAGTTTTAATTGAATACTAAATACTTAAATAACTTCTTAAAATTCCTTCTAGTACACAGATGTTAAACTTACATGGATTCTTTATCCATGGGGAAGAAAAGGAGTTTTGAAGAATGATTCTTGAGAAATGTGCTACGTACTGTTGTATCGCAGAATATATTTCATGGATGCCATATCAGTCACTTTGCCTTGGTCACGCCGGAAGATTTTGGCTCGTGGAGCTAAATCATAAGAATAGTCCAAACCCAGCTTCTGAACTAGCAGTTGGTAGCCACTCCAGTTGTAGATTTTTTCATGGAAAGGAATGTTGTAGGAAGGCCAATATCCTAATTTAGAATGGAAGAGATTGGTATACCTCTATATTATTTTGTTAGGGGAAGAACAACATTAGAATTCTTTGTCTTTATCCCCAAATTCTTGAATATGTAAACCAGAAAATGACCTATTATCTGTAAAGCAAAACAACATATAATGCAAAGTGTATGGGAGCTCACTTAAGTGATACAGCTACAGAAATGCCAAAAGATGGTTCACAATGTGGCCCCAAAAGGGAGACTTCAATTGTTAATCATGGATAGTGATTGGGGATAAGAAAACTAAACACCTAAAACACAGTGTTGGGGATAAGAAAACTAAACACCTAAATTCTAGGCTCAGGGATGGATGAATAGAACGTAGGCAATTAGCCTCAAATTTTTTTTTCTTCTGTGAAAGAGTGGGAGGGAAAGAGGAAGCCTACAATGTGAGGGAGCTGGGGATGGCTTTTAATATTCCAGTAGACTTTTTAACTCCTTCGACTACAAACATCTATAAAACCTCAGCTTCATTCAAATATTCATAGTATGCCACAGCCACACAGTTCGTTAGTCATTTAGCACCAAACGTATGACACAACTCGTAGAAGCATTTTAGGAACATCCTAAATAACACTGGCCTGGGTTATTGCAAAGAGGGCAGTCATTCAAAATAAGAATGTGTCTACCATTCAAGGAATAATTTATCACCTCTATATTCTTGGCCTTTGTTTGCCTGTCTCCATTATATTGTTGTATGGGATCTCCTAGACAAGAAGGAGTTATTTTAACCTTGCTAATTCTGGGACAGAGCATCAGGAAGAAAGAGATAAGAATGACACTGACATTTTAGGATTAAAAAAAAAACAAAAAACACATTTGTTGCTAGAATGTATCTAGGTTATATAGATTCAAGAGTTAATATGCCTGAATTTGAAGTCTGGTTCAGCCATTATTAGCTATGTGACCTTGGACAAATTACCTACTCTACCTGTGCCTCAGTTTCTTCATTTTTATAATGTAAACAGTGACATTATTTGCCTTACAAGGGTTATTGTGAGCATTAGCCCATTAAGTTCCAAGTTTCAATCCTGCAAGAATTCTAAAAAATTTGACACAGGTACCTTAAAATAGATAAGAAATCATAATCTAAAGCTTATATATTGTATTAACTATACAACATCACTTATTTGAGTGCATCATGTTTCTAAGATTTACAGTAAAATGTTAACTATTAATATTAATGTATTACAATTATATATTATATACTATATTTTAGCTTTTATAGGTGTTCTGTATCTAGAACATAGGGACAAAATGGGTGAGATGCATTCAAATGTGTTTACGGTATTGTCTAATACTTGGTAAACATTAGATGAATAATAACTATTATATTTCTTTTTATGAGACCAGCTCAAATGAGTAATAGAAAATGACTGCTATTTTACATTTTCATAAAGCTTCATGATTTACAAAAGCATTTAAAATAAAGCAACTTTAGTCTTACAACAACCTGGTGATACACAATTATTATTTTATTGGCTAACAGAGCAAATCAAAACCAAGAACCTAGCTGTTCAAACTTCAAGCTGGTGCAGTCAGCTCCTAAGAGTGTGCCTCAAGAGAGAGATGCTTGATCAAAGTAGCATTTTTTTTCTTTGCATTATTGCTGATAGAATGGTGCATTTAGGTTCTTTCCAATCCCCTTCTTAAACCCCATGAAAATTCCCTAAGACTAAAAAGAGTTGATGCTGATATATATATTATATGGAAAAATTGTAAGAAGCCAAATAATTATGTATCCAAAAATATATCCCTCCCATATGTGTGTATGTATACACACAAAAAAAAATATAATGTATATGTATATAGTGCAAAGATGAAATGCGACTTTGAGCAAGCATCTTTCTCTTGAGGGATACTTTTAGGAGCTGTGGTTGGACAGCTAGATTCTCAGTTTTGAACTGCTGTGTTAGCCAAGTAACTATTTAATTATTTGGCTTCTTACTATTTTTCCCTATAATGAAGGAGAAAGGTCTCCTGCTTTGTAGGATATGAACTGCATGCAGTTGAAACCCCCACCTTAAAAAATTGCTTTATGCATAAGTCTTATGAGCATTTAGTTGGTGTGAATCACTCTATGCTGAGATGCCTCACTCCAGAAATCATTACAAAATGTGACCTGGGAAACTGAGGACCAGGTCCTGATCCCCAGGGACCACACTTTGTCTTGGTTTTGTTCCTACTCATCTATCAGCTGATAATCCATTATAGTCATCTTTTAACTAGTCTCATGGTCTCATAACTAGTCTCCTTTCTCCTCTACAATGTTTAGTCTGTTTTCCCATGCCAAAAACTCTCATTTCCTACACAAAAAGGTTATACTGCTTTATAGATTTATGAGGCTAACATTTTCTCCCACTACTACCTCTCTCAATTTTCATGACTACCCTGTGAAATTGTAAAGATCTATATTCTTACATCCAAAAATTATCAGGAGCCAAATAAGTTTCAGAATTGAGGGTTTTTGTTGTTGTTTTCCAGATTCTAGTATAGCATGGAGTACATATGTATGACATTTTCTTTGGGGAACATCTCATAATGAAAAATGTTCATATTTTTACAACCTAATTATAAGATAAATCTTTAAGAGGAAATAATTGTTGGGTGTGTGGGAGACTCCCCACTGAAGTTGTTTCCATCTCGTGAGAACATCACGTAATCCCTTACCCCTCCCCCTCCTCTCCGAAGGGCGCCAAATTGAAAAGTTTTCTCGACCAATCCCTGCTGGACACAGTGTCCGCTCACCATTCCTTACTCACCCTGCCAATCAGTACCCACCACGGGGCCTATGCAACCCTTCTTAACTCGTAAATGAGTTCAGATCATGTAATAGTTTGCTACCAAGTGAGCCAAGACCAAAAACAACAAAGTTTTTGGTTCTACAATTTTGGGATTTCAAAAATCACAAATAAATGATTGTGGATCTACTCCAAGACTGTCCTGTTTTACAGATGAAGAAATTGAGGCTTGGAGAGGTAGGATAATTTGACCATGGTTTTGAGGAGTCAAGATTCAAATCAAGCAATGCAAATAGTTTATCCTAGATTCTTCAGTCTAGCATAGAAGTGAAGTGTATGGAGACAAACCTTCTATACTAAACAACTGAGCTCTTTATGGGCAGGCTTTTTCAGCCTGAGCCAAAGTAGTACTCCATCAATACTTGCTGAATTGAATGTAAAACTTTAACCAGAAATCCAGGAGAGAAGGCAATATTAGCACCACAAAAAGTCAGGTTTATGAATGCCTGACCTGTATCCCAGTCTGCCCATGGTCCTTTATGAACTGAGGTATAGGTTTACCAGTTGTGTTGAACTTGTTAATTTTTTCCCAGTGTAACTAGCAATGGCATCCCCATCTTTTCTTGCCCATCATCTGTTCACACACCATAAACATGCCAAGCATATAAATATTCGCATGCCCATACTCATCAAACTTTCAGACACAGCATGAAGAAGGTACCTTTCCGTAGAACATTAGTTTGTTCAGAATATTCTACATATGTAGGAATTTGCTCCACAACATACAGAGTGCCTTTGCCAAGGCTGTTATTCAGCTTTACCTTCTTCAGGTCCAGGACCATGTACTGATTATTATAGGTGCCTAAAATATTGGGAGATACAAAGACATAGTGTGGATGTGGCTTTACTGGTTAACAACTCTAAAGTTAAACATATATATGTGCCTAAAAGCTATTCTGCAAGGCCACTTACCAGAGTTGTATTTTGAAAAGATATCTGCCCACATCTTGCCATCAGATGCCATCATATTTGCCACACGGACCCGTTGCCAGGCCAGGAGAGACTCAGGAATCACCTCTTTCAGTAGAGTTTTATTATATACACTATTTGTGGTCTGCAGCAATACCAAACCACTGCTAAGAATGTAAAAGTCATCCAGGGACTCCAAAAACCCTACAGAAAAGACAAATACACAAATCAGCATATGTATATATGGAATATTTTACTATCACTTTTAGTGCATAATTTTACATAGCCAATGCACTTTACAAACTATCAGCTATTATTTTCCTTGATCCACAGGAGACTCTCCCAGCTTTGACTTACCTCTGGGGCAGCTACCCAACTGCTGCTTAAGGAGGTGGCCATAGACCTCTATCCCTAGATTCTCCATTGTTTGATTTTATGATTTGGGGTGATACAAATATTTTAAATCAGGAGAAATCCAAATTTCCAAAATGATACACAGAAGTAGAGCCCAACTCGCTAGGATTCTTCAAGCTAACTTTTAATTAGGGAGGATATTATCAGGGCTCATTTTTGCACAATTAAGAATTAAGAAAATAAATGTCTTTTTTCTTCTCTCTCTACTTTTCTGTATTTTACAATTTTATGAGTCTACATGATTTTTATAAGTGGAAAACGTCTACATGAGTAAATGTGAACATGGTTTTGAAATTAGGATACTTAATACTCTGGGTCAATGTTGGGACAACACTGGAAAATTGGTGAAGCCACAAGTCTTTACCTTTGTGTGTTTGTGTGTGTGTGTGTGTGTGTGTGTGTGTGTGTGTGTGTGTAGGTAGGTAGTGCTGAGGATTGAACCCAGGGCCTTGTGCATGCAAGGCAAAAGCACTCTGACAACTGAGCTATATCCCCAGCCCTCAACAAGTCTTTTCTGAATACCTATTTTGTGGTTTATATTGGGCTGAGTGTGGAAGACATAGATCAAGTGCAGCTGTAACAGTGAAAGGATACATTGTCATCAGTAACTGACATCAAGTGGACAAGCTAACGATGTTAAAGAAATGTCAGGAAAGGCCCCAATGAGGGGCTTTTTGTAATACAGTCTTCTGGTGCATCTTTTATGAATGGGATTAATGCTACTATAAGAGAGGCTCCAGGAGCTTGCTAACTCCCCTTTAGCCTTAGGAGGACACAGAAATAGGCACCATCTATGGGAAAGGGCACTCGCTGACATGGAATCTGCTGGTATCTTATTTTGGATATCCCAGTCTTGAGAACTGTGAGCAATTTTTTTTTTTCCTAGTGCTGGAGCTAGAACCTAGGTCTTCACACAGTAAATTTCAATAGTTTATAAATTACCCAACCTAAGGTATTTTGTTATAGCAGTCAGAATAGACGGAGTAGCCCCAAAACTTCCACCAAACTTCCCAATAGTAGTCCCAAACTTCCATCATTTTTACACCACTTTGGTCATTTTTGTCATATCTGAGAACTATCTAAATTGTTGTTGATATTTTCATTTTTTTAATTAAAAAGTAAAATTTTCACAGTTTTATGACCTATAGCATGACATTTTAACAAATGTGTACACAATTGTGAAAAGCTAATTCGAGTTCTTTAACATATACATTACTTAATATTTTTCTTTATATTAACTCCGTTTTAAAACTTAGCCTTGTCATATACAATAATGTCTAAGGAACTACAGGTTTAATGTTTTGGGTTTTTTCCCATAAAACACATTAAAACAAATACATTTCTACTAATGTGCAAAAAATATTTGTCCCTGTGTCACCTAAAATCATTTCAATAGCACTCTACGCAATAGTTCTGGAATAAAATAGGTAGGTGAGTTCAAGTAATAGATCACTTGGTTAAAGACTTGAAAGCTTGGACTGAGAGTCAGAAGCTTGCATTTTAATTACCTGCACTGCCCCTAATGAGTGGGACAAGTCTCATTCTGCCTCTGTTCCTATTCCCTTCCTCTGATAGCCTGGGACTAAGTGATGCCACTCAGCTCTAACAATGTATAACTTCTGGAAATTTCTGAAAATTTCCATGAAATTCACATGATGGCAGGAGTGTCCAACTAACTTAAAGAGCTTCTTCACAAGGCAGCCAATAGGCTATTTAGAGGTTTGTGTAAACTAGGGACAGTTGCACACTCCAGGTGGTACAAGGTGGTACAATGACACCCTTGAATGAAATTTTAGTGAGTGTCCTCTCTGGGAAGACACAGTCTGGACTTGAAGAGTATATCTAGCTTGGCAGAGTGTAGGAGTATTCAATAACTATTCATTTCTTGGTCTGTTTTTCTTTTACAGTGCTCACATGTACAACCATGCTTGGCAACGTTGAGCAAGCTTTTTGGTAGAAAAATCCCCTTAGTTTAGAATACCCTTTTTCTGGCACGGTTCAGTTTGCTAGTTCACTCCTTACTGTAGCAGCCTCTCTGGACACAAGAGGGCAGGCATTCTTTAAAACGTGTAAGTGAATGACTAACACTAATATTTAAGAAATGACTGGAAGATAGAAAAAATATAAGTCGCCCAGAGTTCTAGAACACAAAACATGACTTGGTTGGCAAAAACTATCATTGAGGAAACTAAGTCTATATTTTAAAGTTCAAAATAAAAGGCCCAAAGAGGGGACAAACAGATTGGCCTATAAGAGAAAAAAAATGTTCTTTAACTATATAAAAGTATAATCTTGCACTCATGCGTCATTAGCAACTTTAGAAAGCTACAGAGATCAGGCGAAGTGAGACACACAGTGTTTGTGAACGCCAGCCTGCGAACAATGTCTGGTAAGCTACTGGCTGAAACTTAAAAAGGAGGGGAGGGGGTCTTTGGTTAATAAAGCATATTTTAAGACTCATAAAAACACTTGAATCACAAAGATAAACAGGAACCACTACCAGATGCCATTTAGACTTATTGCTTACTTCACACCACAAAGATGTACTCTGATTATCCTATGAAGTATGTTTACCATGTTCTCACTTGCACATTGAACACTTCGGCTGCTCCATAAGCGCAAATGGTGCAGACCAAACACACTGCTTCCTTCTAGAATAGTCCGCAAGAGTCAGACAAGGACAAAAAATCACATACAACCGTGATCCCAGCCTTGGTTTCACTTTCCAGGGTTTCCCTTACCTGAGGCCAACAGTGGTCTGAAGATATTAAATGGAAATTTTCAGGAATACACAATTCATAACTTTATTACGGTACACTGTCATCACTTTTCTTATCATTGTTAATCTCACACTGGGCCCTAAATTTATAAGTTAAACTCTGTTGAAGTTGTATTTGATAGGAAAAACAGAGAAAAAGTACAGATTTCAGTAGTACCTTCAGTTTCAGACACCCATGGGGGATTTTGGAAAACATAAGGGATGACTGTCAGTGTATAATTCAGGGCCTGTCATAGGAGTCATGGCTGCAAAAACTGTGCTGCCTTTTGTTCACCCCTCACTCTGTCCACGTTCTGGGCAATGTGACTTTGCAGTGTCTCCCATCCAGCAGTGTTGCTGGTGTCCCCACCTCTTAAATCTGGGCTGGGTTTGGCACTTGCTGCAGCTCACAAGCATCTGCTGGTGCTGAGTTGAGGCCTCAAGAGACCAAGCATACTTCTGCTCACTCTTGGACCTTGTTGCGGCTTTGTAGACAAACCCAGTCTATCCTGGTCTCTAAGATGAAAAACCACACGAAAGGAGACCCAGTTACCTCAGCCAACCCCTAACATGCAAGAGAGTGTATCCAGGGCCCCAGGCCCACAGAGCTGCCCACCCATCCCACAGCTCATTCCAAATACATGAATGTGCCCTACTGAGATATGGAGAAGGCACCACTCAACAGATCTGTGCACTCATAAGTAATACATATTGCTTTTAGCCATGAAATTGGGAGCATTATTCTTTTTATGCAGCCATAACTAACTGACACAGTAATATTAATTCAGTTAGTACATTTTGCTTTTTATTGTCTGTCTGCCATTTGATTTTAACATGGCTGAAACACATTAGAAATCTCTTTTCTTTTTTTAAGCCCTATTTGAGCCATATTCAGTCTTTCTGTTCAGCTCCTTCCCTCAGCTGTGGAGGGACAATATTATTTCTCCTAACTGTGGAAAGCACCACCTGGCCTCAGCTATCCTATGTCTTTGAGCCAGTGCAATAGTCAGTCAACAAATGTTTATGAAACACCTCTCATATGCCAAACACTGATCCCAACCCACAGACTGAGTCAGAATTCCCTCATAGCTTCTTCAAAAGGCTTATGCCCAAGCACCCACCCTTACCTCCCTTTGCTCTCCTCTGAGTCCAGCAGACCCTCTGATCATAGGTTGCTGTTCGTAACTCTGCTCACTCATTCCAAGGAAAGAAGTCCATGACTGGCTCCCTGCCATTCCAAGACACAAAATTCCTGCAGCTCTTTATTTTGCTGCTCCACAATGGGCTTGACCTTCTCACCAAAATGGTATTTACCTGCTTCTCTGCCTGCTAAAATCCTGATAACAATCAACTTCTACTTCTTCCCAGTATTAATCATGTAAGTAGTTACTGAGCACATTTCTGCCTAATCCTGCAGTAGGAATGTGGCCAATGGAGGATTCAGGCTTCTGCAGGTTTACTGTGAAGACTACATATCTTGCAGTGCCCACATAAAAGAATTAAAAAGTCTCTTAAAGTTTTTATAGAGTAGATATTTTAAAAGGTACATTTGCATTCGATCTGCATTCTGTTATCCTGATCCCTATCAAAATGAAATTTGCTTTTCTTCAAAAATAAATTATCCTAATTTCAATTGTATGATTTATTTCCTTTTTTCTTTTCTATCCACTCCATAGAATGTACACTCCATCAGGGAGGGAAGGGACTTCTTTTGCCTTGTTAACTGGTGCTTATTCATTTCAGAGCCAGGAAAGGGGTTTAACATGTGATAGGTGCTCAATAAATAATTATGCAATCTAAGGAAGAAAAAGAAGACAGTGTTAACCAACATTTACTAGACGTCTACTACATACTGGATCCCTTGCTTTAGGAGGATGGATACTATCATCTGACCTTTAAGAAAAGAGCTTAGATAAACTGTTCAAACTATTTGAAACTAATAGACCTCAAGAAGAATAAACCTAAGTCTAACGTTAAACACATCTTTTCTGGACTGGGGTTGTAGCTCAGTGGTAGAGCGCTTGCCTTGTACGCGTGAGGCCCTGGGTTAAATCCTTAGCACCACATAAAAATAAATAAATAAAAATAAAGATTTTTTTAAAAAACACACACATCTTTTCCACTTTACACACACCTGATGGATGTGATGGGGACAGATACTTCATCATCAAAACTGTGACAACATTAATTCAACACACATAATGAAACAATAATGGAACAAGTACATTAGAAACAATGAAGAAGAATGAGTCATGAGGAGTTTCATGTTCAGACAGGGTGGAGTTGGGGGAATCACCTAATGACCAGTTAATCAAGAAAAGTATGGAAAATTAGGTAGGATCTGGAAGGACGGCAGGGAGGAAGTGTCTTGAGCGAGGTGGTGAAAGATGATTGAGACAGGTGTGAGCTGGCAGAAGACATCCATGTCCTGGGTGGTGCCCAAGGGGAGGTAACAAACAAAAGAAAGCTACTTAGAAAACAGATTACTGAATTTATCCATAATCCTTTGGACTATGTGCCCTGGTTCTGCTTTTATTTTTTTTCTTTTTCTTGGTTTTTGTTTTTCAAAGCAGTGGACACCAATTTTGATTCATGTTCACTTGTATGTATTTCATTTTTATGACCAAATTCTCAAAGATCAAAGAGATAACATGAAAATAATAAAAGCAATTATAGCATATTAAAGATGTTTATAATCCATACATTTATTAAATAGGTCATTCAACAATCTACGGGAGTAATCACATTCAGGACTATGAGCTGACAATGAATTTTCCTGGAAACTTGAGCCTATTTTATCTTCATGTGCACCTACTTTCAAAGTGCATAAACCTGAAATTAAAAAAAGTCTCAGCAAAGTTTTTGCTACATCAACCACAAAGGCTCCCACAGTCTCAAAGACTGGGTTCTGGACCCAGTATGCTAGAATCAGCCTGGGTACTTGTTACAAACACCCAAGTTTGAAATAAGAAATAAAGAATTTTATGAATGGTACTGTGGAATCTGCATTTTTTTTTTGCAAGATCCAAGGAAAATATGAGAACATTTAAGTTTAAAGATCCGTATACACACATGTGGGAGGTAACAGGTTATCTGGACACAATGCCAAATAGAAACAATGCATGCTTCATGAAACACACTCAGTGCATTCCAGGGAGCCTTACTTATAGATAATTAAATTTGAAGCTTCAGCCTCATAGGGATCATCATTACTGGAATCCTCAATTAAAAGTACTTTGAATAGATTCCAGTTTTTGTTCCCACACAAAAGCTCCACCCATCTGGCGTGCCAGGAGGCCCTTGGAGTCCATGACTCTTTCAGTTTTAACTTAAATGCAAACTGAACCACTCCTGAAAGAACAGTGGGTATTTATAGTCAAGTGTATTGCATTCAAACCCAGTCCTCAATGCTGAGTTGTGTGACATGACCATTGCACCCAGTCCCCTGTTAGTTTTTACAAAAATTGAGTGACATAATAAAATCAATGTTTAGTATAGTGTCAGTCACAGAGCCAGGCACATTGAAGGGAATAAACCAATTTAGAGATTTTTGTTTTCCTTTTTGTCTGATAGCAAGCTGAGTGCAAACAAATTTGTAGTAATTTATTTAAAAACTTGAGTGCTGCCTAATTCCTGTAAAAACAGACAGGTCCCCTCCATGCACTTATCATTAAAGTAGCTACAAAAGATTAGTTTCAAGATATTACTCTGTGCTGAAAACAAAGATTTACACCTGAAAGGTCCAATACCTGGACCTCTTGTACTCCTGCTTTCAAATCAAGCATATAAAAGAAAGGGCCATGTGAACAGAAAGCCTTGAGGCTACAGCAGAAGCTATGATCTCTCAGGCAACCCTCATCCATGCCTCTCACTTTATTTACCTCTCTTTTTTCCTTGCAATTTCTGTCACGTCTACCTCAGAGTGGGTCACCCACAATGTGTACCTCTTTCCTGTCCATTTTTCCTGCCCTGCTAGTGTTTGGATATGGTTTGTTCCTCAAAAGTCCACAGTTGGAAGCTTTATCCCTCGTGCAGTGGTAGAGAAAGGAAGTGGGACTTTAAAGAGGTGGCACCCAGAAGAGGTGATTAGGTCCTGACTACTCTTGTGAGGGATTAATGCTGGCCATGTGGAGGGGGTCAGGACTCAGGGGTGGATTAGTTCCTACGAGAGCAGCTTGTTATATGGGAATGAGTCTAGCCCTTCATTGGTCTCTTGTTTCCTCTTTTTCACCATGTGGTTTCTGTAGATGCTTCTACCTTGTGACACCACCTGCCATGAGGCCCTCATTAGAAGCCACTGCTGGTACCATGCTCACTGCTGGTACCATGCTCGCTCCTGGACCTCTACAACTGTGAGACAAATAAATCTCTTTTCCTTGTGAATCATCCAATTTCTGGCATTTTGTTATAGCAATACAAAAAGGAATACGGCATTCCTTTCTTCCCATTGGTTCAATGATTTTAATGTGGAAGATTCTGGGCTGGCCCTGTCTCTGTGGGACTCAGACATGAATATGGAACACGAAAAAATTATCTACATTTGACAGATAAGTAATTGGAGTTGCAGAGGGACAGAAAAGACAAAAAAGGATAAAAAAAAACATGTAAAGTTTTAACTGGGGAAAAGTTCTTAAATTTGATGAAAAACATCAAATTTAATAAATAATAAATAGGATTTATAAATAATATTATTGTATTTATTCTACTTGGGGTTTGTTGAGCTAATAGGATTTATAAATCCTATTTATTATTTATAAATCCTATTTATTATTCTTAAAGCCAACTATAATACAGTTTACTTCTATATATGTATGTATAAGTGTGTGTATAGATGTATTTGCAATATATAATCTTAATTTCTTTAGAATATGAAAATGCTTAAAATTATAACATCCTGTTGATGAATTTATAACATTTAGATATAACATAGATCTGACAACATTAGCACAAAGAATAGAGGGCACTACTAGGATTGTTACTATCCTAAGATTCCTGTATTTATAAATAGACATAATTAAATAATTAGCTCTATGTAAATTATGATGAATTAAAGATGCATATTATAATCCTTAGAGTGATCAATAACAATAACAAAAACAAAATGGAAAGAAATGTATAGAAAGTTAACTGAGGCATTAAGATACATAATTCATTTTTAGAATACTGTGTTAAAATGTGTAACACAGAAGAAGACAGGAAAAGAGGTACAGAGAAAACAGATGAAATAATGAAACCAAATAGCAAAATGGCAGACTTAAATCCAAATGTATAAATATTTACACTAAATGCAAGTGGACTAAGCACTTCCATCAGAAGTCAGAATTAGTCAAGCATGAAAAAAGAAGAACCCAAACCCATCTACTTAGTGTCTGCAGGAGACCTACATTAAGTACAAAGTTACAAACAGGTTGAATGCAAATGGATAAAGTACAAGATGCAAACAATAAGCACACAAGATGGCTGGAGTGGCTATATTAATATCAAACAGTATAGATTTTTAAGACAAGGAATATACCAGAAACAAAAGAAAGACATTTCATAATGATAAAATGTTCAGTGTAATAGGAATATGAGATATTTATAAATATCTAAGTGCTGAATGACAGATCATCAAAAGGCATGAAGCAAAAGTTCCAGAAAGAAAATAAGAAGAAGACAAATTAATAATTCTGGTGGGAGACAAATATTTCTCTCTTAGTAAATGACAGAAAAAGTAGACAGGAAATAATTTAGGACACAGAGGACTTGAACCACATTCTCAGTGAATTTGACCTGATAGATACGATACTTATTCTACTGCATAATGAACAATCACTAAGAGAGACCCAAGCTGAGCCATAAAGCAGATCTCAATAAAGGTAAAAATTTGATATCAGGCAGTGTTGCATGCCTCTAATCCCAGAGGCTTAGGAGGATTCCAACTACAAAGATAACCAAAGCAATTTAGAGAGGCCCTAAGCAACTCAGTGAGACTTTGTCTCAAGCTAAAAAATAAAAAGGGTTGGGGATGCAGCTCAGTGGTTAAGTGTCCCTAGGTTTAATCCTCAGTAACAAAAGAAAAAAAAAATTATACAAAGTATCCTGTCTGGTCACAATAAAATTAATTGGAAAATTAAATTAGAAGACAATGAGAAAAAGATATATAAAAAACCTCCAATTTCTGTGTATTGAAGGAATCATATAAAAAAATTAGACAATATTCTAAACTGAATGAAAATGAGAAAAAAATCAAAATTTGGCAGATGAGATTTAGAGTTTTCTTTGCTTTTAATAGAAATATAAAAATCAGTTATCTAAGTTTCTATTTTAAGAAGCTAGAAAAAAAGGTGCAGATTAAATGCAAAGTAAATAGAAGAAAGAAAATAATAATGATAAAAGTTGAAATCAATGAAGAAGAAAAATGAATAACAATAGGAAACCAATCAATGGAACCAAAATGTGGTTTTTAGAAAATACCAATAAAATTAATATAATCTTAGCTAGGCTGAAACCAGCAAGAAAAACCTATTGTGAAGCAAGGAAGGAGATATAATATCATGAATGGTAAAGGGGACTTAACTGTATATACTATAAACATTAAGAAGTTAAGAAAAATACTGTAACTCATGTCAAAAATATGTAAAACACTACTTGAATGAAATGGTCAAATTCCTCGAAAGACAAATTATTTTTGGTACCGAGGATTGAATCCAGGGGTGCTTAATCACTCAGCCACTCAGCCACATCCCCAGCTCCTTTTTTGTATCTTATTTACAGACAAGGTCTCCCTGAATTGTTTAGGGCCTTGCAAAGTTGTTGAGGCTAATCTTGAACTCACAGATCCTCCTGTCTCAGCCTCCCGAGCCTTCAGGATTACAGGTGTGTGCCACTGCACCCATTGAGCACATATTTTCAAAACCAAAAATTCAAGAATTAGTAAACTGGATCCTATGTCAATGAAGGAAATTAAATTTTTAATTAAGAACTTTTCAATAAATAAAACTCCATAACCAGAAGCCTTCACTGGTTAATTCTGTAAAACACTTGAGGGAGAAAATAATACCTGTTTTATACAAACTCTTTCAGAAAACTTAGAAAAAAGAAATAATTCCATATTCAAGATGTAAGGATAAGCTTATGCAGATACCCAAACCAACAGAATAAAAGGAAATCACAGACCAATGTCTTTCATGAATGTAGGTGAAAAAAACCCTTAACAAAATATTAGAAAATTGAATAAATAAACAAATAAGAATAATATATCATAACTAAGTGGGATTAACCTAGGAATTCCCCAACTGGTTTCACATGAAAATCAATCAGTGTAGCTCACCTTATCATTTTACGTATATATCAATAGATGCTGAGAAAGAACTTGGCGAAATACAAAAATCACTTAGTGATTAAAAAACAAAACAAAACAAAACATTAAGCAGCAGGGCATGGTGGCTTGTGGCTGTCAACCCAGCTACTCGGGAGACTGAGGCAGGAAGGTCGGAGACCAGCCTAGGCAATTTATCAAGTCCTTGCCTCAAAAGAAAATAAAAGAGACTGGGAATGTAGCTTAATGGCAGAGTATTTGCCTAGCATGCACAAGGCCCTGGATTCAATCCCTAGTATTGAGGGGGGGGGGGGCGGGGAGTCACAGTAGGAAGAAAAAAAGACCTTTCTAAACATTATAAAGGGCATCTGCAAAAAGCCTACAGCTAATATCATTCTTAAGGCTGAAAATACTGAATACTTCCCTCCTAAGATCAGGAATGAGGCAAGATTTCCATGCCCACCACTTGACATCTAAGCCATCATGAAGATGTTATCCAGTGCAATCATGCAAGAGAATAACCAAAGCTTCTACAAGGGAAGGAAGAAATAAAACTTGCTTTATTCAGAGATGTCATTATTGGAGGAAAAATCCAAGGAATCTACACAAAAGTAATGAGAATTAATAAATTAATTTAGAGAGCTCTCAGGATAAATAAACACAAAAGTCATCTCTCTAAATTGTGGTGATTTAAAAAAAACATTTTTTTTTTTAGATGTTGATGGACCTTTATTTTCTTCATTTGTTTATATGTGGTGCTGAGAATTGAACCCAGTGCCTCACACATGCTAGGCAAGCGCTTTACCACTGAGCCACCACCCTGGCCTGTACTGTGGTGATTTTTAAATTTTCACAAATACTTTGGCACATTTTTTTCTTGAAAAAGTGAGTCCATATTTTTCTTTCCCCTTGAATGTAGGCTAGTCAGAAGACCTTACTTCTCATGAATAGAATGTAGTGCAAGTGACAGCCTGTGACTTCTGACACTAGGTCATAATAGGCATTACTGTTCCTGGCTTGTTCTTTTGGACCACTCAATCTGTTGGAAGCCAGGTCCTTCGTCACAAGCATACTTAAACAATTTGAAGGAGAGGCTCCAGCGAAGAGGAACCATCCTCTCAAACACGTGAGTGTCTTTGGAATTTCCTCCAGCTTCAGTCAAGCTGTCAGAGATCTCAGCCCTTTTGCTCCTCAGTCCTTAGTCCCCAAGTCTTCTATCTAAGGCCGCAAACATCATGGAGTAGAAACAAACCATCCATACTCCCTCTGCCCTATCTAAATTTCTGACCCACACAGATCATAGGATACTGATATTCAATGATGATTATTGTTTCAAGTCATTAACTTTTAAGATAATTTTTACATAGCAGTGGGTTAACTAATACATTTATAAAGCAATGAACAATTAGAAATAGGAATAAAAACCAATTCAGATTACAGAAGCATCAAACATTATTTAGGAAATTGTTTAATTAAAGGTATGATTCAAATATGGTTTAGTGTCCCAAAAGGGTCTATTGGGATTGAAAGCTTGTTCTGCAAGGTGCTCTTATTGGGAAGAAGAGGGACCCTTGAGAGAGATCCTTAGTCACGGGAGAGCAAGCCCTCTGAAGGCAGGTCTCACAGAACCCATCCCCTGTTCCTCTCTGTTCCTGGTTTGAGCTGAGATTGCTCCCTGACAGTACTCTTGTCATAGTTATACACCCTGATATGACAGAGCTACAAACTGAACTGATGCCAACACCAGGTCCTTGAACCTCCAAAACTAGGAATTGAAAAACCTCTTCTTCATAAGTAGACCATCAGGTACTTTGTTATAGTGATGAAAAGCTGACTAATGTGAAAATTCTGTATACTAAAAACTATAAAATATTGCTCAAGGTTAAGACCTAAATAGAGAAATATACACATGACAAAGAAACAGAAGGATTCAAGGTAAATTGGGTGCTTAACAGATTTGATTTTTTAAAGTCTGTTCTAAAAAAACGGTAGAATTTTTCCTTAACTCCTGAGAAAATTATTTCATCAAAACAAGTTAACATGCAATGCCCTGAGATAATCAAAAGTGTAGCAAAGTGTACTGGGTGCTGATGACTTCAATACCAACCTCAGCTCTGGGCTAGGGACTTTCTCTACTTAGCTTTTAAATGCCTTCCTCAAAATTGTCTAAGTCCCCCACCAACAATATACATATTCATATATATGTATAGATATATACGTATATATATATATTCATATATATATTTAATATATATGAAAAAGTAAAATAAATAAACTGACCAAAAAATGTCTAAGTCCCCCTCTAGCACCCTGAAACTAGTCAGGCTGACAATATCAGTCCATCTTATAAACCTCCTCTTCAAAAATTTATAAATCCCCTTCTCCTGACCAAGACTGACCAAGATAGCACAGCCATCTGGGTCAGGCTCTCTGAGCCCAGAAAGGGACCCATGTGGGCCCCTGCCTCATGGCTGTTTCTGGGAGCTCCTTCCCTCAGCCCCCATTCACACATGGGTTCAACAAGATGCCAGGAGCAGCTCTGGGACTCAAGCCTATGGCTTGGTCCTGAGAGCAGATCTCCTCAGCAGGCTCTCAGTAAAGTTTTTGCAGGATGATGCACGGTTGAGTTGTCAAAATAGTGGCAACAAGATGATTTGAAGTAACTCTTATGTTCAGGGCTCTAGGTTACCAAAAATCACCTCCTGCCCTTGGGCTCCAGCATGTACTGGGCTCTGTGTGGCCTTTCACCGGTCTGTTTTCGTGCAGAGCCATATCCCTTCTACTATATCTGAGTGTAATCCAGAGGAGACAAGAGAACTCCACTTTGAGAGCTGCACCTCTCACCCCTGTAGGCTCTGGGCCATGTGGTATCCCCTCTGTGGAGGGCTGGCCTGCCCCTCTGGGGTTTTTGGAGAACCTTGCTCTGTAACAGGAACAGCCCTTTGTAATAGTTCCCTTGCCTCCAGTTGATGAGGTGACATCCTACTCTCATGGACCAACGTAAACTGGTGGATTTTTCCTTCTGAGTTTGAGACAACTCTTCCAGTTCTGTCCACAGGCTTCTCGCCTATCTGTTCCACTGGTGGTGGCATGGAAGGCTGAGGGAATGATCAGCATGCAAAGTGATCTCTTTCCAAGAAGGCAGTAATTATAGGCTCTAGAGAAGACTGGGCTGATCTACATTTTCACTATAAAATTCCAAATATAACTTTAGTAGCTGGAAAACAAATTATCGTTCACATTATTCATAACACTGTGGGAAGATTTGCATTTGTGCTCAATGTTAATGAAGCATCATAAGGATCTGTGAGTCATTAGAAGTCAGTACTCACAGGTGGCAAGATGGACATTTAGGAGTCAGTACATAAATGGTGTTAGAGAACTACAGAGGCAAGGAGATGGACGCTGTTTCAGGACAAACAGGTTCCAGACAGCCAGGGCTTTAAGAGTAATAACAGTGTTGCTACATTTTTCTCATGGGGGTAGGGTGGAGGGAATAGCAAATTAGCCAGGGATAGGAAATTACCAGAAATGGTACATAGATGCTATAAAAAAAATCTTCACATGTGCTGATTTGATTAAAGACATATCAGTTCCTTCTCTGCCTCTTATTCTAACCTCCATTGGTAAATTACTATATCTTATAAGGGACCATGAATTTTGTAATAATTATTGAAACCAAGTTGTTTACATAGACAATGACCCTACAAGAAAATACTTGCCCAAGGTTTCAGATACTCCAGAGAAGATGGCTTTTGAACAACTTTGTTCTAGAAGTTTTTCATTCCTCACAAGAAGAGCCCTGGTCTGTTTTGCCCAACAAACTGATAAGGCTTTGGAATTTAAAAATCAACCCTTCCCAGCCAAATACACATAACCTTGTCTGTTTTTATGAAGTTAACTGAGGTTCTGGTGAACACAGAAAATGAGATTGGCTTCAACAAGTTCACTTGCAGTAGAGGCAGCGGGTCCTTTTGTAGTAATGATGATTGGTTGTAACAGTAGTCAATTTTGAATATATCCCTGGCTGCTCAGAGGCCTATTTTAAAAGGAACTTTTTCTTTTGGCAGTGCTGGGGATTGAACCCAGGGCCTTATGCATGCAAGGCAAGCACTCTATCAACTGAGCTATATCCCCAACCCAGAGGGATATATTTTTCTTTTCTCCCTCTCCTGGCTCCCTAACCTGGGAATGGGGAACAAGATTACCTTTTCCCATCCTAGACCAAGTTATCTGTCCTTGAGCACACAACCCACCACAGGAAGGAGATGTCACTGGAAGATCTAGGAAGAGACTATCTCTCAAATTAGCAGGTGAATTTCGCACACCATCAGGGTGCACCTGGGACCCCTGTCAGGGCACTCCCTGAATGCAGTCTCTGAAGAACTTCCTTTAAAGCCCTGTCTTCCCTGATGGGCGAAACCACAGCCTCTAGAACTGGAGTCCCCTGTGCTTCTCCTTTGTTAGCAAAGGAATAAACCTTCTTTCTTCTTTTTCTCAAAACTGTGTCCTCGTTATTGGATTGATATTGGGGACAAGGACCAAGCTTTCCGTAACATGATTACTACAGCTCCTTCTACTCTCCTGTGCTGGAATACAATTTGGAGAGTGCCTTCTGACAATTCTTGTTAGGCCATTATCCCTTAAGGATTCTGGCTAGGACAAGGAGCACACAGAAAGTTGTGGTGTGCTACAGTAATTTATCAGTAATTTTTGACATTTTGTTTTCTTCTTGAAAGTGGATGTCCATCTTTTCTCCACACACTGATTAACCATGTATAAAACATTATAGTGGTCGGAATCACCTGAATTATTTTGCACCCAACCTTCAAAAGGTTCGGTGGCAGCCTCTCTTGCCCTCCATGTTTCATGGGCCAGATCATTACAAAATGAAAATCTATACACTGTCTCTTCCACTTGTCATTTTAATCATCTTGTATTGATCTTTATTCTCCCTTAATGGCCTCTCTACACTTTCTCTTGACTTACCTAGTGTCTGTTCCACATGGAACATTCTGCCACCACCTTATCCTCACTGGCCTGATTGAAATTGTCTTTATGTCTCAACTTAAATTTGACTCTCTTTTAGAAGTTACTTAGAAGTTTTGGGTTTTTTTTTTAATTTTTATATTGCCTTTGTTTAACTTTAACATAAACATACAAACCAATCTTAACACAGAGCATTTTCTCATTTCTCAATTAACTTCACTTTCATCCCTTTTCCCAGCTGCATTGAAACAGAATCAGCAACTAAAATTGTGTATCTTAAAAAGTTTACAACATGATGTTTTGATATACAAATACATTGTGAAATTTTAACTACAATCAAGCCAATTAACTTATCTAACACTGTATTTAGTTACTATTTTATGGTGAGGAAAATTAAGATCTATTCTTAACCACTATCAAAAACACAAAACATTATTATCATTGACTCAGAAATTCTTAACACCCTAGATAATGAAGAAGCCTTCAAAACAAAACAAAACAAAAAACCCACCTCTCCTTACTCCTCTCCCACTCAATCTACCATATCGCTTCTCCACCAAAGAAAAGCCAACAAGACTCTGAGCTTTGTTCTCGGTTCAACAATGCATGTGACATGAACTTCACAACAAAGCTTAGAGCCATGTTTATTGGATGAATCCAGTTGGCTGATCCCTTTCAATATTTGTAATATAAATAAGACTCTGTATGTTTTTCATGTTTTCTCTTGAGAGCAAAACTATCTAGAGAAAATATTAATCACCTTGTTCTATAAAAATCCTATAAAAAATCTGGGATATAAACATGTCTTTTGTTCTCTTGTAGATTGGATTGTTCCAAAAAGTTCTTTATATTGTCTATATTATTGACCTATGTTTCTAATCTTGAAAGATTAATATGCAAATGTCAGGAGTTTCATAGAAAATCCTCCGTGTCCTCCTCCATTGCGACCTAGGACTGAAAGTCTACTGGAGAACACTAGACTCCACAGAGATTTCAAGCAGTGCAGGTAACCTCTGAGAAATGCACTGAATCACAAATAAGAGGAAGAGTAAGTCTATCAGACTATCTCAGTCTCTTGCAGTCCTTACATGTCAGTCTATAGAACATTAAAAAAAAAAAAGCAAAACACAGTCAAACTTGGAGAGAATCCTCAGTCTCCCTCTGCACTAAGAAAATTATGCAAACTAAAATAGACATGAAATCAAACCAAGGATCGAGACAGAAGGACAGAAACCTACTGGGTAGAATTCCTGCTAAGTTGGTGTTAGTACTGTCAAGGAAATACCAGGAAGGGCAATCGTACGCTGACAAAGGTAAACAGATACGACAGGTAGTTGGTATGACCACCCTACAAGTTACAGGTGTGTCATTACAAGTTAAAACTGTCCAAGCTCCTCCCACGTTGGACACTCAGACGTTTGGTAACGTGTCCCCCTTGTCTTTGCTCATGACATTTCCTGAGGAGGTTGCAAACCCGCAATTGAGGGGCCAACTTCAGGTAGCAGACATGCTTCACTGGGTTCTCAGGGTGAGTTCTGTTTTTTAAATCTTTATTCCCATGTCAAGAAGCTGTAGGATCTGGAAACACTGGTTTCCACATTCCTGATGACAACCATTGGTGGGAGCTGAGCGGTCGCCCCTTTCAAGGGGTCATGTGTTTGTGTCAATTGTTTCCACTTTTCTAAGGTCTGCTTCTTTTCAAACTCCTTTCCTTTAGGTATAGGATCTTGCAGGCCCTTCTCTACAGAGACTATCCTCCTATCCATCTCTACTTGTTCAAATTCAGCCATCAGTCATGGTCTATCTGAAATGTCAACCTCTTTCCTTTCCCCAACAGTCAGAAGTGAGTCCTCCCTCTTTGCAATACTCATGACTTCTGTTACACTTCTGTAGCATATTCAGTATCCAGTACTATCATCATCATCATCATCATCATCATCTGCACTGTACTTATCTTGGTCTCCTGACTATAATGGAAGCCTACATATTCATTCATCCACTCATTAAACAAAAAAATGTAGAAAGTCCTAGGTACTACACACTAGAGTAAGTGCTGCAGATATAGTAATGAATAAGAGAAACAAGCACAGGTTCTGAGTGAAGGACCTGTCGTGCTTCTTTTCACTTCCTCTGCAGGACCTGGGGAAAATGTCATGTACTTAATAAGTGTTCAGCTGGAATTTGTTGAAATGAATTGAGATGCATTCGTTCACATTTACAAAGCGTCTACTTCCTGGCAACTCCATTATCCTATCTGTGTCATTCTATTAAATAAGTATTAGAGATATATTCATTCAAAAGGCACACTAAAATCAGAATGTATACTGAGCACTAAACATGTCTTCTCCCTTTCAGTTAACTCTAAATCACCAAGTTTTTATTTTGAAAAAGTACTCAGATATACCTCTGAATTTACTTACCTGGGTAACTGCTGAAAGAGAGGCGACTACTGCTGGTGTCATTATCTTTGATGTTGAAGTCCCAGTGTTTATATATCCTGAGCATGGCTGCGTAAGTGTACCAGCTTGAGTGAGCAAAAAAGATGTTCTCAAATCCAGGAAGAACCTGTAGCCAGAATCATAGTGAGTGACACAAAGACAGATGGATAACTGACTTCAATAGTAAGTGTAGGAAGCATGGAGAAGATGTGTCAATTTAGGTGTTTACTGTTATCTTTATCATTAAAAAATATGGCCAAGGAGTTGAACATTAACTTTACTGTGCACAAAACAGATATCTTAACATTCCAAATGAAAGGGAAGCAGAGGAAATAGCTTCAACTTCCAATTCCCTCCATCAAAGTTCCTTCCAGTTCTCAACTTTTGCCATATCAGGAAGAATACCAGGAACTCATGAACTGATACATCATCAACTGATATTCAGCCAGGGGTGATGAGATGTTGCCATTCTTGGGTGCCATACAGAAAACTCTGTGTGAACCAGGGAAAAGATAGGAGCTTCTATGTCTTACCTTGATAAGAGCAGAACAATGTCCCATATCCCATCTCTTGAAAACCTTCATGTTGTTGCTTTTTGTGGGAGAAAAAGAGGGAATCAGATCCAGTAGATCTCCAACAGCATTTAGGAACTGAATCTGGAACATGGTCATGGGCTGGGAGAGAACACAGACTTAGCATTACTTTGTGACACATGTCATTTTCTAGTTTTCCTTTTGTTAAGGCACCATTAAATTATCCTATTGTGAAGAGTCTCTTAAGTAACAAATGTCCTGGATTTTTTAACTTAACAAAATAATTCTTTTGGCTTTATAAATTAGAAGAGATGTGTTAGCATGTCTGATATCCACAGATATTTGGAATGTCTTCTTAGAAAACAGAGCTTTCTGTTTGCTTTTCTCTATAACAGGTTTTCTCAACCTTGGCATTAGTTATATTGTAAGGCAGGTAATTCTTTATTTTGGGGGGCTGTGTCCTGTAAGATGTTTAGTAGTACCCCTGACCTCTACCCTCTGGTTTTTCGTAGCAGCCTTCTAGGTTTTTTATTTTTGGTTTTGGTTTTGGGGTACCAGGGATTGAACTCAGGGGCACTCAACCACTGAGACAGGGTTTCACTGAGTGGTTTAGCACCTTGCTTTGTTGAAGCTGGCTTTGAACCCCCAATTCTCCTGCCTCAGCTTCCTGAGCTGCTGCACCCAGCCAACTTTCAAGTTTTGACAACCAAAAATATCTCCTCCAGACATTGCCAAGGCAGAAATCACCCCAACAAAAAAACTTTTACAGCAAAAATTTCAGTATAATGGTTCTGATTTTGATTGTGTGCTTAACATAGAATGAACTGATCAGAAGGCGCTAACCCTGAAGTAGCTGTCAGATCGCACTTGAGTGTGAACGTTTTAGAGTTCACAGCTCCAGCAAAGTGCAATCTACCAGCATATCTCTAGGCTGGGCATCTATAAACAAACTGGCTTAATAGAGGTGGGGAGACGAATGAATACAAATGACATTTTAACAAAAAAGTAAAATAAAAGCAAAACCCCCAAACCTGATAACTTATTTACATAAATATTCTCTTAGTTTTGCTTTTTTGAATAAGTAATACATTCATTATTCAAGAATTAAACAATCATAAGAAGGTCTTTATTGGATAGTCTCTTATTCTCCATTTGCTTTAATTTCATTCTATCTCATTTATCATTTCTACTAATTTCTTTTGTGTATCTGCAAATTTTTTAAAATGACATATAAATACATTTTTTTAACACAAATGGTAGTGTTCTATATGAACTACCTTTCACCTTGTTTTTTTTTCGTTCATATCTGGGGTCTTTTCATATTGGGTATAAAAATCCCACCCATTCTTTTAAGTAGCATTTCAATGTATGGTTGTATTATAATACTTTTAGCTACTGTTTTGTTGATGGACTTTCAGGTTTGTTCTAGCCTTTTGCTATTATAAACAATACTATTATAATACTTGTGCTATTATAAACAATAATTAATTATGGATGCATTTGAGTCTATGGGTAGAAGATTTCCTGGAAATGATTTTGATTTTAATTGATATTGCCAGATTGTTCTAGAGGAGTTGTTTCAATTTACACCCTTCCAGCTTCAATAACATTTTAAATATTTAGTTTATTTCCAATCTAATAAGTGAAAACTCTATCCCATAGTAATTTGAATTTGTATTTTTTGTTTGTTTGATTTAGGTAAGTTTGAGCATATCTCTTTAGAGTTTGTTTTCTGTAAACTCTTCATATATTTCATTTTTCTACTGGGTTGTTGTTTTTTTTCCCCCTTGACTTTTAGGAGCTCTTTAAATAATTAGCAAGATTATCTTTCTGGTTTGTAATTTGCCACACACAATTTTAGTGTGTGGTAGGATCTCAGTGAGGTTTTAATATGCATTTCCCTGAAACTGAACATTTCTTAATATTTATGAGTCATTGCATTTCCTCTTCTATAAAATTCTGGGTTTTTTAACCAATTTTTCCATTGAGTATTTTCTATTTTTATTCCATATGTATTTTGGATAAAAAATCTTGTTAGTTAAATGTATTGCAAATATCTTCTTTAGTTTATAGCTTATCTTTCACTTTCTATATAATGACTATTTAAAAAATTATTTTTACACGTATTTTTATTTGTTGATGGACCTTTATTTTATTCATTTTTTTATATATGGTGCTGAGAATTGATCCATTCTCACACATGCTAATAATTCTCATGAGTGCTAGGCAAGTGCTCTACTACTGAGCCACAACCCAAGCCCCATATGATATCTTTTGATTAAAAGAATAATTTTTATTGATAAATCCAGCTGAGCTTATCAATCTTTTCCTTCATTGTAGTGCTTCTGTGTCTTAAGACACCATTGTCTACCTTAAGTCATATTCTGAAGAATGATCAAAGGTTACTTTGAGGGAATAAGTATTTTTTGAGGCAGTTACCTATATTTCAAGTTTAAAAGACTGCAAGGTCTTTACTTCATTAATTTTTCCAATGCTGAAAATTCTGGTGTCTGACATAATTACTTATTTGCCTTTTTTTACTTTATTTATCCATTCATCCAGATCTATCAAATTTCCAAATACCAATACTAATACTATTACTAAGGTGAGATTATCACATACAGTTTAAGAAGGTTTTTGTTTTTGTTGTTGTTTGGTTTTTTTTGGGGGGGGGGGCTTCTTTTTAGAACTGGGGGTTGAACCAGGGCTTTGGGAATGAGGCAGATGCTTTGCCACTGTGCTACATTCTGGCCCTTTGTTGTTACTATTGTTTATTTTTGGTGGTCTTTCTTGTCCCTAGGGTCTATTCCACTAAAGATGTACAGCAACAACAATTTCAATGTCACTTGAAATAATAGTTCTCTGTGTAGTTATGATATCACTTGTTACATAGTTAGATACATTTGTTTCAATTTGTTTTCAATTTTAGGGACTGCTTTTCTTCTCTGTGATTAAATGCATTTTACAATTCAAGAACAACATTTATATGGCTCCTGAGTCAAAACTATAAAAAAGGTACATTCAGAGAAATGTTGCTTTCATTCCTCTTCTCTCCATTCTCTTTTATTCCCTCTTCAAAAGGTAATTAATTATCGCTGGGTATAGTAGCCCATACCTGTAATCCCAGGGGCTGGCAAGGCTAAGGCAGGAGGATCATGAGCTCAAAGCCAGTCTCAGCAACTTAATGAGGTCCTGAGCAATTAGGGAGACCCTGTCTCAACTGTTTTCAAGCCACTCCTCATTGTTTTGTGCATGTCTTCCTTGTTTACTTTTATAATTGGTGCATTATAATTATACATAATAATAAAACTTTTTCCATATTTGTATATGCATGCTATAAAATTATAATTTGGTTAATATTGTTCCCCAATATGTCCCATTTTCCTCCCTTCTACTTTCCCCCTTGACACCTTCCTCTATTCTATTGGTCTCCCTTCTATTTTCATAAGATAAATATACCCCAACTCCCCTGCCCTCCCTTTTCCTCTCTAGCTTCCACATATGAGAGAAAACATACGGCCCTTGATTTTTCTGAGTATGGCTTATTTTGCTTAACATAATGCTCTCAAGTTCCATCTGTTTTCCTGCAAATAACATAATTTCATAATTTCATTTTTCTTTATGGCTGAATAAAACTCCTAGTTCCATAATTTGCCTATTATGAATTGTGCTGCTATAAACATGGGTGTAAATGTATTTCTCCGGTCAGAATGGCAGCCATCAAGCATACAAATAATATAATAATAATGTAGGGGGCAAAAAACATTCTTTACACTGTTGTTGGGATTATAAATTAGTACAACCACCGTGGAAATCAGTATGGAGGTTCCTGAAAAAAGACTAGAGATGGAATCACCATGTGACCCAGCTTACACCATCACTCCTTGGTATTTATTCTAAAGAATTAAACTCATTTTCATTTTTTATATGAAAGACAGCCCACAATACACCCTGTTCTTCATCTTATATTTTTACACTTAATAACAAATCCCAAAGGTCATTCCCTAACAGCATTTGGAGGTCTACCTCATCTTTGTTCACAGCTACATTATTGACACAGCCAGCCCTCTATGTATCTGACTGCTTTCAGTCTTTTGCTATAATAAATTATCTGCCATGAATACACTTATAAATTTGTCATATCGTATTTTTGCAGTGCAAAAGTGTGTATCTTTGTGATAATACTGGAAGTGGGATTGCTGGGTAAAAATCAAATGTAAATATATGATTTGGATACAAAGTGACAAAAGTTCCCATTCACAGTGAACACACCAGTTTGCATTCCCACCAGGATTTTAGGAGAATGCTTTCTTTTCCCATAGCCTTGCCAACAGGGGCACTTTAACATTTTGGAATTTTTGCCAAACTGGTGAGAAAATATTTACCAGTATGGATTTAATTTATATTTCTAATCTTACGAGCAGGGCTGAGCTCATATGATTAACAATCATGTGCATCATTTTTCTGTGATGGGGTATATATATATATATATATGCACACCACACACACATACACTCTCTCTCTCTCTCTCTCTCTCTCTCACACACACACACACACACACATACCTACATACATATTACCTCCAGAAAACAAAATGCCCACAATAATTTTTGGAAAATATCCAATGGTACCTTGGAAGCCTCAATGATTCAGTAGTTTCCCCTAGAATTACTATGTGTATGTGTTTATATGGATGTTGTGGATTGTGGAAATCAGAACTTTATCCCTAGATATTTGTCTTAATTAGCCTATAGTTTAAAACACTAAAATCTTTACCAGGTTAGTTAAAAAACCACTATGTTCACATCATGTTTTAAAATTTCATCCTAACACAGTTGTATGAAAGAGTGGAAAAATACAGAAACAAGTTGTTTATTTGTGTTTTGAACTTAAATTTTGTGTCAAACAGTGAGTTAGGTACTAGAATATGACAGATAAAATAATAGTGCTTATCCACAAGGAATTTATACTCGTGTCCTAATTTGATCTGCTTCTAAACTGGAATGTTACTTCTCAATATTTTGACATATAAATTGAGCAGCTTCTTAAAAGTCATACCTTTGTTCCTTCTGCCATAGCCCTCTTCATTGCTCCTACATATAGCCCATCCAATTGTGCCACAATATAGCCTGTATGTCTCCAAAATGAGTCATTCTTGAATTCTTTGATGTTTTTCCGAGTCCACTGATTTTGCTTTCTGGAAGAGAAATCATATTTGTACTAGAGGTCTCAGTGGTGGCTCATCCAAAACTAAATCAAACCAGGCATTTAGAGATGACAGATGCTGATGCTAAAATAATTTGAGTTCTGGATCTTATAACATTACAGTTACTCAAAAGATTTCAGAACAAACCTTAAATCTATGTTAATTTCTCCCTCCTCTTTAATGGATTTTCTGGCTCATCTAGAACCAAAACACATGTGCAATATTAACCTACCTGTGATACCAAGAAGTGATACCAAACACAAATGCATTTCATATAAAATATGATATGTCAATAAGTCAATAAGAACAAGTTGAATTACATCTGTATGTAGAAATGGTAAAGTTAGACCACAAGAAATAAAACTCATAAAGACAAGGTGATTTCTAGATTTTATGCTTCTCTCTCAGATCATTTTCACAGCTTATGATTCATCTCATTTCTTTTTTCCATATTTTAATTGGTGCATTATAGTTGTACATAATGGTGAAATTCACTATTACATATTTATACATGCACACAATTGGCCAATATCATTTTATAGCACTTTCCCTTTCCCTTCCTTCCCTCCCCCGGTGGTTCATCCCATTTCAATTGTTATTAATGTGCGTCTCAGTGTTCCCTTCTCAACAGGATTAGCAAAAACCTCTTTTTTTTTTTACTTAGGTTATTAATTTCTCCTTTATTAAGGTAACTAACAAGTGTTAGATCTTTATGTGTGATCCAAATAAAGTACAGTGTTCAGCTCAACTCAGATTGACATATATACATTTGGCTTTAGTTACCCCAATGAAGCCCTCTTGTTAACATGGGTTAACACCCCAAAACTCCATCCAGAAAGCAAGGCACAGGGCTTAGGTCCACTCTTAGATTCTTCCCAAACAATTGAGAATATGCAAAAAAAAAAAAAAACTTACTTTAAAAAATAATCCTTTTATTCTTTTTTCTTTCAGTTCTATCTGGGATGATCTGATATAACTTTGTATACAGAGAGCTATTTTGTTTGTTCAGGCTATTGCTAGATAACTCTTAAAATAATACAATGTCATTGCCTAACAGGATCTAGCCTCATGGTTTTTAACTGATGCCCTGCAGGACTTGTAGCATTTCAAGAAGACTTTGCTTAGTGTGTGATTTGGAAGGCTAAACCAAGACCCTTTCTATCCGCAAATGAATCTCTTGTCATTCCACAAATTTAATCATATCTAAAATTTTAGTCTTCAGAAGCTTTATTAAAATGAAAATATTCTAATAGGATGTTGAGAATGATGACTTTAGGTATTAGCTGATATCCAGCCTGGGTATCCACCAGACCCAAGAAAAAGAAACAAGGAGGGAGCAGAAAGGCTCCCTGCAGGAAGCAGCAAGGCACCCATGCAAAAGGGATTCAGGGATTTAGCTTTGCCAGCTGCACACTGATGGTGTCCTCTAGCAGTGTTAGCAACCGACACTGTGACATTTAACTTGACCTTTGAAACAGCAGAAATTGGAGGATATGTTTTCTTAAACCAGTTTTCATGCCATCATAAAAAAAAAAAAATGCGATGCCCTAGAGTTGTTCTAGAACGATTCCAGAATCCTGCTACAGAGAGGGAAAAGGAAATTGGCAAAGGAATAATCGCTCTTTGAAATGACAGTTTCAGGCCATTTAGTCTTTTTTTTTTTTTTTTTTTAAGAGAGAGGGAGGTAGAGAGAGAGAGAATTTTTTAATATTTATTTTTTAGTTATCGACGAGCACAATATCCCTGTCTGTATGTGGTGCTGAGGATCCAACCCGGGCCAGGCAAGCATGCTACCGCTTGAGCCACATCCCCAGCCCGCCCTTTAGTCTTAACAACAATGAAAAGAGGAAAGCTTTTATACATACTCCATAAAATCCTTCACTTTATCCACAAGGGAAGGTTTCTTGATCAGCTGTGGGTAGAGATTTATGAAGTGGTCATTCATGTGTCTGAAACGACAGATGAGAGAACTGTTAGATTCCTAGATTTCTTGTTGAATTTCTTCATCATGGCAATTTACCCAACTTTTTGGTTAAATAGTGTGCCTCCAATTACAAATCTTCTGTACTACATTTTTTAAAATAAACTAAACACACAATTTAAATTAAAAAAATATTTCTAACACATGGAAGGTATAGAATATAGCAAACAACCAAGTATTCACCACTTATTAGATCATTATATTTTGTCATATTTTCCATCTATATTTTAAGACATAAAACAAAATATTAGAAAGACTGAAGTCCCCGTATACACCTTCCTGACATTAATTCCCTCCTTTCTCCCCAGTGGTAACTGCAACCTTAAATCTGATATTGTTTCCCATGTATATTTTTATATAATCACTATACATATTTAAACCCTAAACATAATGTTTAGGGTTAAATGAATGTTATCATGCTGAAGAACAAAATATGAACAAAAATTGAACTTGATTTGTTTCTCTTAACATAAATTTTAGAGAAATACCTAAGTTACCATCTGCCCATTAAATTCATTCTTTTCCACTGCTGATGATATTGCATAGTATGACTATGCACCAATTCATGTATGCATTCCTCTCGGATATTTAATTAGTAACTAATTTTTCAATATTGTAATGCAATTTTAAGAATTGTTGTGTCTTTTTTTTTTTTTTTTTACACATTTGCCTGTTCTTTTAGAATGTATGTGTGTATGTGTGTGTATAAAATTGGGAAATATTTCCAGGATATAGAAAAGCATAGACTTTATTGGTAAATTTATAAATACTCAAGGATCCACCACCTACATATATTAAATTGATACACACATGTACACACACACACACACACACACACACACAAAATCACTACTGGGATGAATATCATATATATGACACATCATATAAATATTTGTCAATATCTATTAATTTTTTATATGTATATTTTATGTTATGCATATATTTATGGACTTTTATACATAAAATTATTAGTTATTGCTAATTGTTCACCACACAGATTTACCAATTTATATTCTCAGACCTCTTCCTCTACCACCTCACCATCACTTGGTATTGTCAGACTTTGATTTTCAACAATTTGTTAGGTTTAAATAATTTCTCCATTTAATTTCCATTCCTCACAGAATTATTGGGTATTTGAGATTCTTTATGTTAAAACTTAAAAGTTAGAAATGACATCAATGCTTATAGCAGCATAATTCACAATAGCTAAACTGTGGAACCAACCTAGATGCTCTTCAATAGATGAATGGATAAAGAAACTGTGGTATATATACACAATGGAATATTATTCAGCGATAAAAGAGAATAAAATTATGGCATTTCCTGGTAAATGGATGGTACAGGAGAATATCATGCTAAGTAAGCCAATCCCCCAAAAGGAAAGGCCGAATGTTTTCTCTGATAAGTGGATGCTGATCCATAATGGGGGTGGGACATGGGAGGAATGGAGGAACTTTGGATAGGGCAAAGGGGAGGGAGGAAAAGGGAGAGGGGGCATGAGGGTAGGAAAGATGATGGAATGAGATGTACATGATTACCTAGGTACATGTATGAGGACATGAATGGTGTGACTCTACTTCGTGTACAACCAGAGACATGAAAAATTGTGCTCCATTTGTGTGCTATGAATCTAAATGCATTCTGCTGTCATGTGTTGAGAGCCACAGCCAAAGGGGCCCCAGCAAACTTCCAGCTGATTGGCTCACTGTGGCCCCAGCAAACTTCCAGCTGCCAGCTGATTGGCTTCTCTGTGGTGATGCTCATTGGGCTGTTTCCCTCCCTTTCAGACCACGGAGCTGCTCATTGGGGGACTCTTTTGGCTCCGCCCATGTGACCCAGCCAATCGGCCTCAAGAGCAGGAGGAGTGTGTGTGTGGCGTGGGGGTTGAGAGGCTTGTGGGAAGCCGGTGGTGACAGTTGGGCTCTGAGGGAATTTCTGAAGAGCTCATGTGGTGCAGAATGTGTTCTAAAAACAAAGTTCGTCTCTGCTTGATAAGTGGCTGGTGAATTGTGCCCAGCCAGACTGCGGCAGTCATGTATAACTAATTAGAACAAATAAATTAATTAAAAATTAAAAATAAAAATGTCTCAAATGCTTAGAGTAAATATTTTTAGTTGATGAAAATAATCTATTTATACTTCCTATGATTTTAATATTATTGGATTTGGCTTTATAAGCTTTTGCTTTCTATTTCTTATCCCTTTCTTCATCTGCTTTTTTAGGCTTTCTTTATTTAGATAACACTGTCATCCATCTTCTATTCATATAATTATTTTAGAAGCCACTCATAACTACATATTTTCTTATAAAATCTAAATGAATTTTATAATTCTCTTTTCATCCAAATGTGAAGTATATTTTTGTAAGTCTTAGCTGTGGACTCTTTCCATCATGTTTTTGTTCAGAGATTTAGTTTTACCTTTTGAATGTAAAACTATATGTTTAAAATTATTTTTATTTTTTAATTTTCAAAATCAAGATTTTTGTTAATTTTTTTTGTTTCTTATATTATAACTATTGTTTCTTACATTTCAAAATTTCCTTCCTATTATTCTAACTAAAGTATATCCTTTAATAATTTAATAGAAGAATGGTAATTTGTTTCAATTTATATGTATGAACATATCCTTATTTTGATCTTACCTGGATAGTTTAAATAGTTATAAAATGCTAGTTAGATATTTTTTCTCAGTAAATATTTTATGACTCTATTATTTGTGATGAGAAGTATGCTATGTAGTTGGGATTCCTTTATAGTTAATGTCTTTATGATAGCTTTTAAGATTATTCTCTTTACCCTCAATTTTCTGTAGTTTCATTCACAGTGTTGTAGCAATTTAATAGATTGTGTCTTCCAACTAAGGAAGTGGCATTTGTTTTTTCTCAATTTTGATAAATTCTTAGCTATTACCCTATCAATTACTTCTTATCTGAAATTCCCTTCAGTCAATTTTTTGGTACTCCTAAAAGGCCAATGTTGGAATTTCTTAATCCAATTGCTATGTCTAATTAACAGGCTTTTAGTATTTTACCCTTTTTATATCTCTGGGGTGTATATTATATAAATTTCTCATTTTTTTTTCTGTGTCTAGTCCACAGTTTGCCTATTAGTGAGATTTTAAAAATGGCTTTCTATAAGTTTTTATAATATTTATAATAAGTCATTCAAAAATATTTACCTGTATTCTTTTTCTTCCTTGTTGTTCCATAAATTCTTCCTCAAGTTTTATTTTGCTTATAACTTTAAAGCAATCTAAGCAAATTTAAAGTTTTTGCTAAAGTGGTGCACACCTGTATTTCTAGCTACTTCAGAGGCTGAGGCAGGAGGATTGCAAGTTTAAGGCCAGTCTCAGCAACTTAGAGAGACCCTGTCTCAAATTTAAAAATAAGAAAAATGGGGGATGTAGTTCAGTGATAAAGCACCCCTAGGTTCAATCCCCAGCACCTCCAGATGAGATACATAACTGAAGTGATAACAATATTAATAGGCAAGATGAGTTTGCATACTCTGAGCAATGACCATACTGTTATAACTATCACCTTAAAAAGTATTCAATGTCTTGATGACAAGATTCACCCTGATTTTGTTTTGTGAAAAAATGCTATCTTAAAAATCAATGACTGTCTATAAGGAAATTTAAAAGATCTGTTGATTTAATACCACATAGATAAGCAAACCCCAGACTGCAGCAAATTATAGGTTAAACAGTTTCTTCAACAAATAAATTATGAGAAAGAAGAGGGAAATAATAGATTAAAAGTGACTTAAACATAATAAAAAAGAAATATACCAATCAGACTGACCATATTGTGATATTCATGAGACTACTGAAAAGTCAAATACAGATTGAATATATAAATATTCGAGGATAATCACTAAATTTTAAATGTAACAGTGGTATGTTTGCTCTATATTTTTAAAGAGTCTTACCCTTTAGGGATACACATTGAAAAATTTACAGAAGAGATGACATGATATCTGAGAATTGCCTCAAAATAATGTAGAAGTAAAAGGGAGGTGTGGTGACCAGTCCTCTAGAAATGCCTCCAGTGACCCCTGCTTCGGGTATGCCATTCCTTCCCCTCTATGTAGACTGGACCTAGTCACTTTCCCTCTATAATTTGCTTTTCTAATTTCTTTCTAAATCTTTTTAGTTGTAGAAGGACACATTACTTTTATTTTACTTATTTATTTTTATGTTGTACTGAGGATTGAACCCAGTGCCTCACATGTGCTAGGCAAGCGCTCTACCATTGAACTACAACCCCAGCCCCTTTTATCATTTTTCTAAAAGGGCATTTAAAAATAAGGGAAATTGCATGGAAATGGAAGGAGACCCTCATTGTTATACAAAATTACATATAAGAGGATGTGAGAGGAAAGGGAAAAAAAAAACAAGGGAGAGAAATGAATTACAGTAGATGGGGTAGAGAGAGAAGATGGGAGGGGAAGGGAGGGGGGATAGTAGAGGATAGGAAAGGCAGCAGAATACAACAGTCACTAGTATGGCAGTATGTAAAAACGTGGATGTGTAACTGATGTGATTCTGCAATCTGTATATGGGGTAAAAATGGGAGTTCATAACCCACTTGAATCAAATGTATGAAATATGATATGTCAAGAGCTTTGTAATGTTTTGAACAACCAATAATAAAAAAAATAAATTAATTAAAAAAATAAATAAAAATATTTGTCTTCTCAAAGGTGCCATAAACATACATTGGAGAAAAGGTAGCCTCTTCTTGGATTAGACAAAAGGGGAATAAAGGGAAGGGAGATGGGATGGGAAAAGGACAGACAGTAGAATGAATCAGACATATTGTACCTATCCTTACATATGAATACATGGCCAATGTAACTCCACAGCCTATATAACCACAACAATGGGATCCTCACTGGAACAAGTTCTACTTATCCTATGTATTTATAATATGTCAAAATACACTCGAGTGTCATATTTATCTAGAAAGATCAAACACAAATAAATAAAATATCTGTCTTCTTATTTCTCCCTTTTGGCCCATACATTCTCCCTCAAGTTTTTTTGTTTGTTTATAACTTAAAGCATCCTAAGCAAATTGAAAGTTTTTGTTAAAGCCAAATGTGGTGGCACACACCTATAATCCATTACTCTGAAAGCTGAGGAAGGAGGATGACAAGTTTGAAGTCAGCCTGAGCAAAGTAACAGGATCCTGTCTTAAGATAAAATAAAAAGTGCTGGGGGTATTGTAGGTCAATGTGGGAGTGCTTGCCTAACATGTGCAAGACCCCTGGGCTCAAGTCGTGAAAATTAAAAATAAATAACATAAAATTTAAAACATCAAAATAACTTAAAATAAGTTAAGTCTTTGTTAAACTATTCCACAAATTAATCTGGAGTATATTCATTATATAATCATTGATTTAGTTGACTGTTTTTCTTAGCATTCAATTTGTGTGTGTGTGTGTGTGTGTGTGTGTGTGTGTGTGTGTGTGTGTGTTTTGGAACTCTGGTGTGCTGGTTTGTCTGTTTGTTTATATATCTCTCTCTCCTCTCATTTCCCCCTGTACCTGCATCTGAGTTCTGGGAATCAGGTCTCATAGAACTTTTCTGAGGACTTTACCTATGGAATATTGCAGAAATTGTAACTGAGCCAGCATATGGATGATTCCATTTTTTGATTTTGTTTTTTGGTATTGTGGATCGAACCCATGGGCTCTTTACCATTGAACCACATTCCCAGCCCTTTTTATCTTTTATTTTGAGACAGGGGCTTGCTAAGTTACTTAGGGTCATTCCAGTGAGGGAGGCTGGCTTCAAACTTAGGATGGATTCTCCCGCCTGAACCTCCTGAGATTGCAGGCATGTGCCACCACACCAGGCTGATTTTATTTTTGGTTGCCTCCCACCCTTGTTCTCCCCACTTGCAAATGCTCATGGCTTCTTATATATCTATAGGCTACAATGCTATGGTTTGGATAAAAAGCTCCCAAATTGTCCACATGTAAAGACTTGTTTCCAGTGTGGCAGTATTAGGAGGTACTAAGGGCCCTTAAGAAGTTACACCTTATGGAAGATCCTTTGTTCATTAAGGGAGTTCTCTCTCTCTCTCTCTCTCTCTCTCTCTCTCTCTCTCTCTCTTTTAAAGTTACTTTTCCAAGTCCTTTATTTTATTTATTTTATATGGTGCTGAGGATCGAACCCAGTGCCTCACACATGCTAGGTGAACACTCTACGGCTGAGCCACAACCCCAGCCTCTGGGGGTGTATATCAAAAGGGACACGGGACCCAGTTCCCACTTCTTTCTATCCCTCTCTCCCTCTCTCCTCCTCCTTCCTGGCTTAAGATGTGATGTCTCACCTTACCACATGCTACTCCATTTTTTGGTCCAAGAGATGCTTTTCTTGTTTTGGAGGTCCAGTTACATTACTATGATGCTTTCTTTCCATATATTTTATCTATCACCTGCTACAAGTTTAGAGCAGAGTGGATGTATCAGATTGTGAGCTCTCTGTACCCTATGGACTGAAAATTTCCCTAAAGTTATAATCTGTTTTTTTTTTTTTTAATGATTTTTTACTGATCCAGAGAGTAGAGCTGGAAGCAAGAGTTGACTCATTCCAAGAACCGGAATTTGTCCCCAATATACTTTAAATATTCTTTACCTAGTAGTTTTCAGAACCAAAGCTAATAAAGCAAAAATACAGTTTTATTGCTAGTTAGGTAAACGACATTAAAGTCCTTTGAAATATTTTATATTATGGTCTTTATATTTAGTAAACTTTATCTCATGAAGAATTTTTCCTTCAAATTATTTGTACATTTATTTTTAAATTGAACCATCACATATAACTTTTATTTGCATTTTTTTATGTCATCTGACCTTTTCTATTATATGGTTGGTCACTTTTCCATTTCTACCCCCTTACAAATAAGAGAAAGAAGAAGAATAGAGCTGAACAGATATGTGGTTTCACAATAAAGGGACTCTCCGTGTTGGCCTCACATTTCAGGTAAATGAACCTGCTACAGTTGGCCTGTGAAATGTCCCCAAAGGCCCTTGTGTTAAAGGCTTGGTCACCAGCTTATGGTGCTATTGGGATGTGATTGAACTTTTAGGAGGTGAGACCTTATGGAAGAAAATTAGACTGTGACCTTGAAGGGGATATTGGGATCATAATGCCCATCTGTTCCTCAGTCACAATGAGGCAAAGGGCATCTCACCAAGGTTCAAAGCAAGAGGATCAAGTAACCATGTACTGAAACCATGAGTCAAAAAAGTCGATTATCTCAGGTATTTTGTCACAGTAATGGAAAACTGACCAGCACAGAACCCTACGTAGGGTTAGTTAGTTGCTCAGAGAGGCAACAACCCTTCAGTTTCCCATTCATGGAAAAGTAGAGATGCTGCCTGAATTGCGTGGGCCTCTGAGAAAATGTGACACCCCTACACACCTTAACAAATTTCAGGAATAGCCAAATATTGCTTGTGTGCTTAGGGTGGAGTGAGTAGACATGAGAGTCCATAGGCCTGTTGGAGGCAATGAACATAGCAACCTCAGTTGTCAGTGATTATTTATCCAGAGACCAAGGAGACCATGGAAATCTCATCAGATGTCTTTGGCACCCAAACCAAAGACTAAATGAGATGGTTCTACATTGGTGGATGCTGAAAGAAGACACAGGACAACCATCAATTAAACATCTCCCCTCCCTCCAAATGCCTCTGTAACACTGACCCATCATAGGGAAATCTGGTTGGAGGAGGAGTGGAACATTGTGAATTGACTCAGTTTAAATGACATGTTATTCTGTTTTTGTGGAAATGACTATATTGTAATACCTTTGCCTCAGGAGAAATGAGCTCTTAGGATTAAAGCAAGTTATGTGAATATAAAGTTTTATTTCTCAGAAAAAATAGATTATTGTCTATTGATGTACAATGCCCATACAGAAAAGGACACAAAAGGTTCATACCTTTTTTCCCCAAGCCTGTATCACTGAACCCTGCCTAACTCTATCCAGAGTTCCAGATCTCCCCCATTTTCAGTCCATTTAAAAATAAGATGGGTCTTTTTTTTTTTTTTTTTTTACTGGAGTGATTTGGCCCTCTAGGGAGTATTTCTGGAGCCAGTTTTTGTTGTCACACTGAGGGAAGATGTGCAACTGGCATCTAACAGGTAAAGGCTGAGGATGCTGCTAAATGTCCTATAATGAACAAAAAGTAATTCAACCTATCATGTCAGCAGCACTGGGGTAGAGAAATCCTGAAGCAGAGGAACATTGATCTTGACCTGGGGGTGACTGCTGAGGATATCTACATCGCAGTGGACAAGACAGATGGAAATATGAGAGGGAAACTGAGGTAATTATTAAAAAGATATTTTTTGAGACCAGATTTTTGATTCTGACAATCACAGCAGGGGAGAAGACACCTCTACCTTGAGGTGAGAAGTGGTGCCATCCATTGATCCTTCCACATTCAAGGGATCTGAGGGGAACCCCCACCTGCGTTCTCTTTAGGATGAGGCTCTTCTCTGATCCCTGGCTTGAGACAACACACTTCTGTGTGGTGGAGCTACAGAGTATAACATTGAAGGGCACAGAATGAATTTCGAGTTCAAAACGTGACTCCATTTCCTCTGGACTACATGACGAAGAGCAAGATTCCTAACTCCTCCTGCTTCTGGACCTCATCAACAGACACCACATCAGCATCCACTTCATGGATATATTAGGGTTAGTTGCATCTCCTGTGGAGTGCAAGGGCAGGAAGTTCCCTCCTAAAGGTGATGAGATTCACCTTTATACCTGTCACATCCAGGCGTGTGTTGGGAGTCATAAAGACACATGTATGCCCACCTTCTCCTGAATATTTTTTGCATTATTTTGATATGACGTCACTCAGCACTTGTCATTTACTCTCTCCTACTCTTTTCTATTTGTTTTGACACCCTGGGCAACGGATTACATTGGGCTTCTTTAGTATTTCCCATGGTGACTAACCCACTTGTGTGTTTGCATGTGTGGGCAAATGTTGTAGCTAGACGGCCTAGTCCTGGCTCCTACTGACTAGCTATGATTTTCAGCTACATAATTATTTCTCTTTGCCCAAGTCTTCACATTACTAATAGAATAACAATGCCACGCACATTATTGTATTGTTGTGGATTAAATAATTCAACATATGTAAAATGATTTGACTAGTGCCTGGCATGTTGTAAATGCCAAACTAAGTACTAGCTGGAATCGTCGTCATCATCATCATTATTTTGTGATCTATGTTACACTCCAAATAGTTACTAGTTGATAGATCATTTGTTATTTTTGAGTGTCTTTGCTTAGCCCACAGCCTTGACTTAGAAGTATGTTCAGTTTCTAACATCAGAAGGAGTGAGCTGGGGGTGTGGAGGGAGATTCTTGGTAGCACAAACATAAAAGAGGTATCATGTTTACTTTTTCTGTGCAGTAGTCCTCTCAGAACATCTCTTCCTCATAGTCTTAGCAACTGTTATCTCAATATTCTTACTTTTAAAAGTCTCCTTTGAAGAATGTACTTATGAAAAACTTTCCTTGCCATTTCTATATAAACTAGAGCATCCCAGTTCTCCATACCCGTATCACCCTGTTTTCCAGAAAGGTTTCATGCCTCATTTTATTAAAAATCAATCCATGACTATTTATCAACATTAACATCATCAGTGAGACGTCAGAAAGTGAATTTGCAACTCTAGGGAAGCCGCCCCACAGAGTTGAAAAACAAAGGAAGATGCTCAATTTGGCCAGGGCTGCTACCGTGCTGTATTCCATGGCAATATATACCTCATCCTTCTGATTCACCTCTAATAGAATTGCAACAACAGGATTCAATTAAACTTAATAAACATGTAATTAAGTAAATGCTGGGGGCGAAGCACCGTGCCAAGTATTTGAGGTCTATAAACATGACTAAGATAGGGACCCTGCCCTCAAGACACGAACTGATGGTGGAGGAGAGAGAAGGAGTGCTAACCCAGTGGGAACAGAATCATAAAGAGCTTTATCAAGAAGACAAAATTTGAAAGGGACTTGGAGGATGAGCAGTTGTTCAATAGCGGAGTTAAGGGAGGCAGCATCTGGCTGTCAGAAATCCTAGTTCTTAGAGATGCTAGGGAAGGGGGGATGGAGATGTATGAAAGGTCTGGGGTCAGAAGCCACCATGCACTCAGTCTGTGGTCACCTGGAACAGATGGGTATTATAGCATGGCTCATGAGCCCATGTGAGGGGGATGTTTCCATGGTAATGCCAACATCCTGCACTGAGTGATTCTGGGGGAGGGAACAGTTGAAGAATAGGGAGAAAGGAAGAGGGGAAGAGAAGAGCAAGACAGTGAGAGAAGGCCCTAAAATATCTAGTCCCTACTCTAAGTTGTGGCCCTAGCTGGTTCTGGCTACTGTTGCTGCTGCATGATGATGATTCTGCAGGGGCAGACACAGGAAGATGGCCTTAGCATCATGATGAACCCTAGAGGGTCAGGCCAGGACCCAATTGTTATCTGGGAGTGTTGTAACAATTCAAGGAAGCAAAAAGTTATTGCATACTCCAGGGGAAATACTTAAGAAGGTGTGATGATATTTATTTGCATTTTTATAGTTGGTATCTCGACTATTTCATAAGTTGCAAGGAGCAAATGATCTCTTTCAAGGTGATCAACCAATCCTCCTCTTATCTGAGCATCTTGGTTGTCCATCCCACAATATCCATTTTCTCACACATCTCCTGCCTCCAAAGTGACAATATAGAAAGAAAGCCATTTTAGAGGTGGGAATGTGCTGCATTTAAAGCCATTTTAAAACGTGGCAGTCCTACTTTGGGTTACATCCCCCAACTTCGCCTTCTCTTAGCAGGAAGCAACGTGGAGATGTTGTTGCCCATTTTTCCATAGAAATGGAATGTAGAAATTGACTGTGGAGGAAATGTAACAGTAACCCCCTTTATGCATTGAATGTAGCCCTTGCTGCTCTACCAGTGCAACTAATTTTTAAAATAGACATGCTTCTCTTCCTCTCCCGGCTCTTCCCTAATCTCAGGAGAAACAGAATTCCCTTTCTTCCATTTTAGGCAGCTTTATCTGTCCTTGAGCATACACCCACTATAGAAAGGAAATAATCTAGACTTTGGGGATGGCACCAGAAGATCTCAGAAATGACTGTCTCCAAAATCAGCAAGTGAATTACAACTCCAACAGAGAACACATGGAATGTAGCCTTTGAATCGCCTCTTTAAAAGCCCTCTGTTCCTGCTGATGGGCAGAATCACAGCCTCTGGGACAGGAGTCTTCTGTGTTTCTTTTTTGCTAGCAAAGCAATAAACCTCCTTTTTCCTTTTTCTCAAGAATAAAAAATGAACAAATGTGCAAGTTCTAAACTGCTCTCTGCTCTTGGTGGCTGCACGTGCTATTGTGAAAGCTGAGGGAAAAATGAGAAGAGAAGGCTCTTACTTTTGGTCCCCACATGCAAACTCACCTTCCCAGCCCAGGCTCAGACACCCTTGCTCTAAGGCTGTGTTTTAGCGTGTGAAGATTATTCCTTGCAAAGCAGCCCCCGGCGGTACACGTTTGAAGTTGATAAACGATGTTTGTTTATGAAGATGCTACTGCTACTCGTACACTACTGCCTGTGTGTAGCAGGATAAACAATGACAACACCTAGCCCGTGACCAGGATTCCTTCTCTACTACTGGTTTGTGGTGATAGCTTTCGCTTTCTTGTGGTTGGCATTTTAAGCTCCTCTGCTTTGCTTCAGAGTGCTGGATAACTTTGCTCAGAGGGAGTCACGCTGCTTCCAGCTGCTCAGCTGGGACGGCATACAGTGGGCTCTGGTGTTGACCGTCACAGTGTTTGGTGGTGCCTTGGGTCTGGTTGTTGCAATCCTGTGAATCGTAGCATCTCCTCTGTTGTGTCTCTGCTGGAACTATTGGCCCTGTGAGCCCTGTGTGCCTACTTCACTGGGAATATCCCTTTCTTTGAAATAAACTTGGACATCAGAATGTATAATGAGCCTTAGTATCTTGGACCACCCTAGGGGAGGAAGAAGAAATGAATAGCCTCCTTCCCGACCCATTGCCAGAGATCTGTTAGAAGCATGCTTGGTCATTAGTGGTCATTTCAGCGTTCCTAGCTCTGAACTAAGCACAAAGCAGGGCCTTTAAGTGTAAGCTGTTTCAGAAATTCCCCTCCACATCTGCCTTTCAGACTAGAACGACAACCTTTGAATAGCATCTCATGGGACTTTTCTAAAGATGGTTTTTGACTACGGTTCTTCTTTCTCCATGACCTAATTTCCTTCCTTCCTTCCTTCCTTCCTTCCTTCCTTCCTTCCTTCCTTCCTTCTTTCCTTTCTTCTTTCCCTCCTTCCTGCCTTCCCTTATCCTCTCCTTGGCTTTCTCCTCCTCTTCCTCCTTCTTCTAATTTACATATCGACTTCTCTATTCCATCCACCCCATTCACTTCTTATCATGCTGCTGTTTACCAACATCTCCTGTCCAGTGAGCTATATCAAAGCTTCTTCAGAATGGAAGTCCTCTCCAGCTCTTGGTGCCCTGTGCACGGGAAGTCCATTCTTGAGAAAGCAGGGAGTGCTACTGTTAGCACAAAGAGATGGGGCTGGATGCATCATTCATGGATCATTTCAGCCTTTTATTCAGGAACAGTACTAAATCTATGGGTATGGACCCACTTTCCTGGTAGAAAATGAGCCACTGAACAAAGGAGGGGACTGAGCTTACATAGGTAAGTAATTTAGTGAGTGTGTCAGTTTGGGTACTGGGGAATTTGGGTCTTTGGATTGGTGGTTCGTGTCCAGCACTGGGAGAGGAGTTATCTTGGAAGAGATTAGTGTTTCCCAGAGACTATCATTCTAGGTTTGATGAAACACTTTCTCCCCATCTGCAGCCAGCATCTGGGAAGGATTTATCTTGGGAGAAATGAAAGCTTATCAATGTATGGCTTCCTTTCTCATTCCCTTTTCCCAGGCCACACTATCTTGGGGTTTTTCCTTTTCCACATCCAATAGCGACCACAATCACAAACATCAGACAGAGGTGAACACAGAAGTCATCTTTCAAGTTCAAGAAACCTCTGCACACTCTGTGTTTGAAGCAGAGAATGGTAACTGCTGAAAAGGGCTCCATCCAAAGCCTTCCACCAGGCTACCGCCATTTGTGTTTTAAACCTCTTGTCCTCTGGTTGCTCATTTGGAGCCTCCACTCCTTGCTCATTGTCAATGTGACCGACTCACTGCAGATTCAGGGCCTGCTTTCAGGGCTCTATTCTGTCACCCTCCTCCCAGCCTGGCCACATGGTTCTCACCCTATCAAGCACCAGACCCAGGCCTCACATCTTTCACGAAACCTTCTTTTCTGGCCTCTAGATGCTTTCTTCTCTTCAACTCTGCAGTACTGCAGTGAAAGAATTCTCTTGCATTTATGTCTGCCGCAGCGATGTTGCCAATAGTGGACGAGTTTTCCCTTGACTCCAGTATTAGGCAGACCAACAAACCTGTCTCTCCCTCACTCCTGATCCTCCGTCAGCTGTTGCCACTTGTCTGCAGGGAAGGCAGGCTCAGAGTCAAAGCCTGAGCCATAATTGGCAGGAAGTGTTTGGGCTTTTCATTTTTGTTTTAACCTTCAAAATTTGGTGAATATATAAAAGGCAAATTAAACAAGAAAATGGTCTCTGAATAGTTTTGGAATGGTAGCTGTCTTTTTTTTTAAATAAATAAAAAGTAATTTTTATGTTAATATGAAGTATTTTTAAAACTTATTAATAATATGGCTTCTTTTTCTTGCTTTGTTTTTTTTTTTTTTTTGAGGGGAGTTACCAGGGATTGAATACAGCAACACTCCACCACTTGACCACCAAGCCACATCATCAGCCCTGTTTTGTATTTTATTTAGAGACAGGATTTCCTTGAGTTGGTTAGCACCTCGCTTTTGCTGAGGCTGGCTTTGAACTTGCGATCCTCCAGTCTCAGCCTAGGGAGATACTGGGATTACAGACATGTGTCACCGTACCCAGCTTCACATGGCTCCTTTTTCTATGGGCTTTGTTTGTTTGGCTAATAGAGTTACTCAAAGATAATGCTTTATATAAATAATGGAGGTGAAATGATAAAGCCACCCCCGAAAGCGTTGGCTCTGAGACATTAAAACTTATTTTTTCCTACAACATAAGAATATCAGAACTGCCACCTTTATTAGGAGATGTTTCAAACCCGGTGAACTCTTTCTAGCAGAAACAATAAAAGAAATATCCAAGGAACAAGTGCATCCTTAGAGCATTTCATAGGATAGAGCTGCTCCAAACTCAGTGTGACCCTTAATGACCCAGTGTATACGTCATTAATGAGTTAATCTAATCCATTTATATCCATACGACTTTGGTCTGCATTATTTCTCCAAACTCACAACTCAAGTTAAATAGCACAATCAGAACTTAGCATGGATACTGAAGTGGAAAAGTTCAGATTTTGTATAGGTATAATGTGGTTTTAAATATGTTTTAGAATCTTATTCAGTTTGTAAAGTTTTATACCTCTTTGAGTTGTATGCTGTTAAGAGGACTGGCATAGTAGAAGAACAAAAATTAGGTATAAAAATGAAGACAGAACTTTGTAGCCTAAATTTAAAAAAAAAGTGTAGCCAGAGCCCATTAACTAGTCACTTAACTTCTGATGTAATATTCCAAGGCAGATTAAGATCCGCACCTCGATTACTATGACTCAGTAGTAACAGCCCCAAATAAGTTTTGGAAAGTGCACTTAATAACTAGGTCACATAAAATAAAAGAAACCAAGTCAAGCCATAAAAACACTTTATATCCAAGAAGTGTTGAGGATGGATTAAATGAGTTGCAGCTTTATTTTCCTTAGAGCTATTTTCTTAAAAAGCATATATCCTGATTGCATTATTATTAACTACATCCTTGTTATTTTTATAAGACAAAGTAATGACACCAGAATCACATAACAATAGAACTTGAAGGAACATTTATAGTAGACTCATTAAGATTTTAATTTAAATTTAAAAATCTCTTTGCCTAAAGATGTTTCAAGATGGTTGAAAATAAATGCTCTTACGTTTTATTTTTAATTAATCTTTTTCCTGCTTTATGATTCTCAAGGAGTCATTCCTCCTCTTATCTATTTTCTTCCAGACAACAAATGACAAATAGAATGGAATGACTCCCTTTCATTTAAAACCACTGCATTAAAAAGGAAGATTAAGAAGGAAGTGCCATAAGAATTGAAGAGATCCAGTGCACCTTTTAGGTAGGTATGATTATGGATACAAGTGTAATTCTTTTTTTTTTTTTTTTTTTTTTTGGATACTGGGGATGGAACTCAGTCATTTAACATCTGAGCCATATCCTCAGCCCTATTTTGTATTTTATTTAGAGATAGGGTCTCACTGAGTTGCTTAGCACCTTGCTTTTGCTGAGGCTGGCTTCAAACTCGAAATTCTCCTGCCTCAGCCTCCCAAGCTGCTGGGATTACAGTTGTGCACCACCACACCCAGGCACAATTGTAATTCTGATAACTTTTTTTTTTTTTTTAATCACATGCAAAGGACCTAATGCACAATGCCAGGAAGACAAGATTCATTGCCAAACAAGAAAAGGACAGAAGTGGCCAGACCATTGCTCCATGAACTCGGGTACTTACGGGGCAGTGAGGTAGCCCTCCAAAAAGCCAGCCACAAACATGATGATCTCATTGCTCAGAGCCTGAGAGCCATACCCAGCTCTGATCTCCAGGATGCTCCAACCTGTGGTTTCCATGGAGTCATTGTAATAGCCATAGGCATCCCCACTCTTGTCCATTACGTGTTTGACTTTTATCGACTTTTCAGAAGGTATCCAGTATGCAGTTGCATAGTAGACTTCTGGAAGAAAAGGAAAAACTGCTAAAACGGTACTCCATAGAAACCTGGGTATATTGTTTCTATGTAACCAACAATTTCAACACATTTGTTTCTATTAGAATATAGTTGCCTTGCTACCAGTGGGGAAAACCAAAGCCTTAATCAAGAGGGATGTGCCCAGACCACAAAGAGGCAGGTCAAACGTAGGGGTGTAGTTACAGCATCACAGAAGTGGGCTTAAGAATTTCATCCTTAGGAATAAGGTTCTGGGTAGAACTGGAGCTGAAGCTCTCTCACTTCTTTTTCTTTTTTTTCTCCCTCACTTCTTAATTCAGCCAATGAAAAGGTTCTTGGCCCTACTCACTAACTTTTTCCATTTTCCTCTACAGCTGGACCCAAAGGCATTCTTAGGTTCCTTATCCTACATTCCCTGCTCAATTCTTCCTGTGTGACATCCTTATTTTGCAGAAAAACTCTAAGCTATCACCTATCAGGGTGTTGGTAGTTCTGTGAATCCATCCTCACAAACCCTCCACCCATGCCACCTCTCCCTTCTTGTTCACCCCAGTCCTACCCTAATCTGGATGCCACCCCCTTGCCTACTTCAGGAACTTTGTACCATGGTTGTATCCTAAAGCACACTCTCCTTCCCCCTTAGCACAATACAGATGCTCCATTATCTCACAGATAAAAAGAAACCAAATACAAAAGCCTTCTCTGCATCTTGTGAACAGATTTAGCTAGTGTTGGGATCTCTCACTCCCTTCATGAAATCATCATGAATTTTATGTATCCCCGCTGAATTGGGGACTGTGCTTGGTGCTAGAATTGCCAACATGACTGGCACAGTTACAGGCCTACCTTCTGGAAGGAATGCACTCCCACACTTCACTTCCTCAATCCCTCCAGCCTGCTGCCCCCCCTCCCCGTCCATCCCCACCATGCCACCAGCACTGCTCCTGCCTGGCTCACTAATGAAATCCTGGTGTCTTTTGAACTTGCAAAAGCACTTGACCTTGGTGACTCCTTACAGTTGTTGCTTAGTATCTCAGAGGATTGCTTCCAGGACCCCCGGGCAGATTCCAGAATATACAGATGCTCAAGTTCCTTATATAAAATGGTGTAGCATTAGCATCTAGCTTATACACATTCTCCTGTGTGCTTTTAATCATCTCTAGGTTACTTTTAGTGCCTAATACAAAATAAATGCTATGTGAATAGTTGTTATACTGTATTGTTTAGGGAATAATGACAAGAAAAACTACCGTATATATTTAGTACATAAACAATTATTTATTTTAAATATTTTCAATCTGTGGTTGGTAGAATTCTTTGATGTAGAACACATGGACCCAATGAGTTAATTGTATTTTTAAAGTTCTCTCCTCCCATGGTATCTGGGATGCTCCTCTCTCCTGAATTCCATTCTCTTTCCCTGCCCTTTTCTTCATTCTCCCTATGGGTTCCCTTTTCTGTTGTATACTCCATAGTACACTTGAAAAGATAATCTGGAATATTCTATGATCACTAGAAATTCAAAATATTTAAAATGAAAGTTGGGGCTAGGGTTGTGACTCAGTGGTAGAGCACTTGCCTAGTATGTGCAAGGTACTGGATTTGATCCTCAGCACCACATAAAAATAAATAAATAAAACAAAGGTATTATGTCCAACTACAACTAAAAAATATTTAAAAATATTAAAATAAAATTTATAATCCCTCCTACCCCCTTCCTGCTTTTTATCTGTCATCTCTCAATCTGAAAAAAATCCATCCTGCCTCCCCATCTTTATGAGTCATATTCAATCAAAACTTCCTGAATTATCTCTCTTACCAGTCTCTTCCTTTTTTTCTATATTTCTATGATAGTTTAGGTATATTACAACTGGCCTTTCCTATAGAAGAGGTCTTTTTCTCGTTACCTTCAATCTTTAGCCCATTCTTCATTCTCTGCCAGGGTAATTTTTCAAAAATGCAAACTAGGCCAGGTGCAGTGGTGCATGCCTGTAATCCTAGCAACTTGGGAGACTGAGGCAGGAGGATTGTGAGAAAGCCAACCTCAGCAACTTAGTCAGGCCCTAAGCAACACAGTGAGACCTTGTCTCAAAATAAAATACAAAAACAAGGCCGGGGGAGGATCGTGAATGTGGTTCAGTGGCTAAGTGCCCCTGGGTTCAATACTCAGTACCAAAATAAATAAATAGCTAGATAAATAAATAAAACCCCATCAACACCACCTCCACAAAAGAAATTCAAACTAATTTTGTCACCTTGCCTACTAAAATTTTTCATGGCTTCTATATCTTATCAAAATAGCAATCCTTCACCTTACTCTCTTGGTCTTCATAACCTGACTTCCATCAGCCTTAACAGCTTTGTCATCACCCCTCTGTGCACTTTGTGATGCAGAAACTATTATATATAGCTCTGCCACAGACCATGAGCTGGGTCAATGCTTCTGATTTGTATATGCTATTTGGTCTGCCTGAGATGTGTTTTCTGATAGCCATCTCAAAATTGCTATTGAGAACTCAGGAAGCAGCGCCCCCTTTGTAGAAGCTAACTTCCTCTACTAGCTCAAGGTGCCTTGTCTGTACATCTTTAGGCCTTGTCCCACTGAACTGAACTGACATGTCTGTCCCTGCTCCCATACTGAATGCCTCAAGGCCAGAGACTGTTTTCTCTGTACCTGGAAAAGTACCTGGTATGTAACAGGTACTCAATAAATAATTGTGAAAAGAAAGAAGACTTAGGAAAGAAACAAGAGGGGGGGAACAAAAAGAAATGGAGAAAGGAAACAGTATAGAGTGCGTTTTTTGTTTTGTTTTGTTTTGTTTTTTCTCTGTGAAACCAGTTGTACATCTGTTGTGGTTATATTCAGGCCAGTCATCAAAGTAGTAGGAGGAGGCTGACTGACTCTCAGGTTCTAGGTTGAGACTCAGGGGATGGATGCTGTATCATTTACTGATAGAGGAAGCAGACTGGGAATAAGCCTGGGAGGAAATGTAAATTTAGTTTTTGGCATAGAGAGTTTTAGTGGTCAGGAGGCTAGAAAGTGTCAACTTAATATTTATATAGAGTCATCTGTTGACGACATTTAAAATGAAACCAACATTTTTTTTACAAAGATTGTCAATCAAATAAGCACTACAAATAAAATCTTGACACTAGATCATCATGTTAGGGGACAGATAGATATGAATGGTGGAAACATGAGGTTAAGAGAATAATTTTGTAAAATGGCCCCACTGGGCTAACCTCCACATGCTGTCTTTTCCAAAAAGCAATTTACCTTAGCCCTGCCTGGCCTCAGCACATCCCTCAGCAAACTACCTGTTACCTGCAAGAGAAATACAGGCCCAAGATAATGTTGATGAGAGGAACCCAAGAGATTTTTGTGGTCAGATCCTGAAACTCTGAGAGATCAGGATAGTTCCTCCTAACCATAAAAATCTATAAGAATGTGTGGTTAAGAATCCTATTAGAACCAGTCAAGCATGGGCCAAGGTAACCTAGAGTTGCCATGACAGAGGGGACTTGAAAGTTCTGATGTCACCTTGCTGTCAGTCAAAAGTCAAGAGGTGGACCTGAGAGGGACTCTCTGGAAATTTCTCTGGGATCCCTAATAAAATCGGAGTGCAGGAGAGGAACACTCCCTCTCTCTTCTCTGAGAGGACACACTCTCTCCCTTGAGAGTGTCCCCTTTTCTTTTTCCCTAGCCTGTTAACAAACTCATGGTTGTTACTCTGAGCGACATGTCTGAAATCTTCCTGACTTGGTCGCAAGAATCGAGGTTTGAAGGCCCCAGCTCCATAATAATCATGTATGTTAGCCCAGAGGGGCTGGGTGATGGGCTGGTACGTAGTCAGGCTCAGAAAGATCCTAATTACAATTCCAAAAGAAAAAAATCTGAAGTAGAACTAAGCCTACTTACTTCTTAATAAAAACCTGACCCTAATGGAAGGCTTTCTTTAAGAAAAGTTAAGTGGAAGTGAAACTCTGTCAATAAGCTTCCTGCACAAGTAAGTGTCTAATTGTTAGACACCAACCAGTCACAACTTGAGAATTGTGGGCAGGTTCCATAGAAACTTCCCTTATGCTTTCAAAAACAGTAAATATATTTCCCAAATTTATTTCTGACCCCAAATGTCCTAGCAGAGTCCTCTCCCAGCTTTTCTCACATACTCTCTTCCACCCTCACAGCCAGTGAGCCTTGTATGGAATTGAGGAAGCAGGGCTGGTTTGCTAAAAAGGAGCCCTCAAGAGCTGCGGCAAGGGAGGAGTCATAAACAGGAACCATAAAAGAAAAAAGGAAGGCACGTAATCCTACTGGTCTCTTCCCTGTCAGTGCTATCCACAAAGTGTGACTTTAGCTTTGGCTCCTTCTCTAACCCCCGACGTTTCTCATCTCGACCCCCCAACTCTGCCTTCCCCTCTTTGCTATACACCTTGGCTTGCTCAAGGTGAGCTAGGTGCTTTGGCCCTGTGTTTTCACTGTTGTGGGTGCTGACGGGGGGATAGATTAAGGGAATAATTCTATAAACTAGGCCCCGTGTGCTGACCCCCACAAGTGTTCACTTTAAAAAAGCAATTTATCTCCAGTCCTGACTGGCTGAAGTCCACATGGTATGTTAACATTTCTCATCCAACTACTTGTTACCTGTGGAAGAAATGAAGGCCTGAAAGAATGCTGGTAAGAACACCACTAGTTACCTTGAAGGAGGGAACTTTTTGTGATTCTTACACAGACCAGACTCCAGAACTCAGGGAGACAAGGAAAATTCCCCCTAACTATAAAATCTGTAAGAACAGGTTCCAATGATAACTGTTCAGCATGGGCCAAAGGGACCTAGAGTGGTCACGGCAGTGGGGACTTCAAAGTCTGATGTCATCCTATTATCAGTCAAAAGTCAAGAGGTGGACCTGAGTGGGGCACGCTCTGGAAATTTCTCTGGGGTCCCCAATGGAACTGGAGGGTAAGAGAGACACACTGTCCCTCTCCTCTCTGAGAGGACTCGCTACCTCCTTTAAGAGTATCCCTCTTTTCCCTTTTCTATCTCTTCTAGTAAACTCGTGCCTGTTACTTTGAGGAACATATCTGAAATCTTTCTGGCCTGTTCGCAAGGCTCGAGGTTTGAAGAAGGGCCTTCGCACTGTCACAGGCCCCAGCCCTCTAACAGTACTGCCTGATTTCCTGATCACAAAAAATAAACCTCTGCAATATGAATTTTTTTTTTTTTGCCACCCGGTACCTCTATGCATGAAAAAACCTTGACGCATTCCTCAGCATGCAGTAATGATAATTAAATACTAAATTAAGTTTGGCATATGCTTTGAGAATTAAACCAAAACCGAGTTTCTCACTCCAACCCTAAAGGATGTCCTCCTACTCTGAGATTTTTTTCCAAGGAGCATCTCTTTCTGGTTTTCCCATCGTCCACACTATTCTCTGATTTTCTTTAATCCTTTAGTAATTTAACCCATCATAGCTTTTTATTTTAAAAAATGCATAAATCTCCATGTTGGGAGGCAAATGGTAGGAAAAGTAAAATAGTGAAAATGTAGAAAAACATTATTCTAATTGTAACCTAGTTATACCCAAGCTCTATGAGAACAGGGTCTGTCTGCTTTCCACTTTATGTCCAAAAACGCTGTACTGAGAAAATAATGTTACTTTGATGACTCTAGTTTAATGTGTGTTGTTCTTTCAATAAAAGGCAAGTTTATCAATACATTAATTCACAGAAGTTATTGTCAAAAATAACTCGTGTGATTAAGCCTACAAGCTTGATAACAGACCTATAGGAGGGTTCCAACTCTCAGCTCAGATCTGGTCAGCGAGAGAGGCCCGTGCCATGGGTCAATAGCCTCTCTGGAGTTATGAAAATGAAAAATCAGATTTAAACATCACTTAGTGGCAATGTCCTCAAAATGGACTTGCTTGACAAATATTGTTAAGTAGATAGGAACACTATTTTTAAAAAGTATTTTTCTTCTATAAATAGTCTCTAAATTATTTTTATATTTATCTCTATGTAAAACATCAAACACCCAAATTAAATTTCTTATATGCACTTGCATGCTTAATATTTTCTATGAGTTTATTGTTTTAGGTTGGAAAAAAATTCCTAACATTATTTTAGTGCCTTAAATCACTCTTTCACATATTCTCATATTTGAAATCTTTCCTTCTCCCCTCCCCGCCCCAGGGATGGAATCCAGGGGCTCTACCACTGAAATACATCCCTGGTCCTTTTCACTTTTTATTTTGAGAGAGTCTCCCTAAGTTTCTCAGGCTTGGCCTTGAACTTTTGATCCTCCTGCCTCAGCCTCCCAAGTTGATGTGGAAACTGATTTTCCTAGCATCTCATTTTATGAAAGAGTAAGTACTTGTCAACCCTAAGCAATATACTGATGGCCTACTATATTCATAAGTTAGAGGGAGACAAAAAAATGAGACAGGGCAGGTAGAATATGTGAGCAAAAACAGAAAAAAATATAATTGAAACCATCTATTCAGATGGGGTAGAGTTAATGATTCACTGATTCTGATCTCTGAATTGCCTTCCTGTGCTCACTGAGCAAGTCTCTGGTATTTCTGTCTGTGCACCTTGGCATTGTGCTTCACTTCTTGAAAGCACTCTTGGTAAATTGCTATCTGGTTTTTAGATTTGCTTTGACTCTTCATCAGGCGCTAAGCAAATAAATGATTCATGAATTAAATAATCTTGAGGCAACAGAATTATAAGGTGATGCTTCAGGTCGACTCTCTCCAAAGACTAAATAAAGCCTAATTTTCTTGCTGAAAGGGAGATTCTTTTGACCAAGTGCTCTCAGGAAACTAGAGTGAGGAACTGGGACTGGGAGAGAAATTCAATTCAAGAATCTCCATCATGGACACTGGACATTGTTCCCATGGGACCTCCTAAAAAGATGTGTGGAATGAGCTTCCAAAGTCTCCACCCCCTAGGATGGAAAAGGGAGCATTTATCTGCTCCTTCTGCACAGGCCCAAAGTTGCCCTGTGGAATGTGAAATCCTCACTGCCGGGTTTACATGTGTTTCAGTGCTAAGTGATTGCAATTTCAGAGATGCTCTGAGGTAGAAATCAAGAAACCTGCACAGTGCTGCTGAGGTGGTGCACCTCATGTTACACTTGCATGAAGCTGGAATAAAAGGCAAGCAAGGGGATGTAAGAATGTAAGGCGGGATGCACAATGTATGGCTGTACCAGGTCAGCAGAAAGAGAGAGAACTCTCGAAAATAGCTTTAAAGCAACGAAACACTCATGTGGAAAAATGCTGGAGATTTGCTTGGATCTGGAATGATCCCTTTCCTCTATTCTTTGAAATACCCCTATTCTTCACTGCCAGCTATTCTCCATTCTTGCCACAGTTCTGACAACAGAACATCAACTTCACCTCACTCTGATTTGGGCACTGTTAGCTTAATCCTCATCCCTATCGCTTGCTAATTAGACATATTTATATGTGTGCACTTTGTCCAATGAACTTGACATTTTAGCTTCTTAAGGATGAGAAGTGACATCTCATATTTCCTTGGGCCCACTCCCTTGACCCAGCACAACACTTTATTGATCACATGACAACTGAAATCCCAAACCCTCACACTGGCTGGGAAGGTCACACTGCGTAGCAGAAACCTATCAAGTTCATAGTGTGTTGATTCTTGATTTCTAATTTTGAATTAAAATTTTGATATCTTGGGTTTGCAAATGATCCCAAAGAAAAGAATGCAGGCTTGATTAACTCAATACTACGTATGCTGCAATTATGTGGTATTTACAAGGCTAATAGATTTCAGAGCAAGTCGGTTTCTTTCAGTGATTTGCTCATTCTGTTTTCAAATCTCTCAAGAGACTTCCACAATTTTAATTGTAACACGACACCTGTTGTCTGTGTGGACATAGAGTTTCGATTTCTACACCAAAATTTCCTCATAATTTCACTACCTCTATTTCATTTTCCCCACATTAAGTAAATTCCTTTTTTTTTCAGTAGTACAAAGAAGCTACATAATAATATTGATAAATTTCCTAGCCACATTTTAAAGCCAAATTTGCTTTCTTTTTCTTTTTTGGCACTGGGGATACTGACCCAGGGAAGTCTACCACTGAACTATATCCCTGGCCCTTTAAAAGAATTTTTTTTTTTTTTTTAAATTTTGAGACAGGGCCTTGCAAAGTTGCCCTAGCTGGCCTTGATCTTGCAATCCTTCTGCCTCAACCTCTCAAATTGCTGGAATTACAGGTGTGCACCACTGCACCTAGCTAAAACTAAATTTTCAAAAGATTGTGAAATATAAATTGTAGGAGCAACTGAATTTAAAAAAAAAAAAAAAGCTTGAGCGCATGAAAGGAGCTAAAAATGTTGAAGAAAATAAATCCCTTGAGATTCATTTCATGAATGCTGCTGATGATCTCTTTTGCTGTGAGTGTTGCCTGGTGGTACTTTTACCTCCAGGGAATAGGTTAGGCTGCAAGCTCAGGAGTTTCACAAATGTTGAGTCAGATTGGAAGGGAAATAGGTTTTATTCAAAGCCAACTTTCAAGAAAGAAGAAACTACTTTTTTTTCATGTGAATTACCATCTTCAGAAAGCTTTGGGGGCAAAGAAAGCTTTTAAAAGAGGTGGCAAAATGGAGCAAAAGTCAGGAAATATACATGTGTAACATATATAGTTTAAGTTAGCTGGGATAGACAGGCCAGGGCTGGGGCTGTCACTTACAGCTTCCTTGAAGTTCCCTAAACCAGCAGGACAGCTCTTCAGCTTTTACTCTCAGTACGAGGAAATTGTCCTCAATTTTAGAGGGGCTCTTAATTTCAGTCTGTTTGATCAATAGTTAATGCTTTACAAAAACAAAATATAACAAGTGATGATGTAAAATTAATTCCTAAGGAAGTCTGAAAAAAATATTATGTTCTACATGTCAGAACAAATTTTCAAAACAAAGTTCAGTTTATATATTATGAAAATAAGTCTCCATAAAATTTTAAAAAACATATCGTTGGACATCAATTTAAATGCTGAAGATGGATCTTTATAATTTGTTTTCTAAAGAAAGATTTTGATCTTTTCTACTAGAGTCATGTTTTCCAGAAGGACCAGAAAACCAAGTTTAATAATAATGATAAATGGATACTTTTGCCAGGAATTGTTCTGGAACTTATATACATTTTTATACACAAAATGATCTAGGGAGAGCACAGAAATGTTCAAGAGTATAGGGAGCACTGACTTCATCAGGTCTGATACACTACCATAATGGAGAGGAAGACTTGGGTTCTGGAAAAGAGAAAAGAGTTGGAAAATTCTAAAGCAAGCATATTTAAGAAAAGATGCATTTAGGAAAAAAATAATAAAGGTTATTTCAGTCAGTTATAACCAAGGAAAGTGATCTAAGGTATTGCTCACTGTTTTCTGAAATATTTGCTTAATGGGCTGGTGTGTACCCCAAATCCTGAAATATTGGGCCATGATTAAGCAAACATCCTGCTTTTATAACAAGTTATTACTTGGGAGCATAGAGATCTGCAATTCTGATTGCCTCATCAAGAGATCCACCATGCCTTTCCAGAGAAAAGTAGCTCTGATACTGTTACTGGGAGACACAAATAACACATGTAGAAGCAACTCTAATGCTGTTACTAGGAGATGCCTTGGGAGGAAAGGGGTTGGGCCATAACACTCAATGCTCCAGAAATTCAGGGTCAAAATGGTAGGAAAAGAGGTTTTAATGAAAGCAGCTTTGAAGGAAGATGGAAGGCACTTCATTGTTTCAAAAGTTCCATCTCCAAAATCCCTGAAGGTGAGCAGGGAAATAGAACAAAATCCAGACATATACATGCAGGACTTTTTTTGGCCAGCTCGTGTCAGGCCTGAGACAAGGGGAAATCTTGCTCCCAGCTTCTCTGGCACCTGTCAGGGTTGGGTGGGGTTCACAGCCCTTCACTTCCTTCAGGTATTTAACATGTTTTGATTCCCTGGAGACTTCCTTATCACATCAAAAGGAGATAGGACTTCTTGGGTCCTAAATCCGGTTTTCCTAATTTCAGGAGAGCCCCTAAATCCAGTCTGTTTCAATACCAATAACAATGGACCTTCAGTTATATAACACACACTCTATGCCAGGCACCGTTCCTCACAGCACCCCGAGCTCTGTGCCGTATACACTAGCATAATACCCATTTTGCAGGTAAGAAACCTGAGGCACAGACAGATGACATAACTGACCAAAGGTCACACGTAAGTGTTGAAGTCAGGATTCGAACACAAGTAGTCAGTTTCCATGTTTTTTTTGTTGTTGTTGTTATTGTTGTTTTTTTTTAATTTATGCTACCTTTTTCTAATACTTTATGTCCAAAAATAAATAACTTGCATATAAAGAATGAACCCAGGAGCTGGGAGTGTGGCTCAGTGGTAGAGTGCTCGCCTGGCACATGAGAGGCACTGGATTTGATCCTTAGCACCACATAAAAATAAAATACATAGATATATAAAATGAACCCAAAGTACTGTGAGACCCTATCTCAAGCAAATTTGGAAATAAGAAAACACTCAGAGCTAAAAGAATAACTGAGATTGGTCCAAACCACTGGTCTGCCTCGCCATATTAGATCAAATTGACTTCCCAGGACAGTGAACCCTTCAACAACTAGAGGGACAACCTATCTAGAGAGGAAATCTGTTAAGTCTCAAGCCAGCACTGATGAGCTACAGAAGTGTAAAAAGACAGCCTCAGACATCAGGCCAGCTGTGACAGCCTGGCACTGTCCAGCAGAGGGGCAGGTACTCTATTGGCTTATTCAAGTGTCCAGGGCCTACTGATAGACGGATGAATCAGGTTTCCAGCCTTAGAATCCTTGGTATTATCTACCGTCCTGAGTTTGGATCACAGTGACAAAGCGCCTGGAGCAGTCTACATAAATATCCAGTCTGCTTGACAGTTATATTTCTAATGAATAATTAATAATGAATGAGTCTGGTGAATAGATTTGGGTGTATATCAGGGTGAATCAGCTTCCTTGGACCTGAGCAGATCTGTAGCACTGGGAAGATGAATGACTGTCATCTAGCCTGGCAAGACGAACTGCCAGATTCAGAACCAGTTTTACCAAGGTATATGCAATGCATCTCAGAGTAGCCAACCTATCTTTTCCCCCAGTGACAACCTGACTTCGCTATATATACCACTTAGAAAAATACAAGGAAGTCTGGGGATATAGCTCAGTGATACAGCATGGACTTAGCAAGCATGACACCCTCCCTGGGTTTGAGCCTTGGTGCCAAGCATATAATTATGCAATAAGAGTCCAAAAAATATGTATGGGGCTTTTCATTCTAGAAAGATAAGTGTCACATGATTAAATGTCTAAAGTGTATAATGCTTGAAAGACACAGCCAGGATGAATATACAATTATTTCCTAATTTCTGAAATTTAAAAAACCTGCCAAGTGGGTTTTCAAAATTAAAGAAGTTGTTTCTGGAAAATAGAGGCATGTTTGAGGATATGAACTTCATTCTGGAGAGATGAAGATGCAGTCCCTTTGGTGTTTATCAAGTCCCTACCAAGCTCAGAGAACTGAACTGGATACTTCAGGGAACATGTGACAAGCAAGATATAATGAAGTCCCTTTTCTTTACTCTCAATTCTCAAGCTCTTGGCAGTGTACTAGAAGGTTAAGACAAAGATCCAGAAATCTGCAGTGGAAAACTAAGAGTGGAACAAAGGAAACAGAGATCACATCTGCTTGAAATAGCCAGTGCAGGCATCACAGGATGTCTTCCAGCTCCATCATAAAAAGCCTCTTGGGATTGCTGGGCATGGTGCTATTGGGATCATCACTTTGCAGCAGACATGCCCTCGCTTTCTGCTTTGGTCCAGACCTCCAGGCTTGAACTCAGCCTCCTGCTTGGGCAGTTCAACTTATGATGTAGTTTCTTGTTGAGTAAACAATGCTCCATCTTCATAAAATCTCCACCTCACTCCTTAACCTGCCCCTCTAGCTGCATTTAATCTCAGCAGACCATAGGGATGGGAGGTGGGGGGGGGGGACGGACTCAACCAGCTCTGTAGACACAAAGCCATTTCCATTTCCAGGACCTTCTCTAATGTCTTCCAGGGATGTCTGAATGAGCACTGTACTAAAGTGGGGCATAATTCAGCTGATTTAGCCACAAAGCTAAATCACGAATAAGGAGTCTTTGGATGCATCACTTCCCGGTGGACTGGAAAGATTTAATATTGAGGAGTGGTAATTGGGCAAGTTTTGAAAGCAAAGTCCTTAAAATCTGGTGACTACAGATACTTGTTACAGGAAAAGTGGTGTAATAAGAATCAGAACAGATATTTGGGAAGGGGACCCTCTGGGGTGTGTCCCACCCTGTTCTTGCACAAGGTCTGCATGGAAAAGGGATTAGATAATAAAACAAAATTAACCCTTTTTAAACTTTATTTTTGAAGTCTTTCAAGTCCCTGTACTTCACTATCTTGGTCATATTGGGAATGGAAGTAATGAATTCAAGGCCTTTCCCCCCCCCCCACCCCCAAAGGATATAGATTAACATCAATACCTGTAGGAATAAAACCTGTTTTACTAAGAAAGAAATAGTTAAGGTAATACTTTCTGACATCCCAGCTGTCTTCACTAGCTGTTATCTTTTATGCAAATTACTGACTTCCTCCCAGTCTCAGTTTTCTCATCTGTAGAAAGGGCATTATAATTCTGCTTAAGATTATGGTGAGCATTATGTGAAAAGGCGGCACCCTTTAGCACGCTGTCTGGCAAAGTATTAAGCTGCCAATACCAGTCTGTAATCACTCTCTTAAGTCAAAGTCACTGTCTTTTTTTTTTTTTTAACAAAACAAATGACAGCCTGGAATCATACTTCCCTATGATCTGGATAAATATATTTAGATGTCCTTTGGCTGGAGTTTTCGGGAGGAGCCAAGGCTCTGTGGGTCAAGAGTTGGCGCGGGAGCCAACGGATTGTCTGCCAAGAAATCTTGCCAAAACTTTTCAAGTTCGCAGACCACACTCCAAGTCCTGCCCTTCTCCAGTGCCGTCACTGAGCCACAGCAGAGCTGGAGCAATACTCGCCAGTCTCCCTGCACTGCTTCCCTCGGCGTCCACCCCTACACAAGACACCCGCTGGAAGCAGGTTCAGGGGGAATCCGCAGCGGGGTGCGGGGACGCACGGGGGGCTCTGCTCACCTGGTTGGCGCGCGGCAGCCAAAGGCGACAATAGCAGCAACAGCGGCAGCAACTGCAGCGGCGGCGGGGGCAGTGGCAGCGCCCGCAGCCCGAGGCTTCGGCGGGACATGGCTTGGCGGCCGCGACCTCCTCTCGGCTGGTCTAGGCACCGCTGGGGCGCGCGGTGGCAGCTGTTGCCAGAGCAGCTCTCGGGGTGGCAGGCGGGCGCTGCGTCTTAGAAGTTGGGGAGTTCTTAACTTTCCTCTCCCATTAGCCCTGCCTATTTGGGGCTTTTTAGGGGCGAGGAAAGCTTCACGTGGCTTTGAGAACAACCTTCGCCCTACTGGGCCCCAATCTGGGGAAGGCGGATCCCTTTCGTCTGACCCTCCAGCAACCTGTGGGCAGGGCTGGGAAAGTTCCTCAGCGGCACTTCTGGGGAACGTGCAGGCTGCGCCCTGCTTTTTCAGGACTAGTCGGGCAGTTTGGCGGCCCAGGGCTTGAAGGAATCAGTTCACAGTGCCACTGGTCTCTGCTTCCGAGATGGCCACGCTACCAGCAGAGGAGGAGGCATCCAGAGTCATGGTAGAGCTCATACTCTGCCCACACGCGCTTCTCCTGCTTTGCCGTTCTGGGATTCCTCAGGGATCAGCACCCCGTGCCCCAGGCGATTTAACCTAAATTATTTGCTGCTGCTAGAAACTTTGGATCGTTTGTTTCTCTTTTTTGGTTGGAGCCACCACTGGAGTGTGATTCACGCAGGGTTGAAACTAGATACCCCCTGATCCCCTGTGGTGTCCCCATTTCTCTGCATGGCTAGTTGAAAGTGACATTGTGAAGTAGGCAAAATTATGTCTTGGGTGACACTGGCAAAGGGTGCCCTAGGTGACATTGTGAAGTAGGCAAAAGGCATTTTATTCACTCAATAGCATTGATTGAGCCCATCTTATGCTTCTGGTACCAGTGCTACAAAGACAGTTAAGAGCAACTCCTCCCACAGACCTAGAAGGGACAAAGCCCTGTGAATAAACTGGTAGGTGAAAGTTGCCACTAATTCTGTAAATAGAGCTATGATTAAAGGAAAGTGGGGACAGCCAGATATGGTGGGCAGGGCTGTGATCCCAGAAACTCTGGAGACTGAAGCAGGAGGATTACAAGTTCAAGACAAGCCTGGGCAATTTAGTGACACTCTGTATCAAAATAAAATGGGGAAAAAATGAGGGGGAAAAAAAAAGAAAGAAAAGAAAGGGATGGGGGTGTATGTCAGTGGTGAGCTCTCCTGGGTTCAATCTCCAGTACAAAAGCTTAGTCCTTGTCCCCATACCAATCCAATAACAAAGACATGGTTTTGAGAAAAAGGAAAAAGAAGGTTTATTGCTTTGCCAGCAAAGGAGAAACACAGGGGACTCCTCCATCAGCAGGAACAGGGGGCTCTTAAAAAGGTAATTCAAAGGCTACATTCCAGGTGTTCTCTGTTGAAGCTGTAATTCACCTGTTAATTTGGGAGTAGTCATTTCTGACATCTTTGGTACCATCCCCAAAGTCTGAATTACTCCGTTCCTATGGCAGGTGTGCACTCAAGGGCAGATAAATCTGCCTAGGATGGAGAAGAAAGGTAATCCTATTTTCCCTGAGAGATTAAGGAGAGAGGAAGAGAAAGAAACATGTCCATTTTAAAAATAAATCAAAGTGGCAGAGCAACAAGGGCTACATTCAAAGCATAAAGTGGACCCCTCTTAATCACCAAAAAGAGAGAGTGAGCAGGGACGGTTAGAAGGTGACAAGCCACCACTCAACCTCCACTTTTGACTTGGCCTTTCTTCTAAACTTCATTGAGGATTCAAGGGATCATGGGAAGAGACAACAGGCAGCACTTTTTCTAGAAAAGGAACTACATTTGTAATTGTTAGAAAAACATAGAACAAGTAAAAGAACATCAAATCCCTGTTCAAATTGCAAGTTACAATTTTGCTATCATGTTGACATTCATGTAATGAAGGAAGGAATTGAGGACATCGTAGCAATTGCACACTTTCCTTCAAGTTAGCAAATAAACAAGAAGGAAAATTATGAACATTTTGGTTGTGTCACGTAGGGAAGAGAACTACATTGGGACATTTGAGGAAGTTGTGCCACCCCAAATACTTCAGCCATGGTGCCATGTTTCACCCTCCTCATCCTACTAACCCTTATTATCCAAGGAGCAACGTATTCTGATGAAATTATATATATATATATATATATATATATATATATATATATATATATATATATATAAACATGTCTGATGTCAACTATGTGGCATTCATCCATCAATTATTTAGCCATTCAATGTTTGTTGCCTACCATGATCCAGGCACAGAGATGCCGTCACAGACCTTGCTTCCAACAGGGGGAGCAATTACTTAGATAACAAATGAACTGGATCAAGAGGCTTTCAACTTCAAAGCCATTGCAGTTTGGGATCAGACAAGTCTTTGTTGTTGGGGGATTTCCCTGTGTACCCTTCACCCACTGGATGACAGTAGCACTCCCCACCATTTGTGACCCCTGAAAATGTCTCCAGACATTGTCAAATGTTCCCTTATGGTGCAAAAATGCCCTAGCTGAGAACCACTAAATTACGTCGTGATGACAAATCTTTACTTTAAAGTGTGCTCGTTTTATATATCTGGGAGAGAAATGAGCAGCAAAAGTCACTCATTTTAAATCTAAGGTGAAGGGGACCAAAGAATGTGTCAGCTATGAAATGTTCTCATACTTCTATAATGAACTTCCTGGTTTGGGGCTACTCGTCATCCATTACTTTAGTTTTGGTACCAACTTTTCATAAATCTGGACTCTACTGGTTTAGAGGTTTTAGTGAGCAAAGACGGAGGTATGGTCCCACCATGATACACAATACAGTGTCCTGAATTGGAATTTGAAAACACGATCCTTTTTTGAGTTCTTCTGGAAAAAAAAATGGGTAAGAAAAGGATTCTAGTGTTGGTTAGAGTAATCTAGCTTGGCTATCAATAAATAGCACTGCTGCATAGCTGGAGCTGAAGCCTAGAGGGAATTCAGGGGAGTCCCTTGTGTCATCATATACTAGGAACAGTAATGGAAGTGCTGAAACCTCACCCAGGCAGCTCTGCTGGGGAATCCGGCTCCTTACCGCAATGAGCAAAGAACCCCAAGCAGCTGAGATGCCCGCCCAAAGCAAGGGAAGGTGGAAAGAAAGTGGAAAAGAGAAGTCGTAAGTATCATCTATAGCCAAGTGACCATGTAGAAATTGGGACAGTGGACTTCATTGGCTTCTATATTTCTTGCCTTGCTGTAACATACATATGGTGAATTGAAATTTTTAGAGTTCCATTATGTACTATGCCAAATGTAAACCTGTTTCTTTCCCAAAAGAGTATAGTTAACTTAGATTCAAACAACGATCCATTGGTGGTTAAAAAAAAAAAAAGGCATGCCAAATTTAAGGGTATTCTATCTTACTTGGGAAATCTTTACCATCCTTTATCTCTTCCATCTCCTCCCCTTCCTCAGGCGGTTTATGTACTAACATGGTTTTAAGTAAGGGGCTCAGTGAATTATTCTTTTGACCTTTTGGTCTCCACTAAGATGTGGTTTGTCTCCTCCAGCTGTCAGGAATTACAATGCACAGTTATCTGCTGTTGATGTCTGCGGCACCACCATGACCTAAGGTTAAGATTCCCACGTGCTCTGTGTATTAATTAGGGTAACGCCATCCCCCATCCCCGGTGATAAGTGAACTCTGTGTGTCCAATGGGTTTATGCAATGCAGTGTGGGCATTCTTCTTGGTAAGTGGCTTTCTTCCATGTGGATATCTAGGAACTCAATGTCCTTTCATCTGCGGCTTCACCATACACCAAGGCACCAAGGCAGAAGTTCCCAAACTGAGGGCCAAAAACTTTAATAGCAGTGATTTGATCAGTGCCCAACAGACAGCTGTGTTTCCCTGAGAAAGTTAAAAGTATCCCAAAGAGCCCTTTTGGTTCATTGTAATATGTTCTGCTATTATTGTTTTCTATGAATATTTGATGGATTCTTAGATACCCTCTGTGAATTCACTGTGGTTGCCAAATTGTATGTAGGAACCATGACCATTGGCCTTGAAATCTTTTCTTTCAGCCACAGAGAAGGCAAAGAGTATGGAAAGAGCAAACACACCTGCTTCTTAATCAATTCCACTCACCTTCCATCGGTAAGAACGGAACATATTGTCACACCTGGGATGTCACCTCTCAATACAGAAGAGAACAAGAGAACACATCTTGGGTAAGCAGCTAGCCGTTTCTGGCACATTGGGCAACCTCTCCATCCTGACTTAGATCCTATTTGGGCTTTTGGTTCACCTTCATACCCTTCCTGAACCCTGAAATAGTGGCAGTAGGGGGCTTAAAGTTACTCTGGCCTAGTGATCATCAATCAGTAAGTCTGCCTGAAGTGTCATCTCCCTAAACACCTCCCCTGGCCATTTTAAACACCTGGTGCCATGGGGACACAGGGCTCTTTTTCAAGGACTTGCAAGTTCATGAGCTACACTGGGGGAGGTTTAACTATCATCTTCTCTGCTCCCATAATTCTAGACCTACTTGGCATTTCTATTACTAAATATTTCCACACCCTGCCCCACCCATCAGTAGGTGACTCTTCCCCTAGAGGATGGTTGGTGCTGGGCTTTCTCACGGATCCTCTGTGCATCTCTTACCAGTTTTTTAGACTTTTTTACTTCTGTGGATAAGAACAAATTCAATATTAGCATACCTTCTTATTCCAATTTATGGTTCTTCAACATACTGTATACCATCTTATCTCAGTCTGTCTTTCCATTTTTCAAACCAAGCTTTTGAATATTTTAAAACATTTTTTTTCTCTCAATTGTATGGATCGTACATTTTAGTGCCTGTCGAAGACTAGTGTCTCTATAATATAAGACCTCAAAAAGCCACAAATCAGCCAGGCGTGGTGGCACACCCTTGTTATTCCGATGACTCAAGAGACTGAGGCAGGAAGATAGCAAGTTCGAGGCTAGCCTCAGCAAGTTAGCAAGACCCTAAACAACTTAGATCTTCAAAACAACAACAACAAAAAAATAAATACTCTGGGTTCAATCCCTAGTATCTCTGTGTCCCTCTGCAAAAAGCCACACATCTTAATCTTTTATTTTCCAATATTTTAGTATTCTTCTTTGAGTTAATACCTTAGCCTCTTGGAAGGAATCTAATAATGGGAGTTTCTAAGTTAAACAAGAAATTTTCAGAAGAAAAATGCATTAGGTAATATTTTAGACTACTATCTAAGTAGTCTTACGTATATTTACTTCTGTAATTAATTTTTCCTTTTCTGTTCTTTTTTTCCCCCCTTATTGTGTATATAGTTGTATTGGTAATTAAATAAACCATTTGGTGTATTGCTACAGAACCAAAGAAAGGATGAACACTCCTCAGAAATCCTGGGCTTGGGCTTTTTGCCTGTCCAACATATTGCTCTGTTAAATGCTCACAGCTCTTCTTCCAATTTTTGTTTGTAACAGGGATTGAACCCAGCGGTGCTTAACCACTGAGCCACATCCCCAGCCCTTTTTATTTTTATTTAGAGACAGGGACTTGCTATGGTTGCTTAGGGCCTGGCTTTGAATTTGACATTCTCCTGCTTCAGCCTCCCAAACCTCTGGTATTACAGGTGTGTGCTACTATGCCCAGGTTCTTTTAGGTTTTAAGAAAGAATTTAAGCCTTGATGATATTGGAATAACAACGAATAAATAAAAGGTGCTTGATAAATATTTGATGAATCTGGCTGGTCTTGATTTAATGAAGACAACAAGAAGAAAAATCTTGGGCACTTATTTCTTGGAAAATGGCTAAAAATGAACCTTTATAGGCAATCCAGGGCCAAAACTCCAGATTTCTTTCTTGGACAAGTTTATGTTTCAGTCTAGTTGTGTAAACTAGATGAATATCTCCTGGATATGAGGAATTGAGTTAGAAACTGTGCATATCAATCTTCCACACAATTGTAATCTGAGAAGGAAGTCTGGTGTACGGCCAAGAGCGTTTGAACATTCCGTCTGTTGAGCAACATGCTGTCTGCTAGCTCTTTCAACTTTAAGATGAGTGTTAAGAAACAAGAACCAGATGACAGGAGTCTGAAAAATACTGCAAAATGACAGAAAGGGGGCATAATACTGAAATCTCTAATTTCTAAACATTTCCAATCTTAGGGATCAAAACAAAGTTTAGAAGACGTTTAGTCATCTTCCATAGCATATGAGAAAACATGGCCTCTATTCACTAAGAAAGACCATTTATAAAGAGAAACAGATTGTGTACAATTAGAAAAATGAGAAATCATACCCCAATGATACAAATGTATGAATTGCCAAGATCATGGTAATGTTATGTGTAGAAAATAATAATAAATATAATAATAAAGAGAAAAAGATTAAAAAGAAAATGCATGAAATGAAAAGGGAGATGGGGATAGGACAAGAAGAAAGTTGATAGAAAACAAAGAGTTTAGCAGTAGAATTAACATCGCTAAGAAGAGAAATTGACATGTTGAAAATGAAGTAATTTGAAGGACAGATTGTTGAAATCTTCCAAAAAGTAGGAGGGTAAGACTTTTTAAAGATGAAAAAAAAAAAAAAGAGAGAGATACCAAAGATTATAATTCAATGTAAGAATAATGTGTTCCTGGAGATGAAATGAACTAATTAGAATAGAAGCACCTCTCAAAACCCTATAAAGAAAATTTTCCCAAGCTGAAGAAACAGATCTAAGTGCTTCTCCCTGACGGTTGTGATGGGAGGTGCACACGTCACCTATGTGGTAGTCTTGGCAAAACACATTCAACTTGCATCAAGTCAGGAGGACAAAAGTGGGCTGGGTCAACTCATGGGTATGTGACAAGCTTTGAAGGGATCTGTGCTCAATTTGATGTCTGCTGTGACCATCTTGAAATTCTTAAATTTTTAGCAAAGTGGCTTTTCATTTTGCAGTAGGTCTTGCGAATTATGCAGATGTTCTGGAATCTGGCAAATCCAAATCGTAAGACATTCTACAGGGCAACAGGTCTATATTCTTTTATTTTTTTTTATTTTTTTATTTTTATTTTTTTTAAATATGGAACGCTTCACGAATTTGCGTGTCATCCTTGCGCAGGGGCCATGCTAATCTTCTCTGTATCGTTCCAATTTTAGTATATGTGCTGCCGAAGCGAGCACTCTATATTCTTTTAAAATATCATTATTTAATGGGTACTCCTCCCCATAAAACACACACACACACGCACACACACACACACACACACACACACACACACACACACTGCACTCTCTAGGTTAAAGGCAACTAAAGAGAAACAATGTGATATTTAATTAAATACTGAGTAGGGTGTGTATAGAGTGTGATATGAAGGAGATTTTTTTTCTGGGGAATATTTGAAGACATTATTTATTTATTTTGGTACTGGGGTTTGAACTTGGGGTTGCTTTACTACTGAGCTATATCCCCACCCCTTTTCATTTTTTGAGACAGGACCTTGCTAAGTTGCTGAGGCTGGCCTTGAACTTGGCTCTTCCTCCCTTAGCCTCCCAAGTCTCTGGGATTATGCAACTGCACCAGTATGCTCAGTTATTTGAATACATTTAAACGAATAAGGACATTGTACAAGATGGTATTTATTATATATTTAAAAGTTTTAAATATATATAGTATTTTCGGGAGGTACAGAAGAATGTCCTGGTCTTCATGGAAGACACATGCTCTTGTGAAGTGGTAATGATTTCTGCAGTTTTCAAATGGTTTGGTAAAAGTAAATGTATGCATTGCTGGACAGAAGGAAAATAAATATGGAAAAAAAAACAATAAAAAACACTAATCCTTTCAACAATTATTTTTAACTTTAAGGGGATAGTTTTTATTTTCCATCAAGAGATATTTTTATTGACATATAATAATTTCATTTCTTAGCTATTGTGAATACAATAACTACTACAGTAAACATGGGAGTGCACTTATCTCTTTTTTTTTTAAAGAGAGAGAGAGAGAACTTTTTAATATTTATTTTTCAGATTTTGGTGGACACAACATCTTTATTTAATTTTATGTGGTGCTGAGGATCGAACCCAGCGCCCTGCGAATGCCAGGCGAGCGCGTTACCACTTGAGTCACATCCCCGCACTTATCTCTTTAATCAACTGATTTCATTTCCTTTGGATATTTATCTAGTATTGGGATTGCTGGATCATACGGTAGTTCTATTTTTAGTTTTTTGAGAACCCTCCACACTGTTTAAGGGGGCAGCTTTTAATGGATAGTAGCTCGTTGGCTTCCCAGGTTACTTTCCTCTTGTCCAGAATCTCCCTTTCCAAGTTACCATGGCTATCTAAGCTCTCAGTGCCTCTTCCTGTGCCCCTCAGCAGCCAGCATATCCGTTCCCTTATCCCAGCTCTTCCAAGCCTATCAGTTCACCTGCTGCTTTTGAAAGTCCTCTCTCAACAAAGGTGGGCCTCTTCTTAGGGATAATAGAGTTTCTTCTACAAAGAAAATAGTAGGTTTGGAATTGGCACCTACACAAAGAAGAAGAGAAATACTGTGAATGTTCCAGAGGACAGGAAGTGGAGGAATGTGGATTACCTGCAGAACACTACACATCAGATTGACTTTGACTACTCTGCACTGTGAAATGCCAGGAGATGTTGGAATTCCATCTGTAGACTTTCTCAGGGGAAAAGGTTGTGAATGTGAAATTTTATATTCATTTAATTTTAGTTTCTATGTGAAGGCAAAGTTTCAAAGCCACCAAAAATACACCAAAAAATTTCTAAGAATCATTTGTAAAAGAATTACTTTGATACACATCAACTGACAAGCCCAAAGTAGACCTGAGGAGCAGGGAAATCATGTAAAAATGTAAAGGGGAATCTTTCATGCAGTTTAGAAATTCTGGACCCCAAATTCAGGAATCAAGTTGGTTTCACATTCTCTGGTAGCTTATGCAGCTAGGAAGAGCTTGCTCTCCTCCGTGCTTCTATTAGCAGGCTATATTTTTCTTCTGCTTTCATTTTGTCTGCTGATACAAAGTGTATTTCTTAGTCTACACCCTTCACCACAGGCTCAGATTAACTCCTGGCTTTGGTTGATGATCAGGTAAAACACTTAAACAGGTACTTTACTATATATCACTATCAAGTTACTGGGTTGGAACACTCTGTCAATAAGAATTACATAACAGAATCAAAGTTACATAAAAACCATAAGGGCCATTTTTATTGCCAAATAAATTGAGCAATGGTTTGGTACAATCCTGACAACTCCTATCGAATCATGAGTCATGTTTTTAAAAACTGGATCTAGGAAAAACAAATGACTCAGGAATGCTATACAGTTGGCCCTTCATATTTGTGGGTTGCACATCTAGGGTTTCAATCAACTTCAAATCAAAAATATGGGAAAAACAAAAATTGTATTCCTACTGAACATGTATACTTTGTCTTTATTCCCTGAACAACATAGTATAACAAGTATATACACAATATTTACATTGTATTAGGTATTATAAGTAATCTAGAGATAAAGTATACAGGAGAATGTGCACAGGGGATAAATAAATACCATGCCATTTTATAGAAGGGACTCGGCATCGGCAGATTTTTGTTTTGGGGGCAATTCAGAACTAATCCCCTGTGAGTACCAAGCAATGGCTGTTTTAATAGTCATGAAGCCCATCTCCCTAGTGCCTGCCTTCTGTGGTATTATCCTTGATATGAAGGGAGCATGGGATATTTGGCTGAACTAAAGATTCATGTTTGGACGTGTCTGGTGAATGCATGAGTCCACATGTATCCATCCAAGTTGATTTATACTGAAGAAGGACATGGGAAGTAGGCTCACGTATGAGCACTGAGGAGAAAGCAAAATGGGTGCGAGATGGAGGAAAGAATGGGAAGAAAAGCATGATGTTTCCCATATAAGATGCCTGCCCAGTGACTTGAGTTCCTGAAAGAGAAAAGGGGATTTGGGCAGAGGGAGAAAGGGCAGATTTCAAGAAGGGGTTTTTAGACCTGGGAACATGAGAGCATGGTTCTGACATCTGATGACAGCAGGGCTTGTGGAGCAGGGAAGAGAGCCATCCCTTCCAGGTCATCATAGCTCCCACTCAGCAACAACCGCAGGGAGGGCCACATGGCTTTGATACAGTAAAGATAAAATGTGTGCATGCAGTAAAACCCCATCATATGATAGGAGTCCAAAATGTAAATAGTCTAAGAGGAAGGGCACATTTTCACAAGGTTAATGAAATAAAAATAGTGGCTGAAGGGAGGATAGGAGCCAATGATGGGTATTATTACCAATTTGTTTTACTGTGTGAAAGAAAGAAGAGTGAGAGCATATTACATCAGATGTCTCTGCATTATGTCTCTGTATTATGAGGTTTGGATGACTTTTTTTCCTCACATCAATATTTTTCAAAAATTTTATGACCATAATATGATAGTTTCTCATTTAAATTTTTTACCTTTAATTTTAGAATATCTGTAGGAAATTTCATTTTACATATCAAAACCAAAATATTTGAAAGTGTTCTGATTGTATAAATCCTTATAATAGACTTAATTAGACTATAACTAGAAAAAGGGGTTTTCAATAGGTGATTGTACAGTTTGAAACAAAAAAATCCATTTCAAAGCCAGCCTTTTCACTTTGAATAAATAGTTTGGTTACAACATATTTTTGTAGTTGTATTTTTTTTTTTTTCCTGCAAAGCTTCTCCGTGATTAAAAACAGCAGTTGGGTATTTGGATCCTTGAAAATCAGGATAGTGTTAAATGAATACTGTCTTCCCCTAGAGCGGCCCAGAACAGTGGAGGCTCTGAGGTGTATGCAGTTGGCTTTCAGCTCAGCGGGATTAGGCACCAGCCTGAGTGATGGTTGTTCTACGCTGGCTCCTCCAGGGGGATGACTTTAAACACCCCACCCTCCAATAAAGAGGCTCACTGGGCCTTTTCACATAAACATGAAACCAAATCAAAGCAGCAGAGTTGCCCTCTGACCTCCAGGACCCTCCCCCTCCTCCTCCATCACTTGTTTCATTAGCTTCCCCCATGGAAGTCCTGGTTCCCTCAGGAGGATGACAGTGGAGTTCTGCCTTTGAACTCTCTATACTGTCCACACAAAGCCCTTTATTGACACTAGGACTTAATGGCCTAGGAGAGCGTTTATTTTTATTTCCCTATTTGCCCCCCCCCACCCCCTCATTTTGATCAGTGAAAAATGGTGGTTAAGATTCGTGGTTTCTGGGACTGAATCATGTGGTTTCAAATCTTCACTTTGTCGCTCCCTGAGTAAGTAACGACGTGTGTTGCTGCCTTTGTTCCTGACCTGGATCACGGTGCCATTTCCTAGGTGTTATATAAGTGCTGTGAGTGAACAGAATTCAGGAGATGTGAACCGTGTGTGTGTGTGCACTGTTGCACAAGGGCTGACTTGACCTGGTTTTGAAGTCACAGCTAAAAAAACTCTCAGTTCCTTTTTGGGGGTGGTTGGCTAAGCCCTGCCCTGAAGCTACTTCCCTTGCCAGGTTCAGGTTCTGGTTATAAACTTGAGTTACCAGATCCAACAGGCAACGGCCAGAGCCCTCCGGGGAGCAGCACCCTCGGCTGGCCTCCTTCTCTGTGGGCCTGTGGAATCATTCAAAGCCTCCACCCCAGGAAACCGCCAAGCCAAGCTACCCACCCCGCCTCCCCACCATATATAAACTCCCCCTACAGCTCCAGCTTGCTGTTATTCTGTCCCCTGAAGCATGCCCCCATGTGGCTTTGCATAGCAGCCTCCTCTGGTTTGGAGCTGTAAGAAATAAAAAGTCTATCTTTTGTCTCTTCAGATACCATTGTGTTGTGTCTGGCCATCTGAAGAACCTATGATCATAACAAATATTATATAATTTTGCAATATATGATATGTGCTAAATAAATGTTACCCCCCCACCACCTTTTTAAAGGGCTTTCTATTTCTGATTTCTACAAAATTTTGTGCACATAAAAGCTTGCAAGACTCTTTCTGAGGGTAAATCATACTTTTTGCTGAGATCGTACTTTGTAGGAGTTCTTGATATTGATGATCATATTAGGAAAACATCTTTTCACTTTTAATTTTGGTGACTTTATTGTATTTCAGATTGCAAACAAATGTAACAAAGGAAAATACAGTTTATAAATCTAACAGTTAATTTTTCTAAATTTAAAATTCTTAAGGCATTTTTTTTTCCTTTTTGTGATACCAGGGATGAAACCCAGCGGCATTCTACCTCTCAGCTACGTTCCCATTCCCTTATTTTTTAATTTCAAGACAGGATCTAAGTTGCCAAAGCTGGCCTTTGAGTTTAAGACCCTCCTGCCTCAGCCTCCCAGGTAGTTGGTATTACAGGTGTACAATGCTCAGCTTTCAAGTATGGAAAGTTTTAATCCTAAACGAGTGGAATAAAAACCACATATACCCATCACTAGTTTCAATAATTTGGCCAATATTCATCTATACTTCATATCTTCTTCCTTCTAAATGATAGACTCTTTTTTGAAATTAAAATAACAATTACCATTATGATATGTAAAAAAATGATACTTAAAATCAGCAAATTACAGAGACGCAGCTACATCAATGTTTACAACAACTCAATTCATAATACCTAAATTATGGAACCAACGTAGATGACCTTCAACAGATGAATGGATAAGAAAATGAACACACACACACAAACACACACACACACACACACACACGAGGGAATATTACTCAGCCTTAAAGAAGAATGAAATTGTGGATGGAGCTGGAGAATACCATGCTAAGTGAAATAAGCCAATCCCCTAAAACCAAAGTCTGAATGTTTTCTCTGATATGCAAATGCTAATTCACAATAAGAGGAATGTGCATATATAACTATACCACCAGTGGGATTCTACATCATGTACACCCAGAAGAATGAAAAATTATACTTCATGTACGTATGATGTATCAAAGTGCATTCTTCTGTCATGTATAACTAATTAGAACAAATGAAAAAAGATAATTTCTTAATATCAATTTCCAAATTTCTCCAATTATCTCATAGATTTTTTTATCTGATCCAAATAGTCTATATGAAATATTTCATTAACGTGTTATGTAATTTTAACCTATCAATTCTTATATTCTCTTTTTCTCCCTTATTATTTCTTGGAGACACCATTTATTTATTTGTTTAAATAAAGCTAAGGTATGGGATACAAAAAACTGCATACATTTAAACCATTCCGCTTGATATGCTTTTAAATACATGCATAAACATGAAACCACAATCAAGATAAAAATCTATTACCTTAACTTTCCCTTAGAAATCCTTCCCTCTCACTGCATCACACTTCCCACTCTGGATTACTAATTGGCTTTCTTTTCCTGAGATTAATTTGCACTTTCTAGAATTTTATGTAAATAGATTAATACATTATGTTTTTTGTTTTGTTTATTTGTTTTTACAGTGCTAGGGCCTTGTGCATGCTAGGTAAGCATTCTACCACTGAGCTCTACTCCCCAACCCCCATTATCTATTCTTAACTAGATGTGGAGACCCATGCCTATAATCTCAGAAACTCAGGAAGCTGAGGCAGGAGGATAGCAAGTTCAAGCCCAGCCTGGGGGATATATCAAGTCCCTGTCACAAAATAAAATGAAAGGATTGAAGATATAGCTCAATGGTAGAATGCCCCTGGTTTCAATCTTCAGTACTAGGGGAAAAATTTTCCTCCATATGTATTCTTTTCATCTGGTCACTTTCATTAAGCATAATTACTTTAAATTCATCCATGTTGTTTTTTTTATTGCTGATTAATATCCCATTGGATCAATTTACCACAATTTATCTATTTATCTACAGTAGAACTGTTTCTAGTTTTTGGCTCTCACCAATAGAGTTCCTATGAGCATTTGTATATGTCTTCATATGGACATTTGCTCTCATTTTTCTTATAAAAACATCTGGGAGTAAATTTTCACAGTTATATCATAAATATATTAATTTGTTTTATGAACCTGCCCCCAGCAGGGTATGAGTGTTAGTTACTCCATATTCTTGTCAACACTTATTATGATCAGTCTCTAATTTTAGCCATTTTAATGGGTTTATAGTGATATCTCATTGTTTTAATTTGTTTCCCTTATAACACATGATGTGAAGCATCTTTTATTTATTAGTTGCTCAAGACAACACAATGATCTTGACATATTATACATTTGATTCAAATGGGGTATGAATTCTCATTTTTCCACATGTACAGATTGCAGGATCACATTGTTTATCCATCCATGTGTATACATACAGCAATCCTAGTGTCAGTTGTATTCTGCTGCCCTCCCTTCCCCTCCCCTCCCCTCCCATCACTATTCTCTACCCATTCTACTGTGACACTTATCTCTCTTTCTCTCTGTTTTTTTCTTCCCTTCCCCCTCACACCATCGTATATGTATTTTGTGAACCCATGAGGGTCTCCTTCCATCTTTCGTGCAATTCCCTTTCTCCCTCCCGTTCCCTCCCACCTCTTTTCCTTGTTTTGTGGTAATCTTCTTCTCATGCTCTTCCTCTCTATCCCATTTTGAGTCACCCCCCCCTTATATCAGAGAAGACATTCAGCATTTGTTTTTTAGAGATTGGCTAACTTCACTTAGCATAATCTGCTCTAGTGCCATCCATTTCCCTGCAAATGCCATGATTTTGTTATTTTTTAGTGCTGAGTAATATTCCATTGTGTATAAATGCAACATTTTTTTTATCCATTCATCTGTTGAAGGGCACCTAGTTTGGTTCCACAATCTAGCTATTGTGAATTGTGCTGCTATGAACATTGATATAGCTGTGTCCCTGTAGTATGCTCTTTTTTAGAAGGGGAATAGCTGGGTCAAATGGTGGTTCCATTCCCAGCTTTCCAAGGAATCTCCATACTGCCCTCCAAATTGGCTGCACCAATTTGCAGTCCCACCAGCAACGTACAAGTGTACCTTTTCCCCCACATCCTCACCAGCACTTTTTATTGGTTGACTTCATAACATTCTTACTGGAGTGAGATGGTATCTTAGAGTTGTTTTAATTTGCATTTCTCTGATTGCTAGAAATGGTGAGCATTTTTTTGTGTACTTGTTGATTGATTGTATATCCTCCTCTGTGAAGTGTCTGTTTAGATCTTTGGCCCATTTGTTGATTGGGTTATTAGTTTTTTTGTTGTTTAACTTTTTGAGTTCTTTGTATACTTTGGAGATTATCTGAAGTGTGAGGGGTAAAATTTTGTTCCCAGGATGTAGGTTCCCTATTTACCTCACTTATTATTTCTCTTGCTGAGAAAAAACTTTTTAGTTTGAATATGTCCCATTTGTTGATTCTTGATTTTAACTCTTGTGCTATATAAGCGTACTATTAAGGAATTTGGAGCCCGACCCCACAAGATGGAGATTAGGGCCAACTTTTTCTTCTATTAGATGCAGAGTCTCTGGTCTGATTCCTAGCTCCTTGATCCATTTTGAGTTAACTTTTGTTCATGGTGAGAGAAAGGGATTCAATTTCATTTTGTTGCATATGGATTTCCAGTTCTCCCAGCACCATTTGTTGAAGATGCTATCCTTTCTCCATTGCATGCTTTTAGCACCTTTGTCTAATATAAGGTAGTTGTAATTTTGTGGATTAGTCTCTGTGTCCTCTATTCTGTACCATTAGTCCACCTGCCTGTTTTGGTACCAGTGCCATGCTGTTTTTGTTACTATTGCTCTGTAGTATAGTTTAAAATGTGGTATCGCTATACCACCTGTTTCACTCTTCCTGCTTAGAATTGTGTGAAGCATCTTTTTATTTACTTATTTGCCATCTGTGTATCTTCTTCAGTGAGTGTCTATTAAAGTCTTTGGCCCAATTTTTAATTGGGTTGTTTCTTTATATTGAGTTTTAAGAGTTCTTTATTAATATTTTGATAATAATTTATTAGTGTTGTTTTTTACCAATGTTTTCTCCAAACTGTGGATAATTTCTTTTACTCTTTTGTATTTTTTTTAATGGCACAGATGCTTTGGTTTCAATGAAGTCCACTTCATCAATTATTATTATTATTATTTTTTAATGGACTGATGTGTCCAAAAGTCATTGGATACATTTGGTGATGTGTCTCAAAAGTCATTGTCATGTCCAAAGTTTCTTTGTTTCTCCTTATTCTTTTCTAGAAATTTTATATGTTTGCATTTTACATTTAGAATCCTAATCAATTTTGAGTTAATTTTTGTAAAGGGTGTAAGGTCTATGTCTTATTATTTTCCTTGTGTGTCAGTTTTCCATAACTGTGACAAAATACATGATAAAAACAATTCAATGAAGAAAAAAATTATTTTGTCTTATAATTTGAGATGTTTCAGTCCGTAGTTGTCTGGATTTGTTCCTTTGAGGTTGAAGCAAGACAGAATATCATGACATAAAGGCTAGGCAGAGGAAAGATGCTCATCTCATGGCAAGCAGAAAGCAGAGGGAGAAAAAGACTGAGCAAGGGGCCCAGGATATACCCTTCCAGAGCATGTCCTCAGCCACCTACTTCCTCCACCTAGACTCCCAGCTCCTATAGTTTCAGCGACCTCCCAATAATGCCATAAAATTGTAATCCATCCGTGGATTCATCTGTTAATGAAATCAGAGCCCTTACGATTCAATTATTTCCCAAAGTCCCACCTCTGAGCACTGCTGCACTGGAGACCAAGTGTCCAACACATGAGCCTTTGGGAGGCAGGTCCAGATCCAAACCATAGAATGTATGAATGTTCGGTTGTTCCTGCACCATTTTTTAAAAGTGCTGTCTTTGTGCCATTGTATTGCTTTTGCTCCTCGTCAGTTGACTATATTTATGTTGGCCTATTACTAGACTCTCTATTCTGTTCCATTGATACATTTCTGTATTTTTTCCACCACCATTGTGCTTTCTTGATTATTGTAGTCTTACAGTAAGTCTTGAAATTGTAAGTGCAAGTGTCCCAACTTTATTTATTTATTTATTTAGAGTGGGTACTGGGGATTGAACTCAGGGATACTTGACCACTGAGCCACATCCCCAGGTTTATTCTGTATTTTACTTAGAGACAGGGTCTCTCTGAGTTGCTTAGCACCTTGCTTTTATTGAGGCTGGCTTTGAACACCTGATCCTCCTGCCTGAGCCTCCCAAGGTGCTGGGATTACAGGCATGCACCACCATGCCTAGCCCAAATTTATTCTTGTTCAGTATCACAACACTTGTTATTTTTTGTGTGGTGAGAGTGTAGTTTTTTAAAAAATAAAAGTACCCTTAAGGAAGTAAAGTACTATCATATGTTTTTGACTTAACCGTACTCTACTATTGATGTTGAGTGTATTTTCATATGCTTGTTGGCCATGGGTAGGTCTTATTTGGAGAAATATATATTCATGTGTTTTTTTTTGCCCATTTTCAAATTGGTGTCTTAGTTTGTTTGGGATACTATAACAAAATACCTCAAGCAGAATGGCTTATAAACAACAGATGTTCATGTTTCACAGTTCTGGAGGCAGGGAGGTCCAAAATCAAGTGTGAGAAAATTCAGTGCTTGGTGTGGTGGCCTGCTTCCTGGTTGGTGCACAGTTGTCTTTTCACTATATCCTCTCATGGCAGATGGGAGAAAGTCTCTCAGGCTTCTTTTATAAGGGCACTCATCCCATTCAGGAGGCCTCTCTTAGGACTTGATCAGCTCCTAATACCATCACTTTTGGGTTGGATTTCAACATATAAATATTGGGGAGACACAAATATTCACACATAATATTACTGAGCTGAGGGCCTACCCGGTTGAGCTGGGGCAGCCACCACAGTCTTCCGGTGCCGGTCTTGTGACTTCACCAGAAAGAACTGGAGCAAAACACAGAGTAGCAAGTGAAAGTTTAAACAGTGGAAGGAGAGGGTTATGCACAACACAGGGACTACACGGACCACCCAGAAGAGAGGACAGTGGGGTGCTCACAGTTTTTAAGGAGACGGAGTCCTTTGTTCTTGCTTTGAATTTGGCTGTATTTTGTTCATGCCCTGTCTCCCCTAAATTGGTCTATTATCCTTTGCATAGCCCCCAGCAACTTCCTCTGTGAGGACCTGAATATTCTGGTTGACAGGGTGGTTGTGACATCGTTGGTTGCAAGAGATAATGATGATACTTACCTGAAGGCTGTAGTGTCCCTTGAGCTATAGCTGGGGGGTCTTGAGGTACCAGACTCCACTTTTCTGATACTTATCTATCTTAGTGAGGGTCTCAGGATGTTAAGTAATAATTTCCTCAAGGGATTATGGTCCTCCTGCAGCCTGGGGAAGGTTAGGCATTCCACATCTCATTTCCTAATGTTTGCCTGATGAGACAAGTTTGCCTCCAGCTTCAGTTTTAGGGCTCCTGGATTCTTCTTGGTACCTGGGCCTAATGTCTGTCCTTCATTGTCCTTCCCTTCAACCTGCCTGTTCATAGCTAACTAACCTAACAATACCAATTGGGTTTGCTTGTTTTGTTGTTGTTGAGTTCTTTTTATATTTTAGATACTGATCCCTTATCAGGTATACAATTTGTAATGATTTTCTCACGTTTTTTAAGTTATCGTTTTCACTCTGTTGGTTATTTTGTTGTGCAGAAGTTTTAAAGTTTGATGTAGTTCCAGTTGTTTATTTTTTGCTTTTGTTACTTGTGCTCTTAATGTTATATACAAAAACTAATTGCCAAATCCAATTTTATGACATTTCCCCCCCCAATGGTTTCTTTTAGGAATTTTATAGTTTTAGATATTTCATCTAGCTATTTAATCAATTTTATTATTTTTGCCTATGGTGTAAGGGTTCAACTTCATTCTTTTGCGTATTCCCAACAGCATTTGTTGAACGCACTGTTCCAAGGGTCTTGGAACCCTTGTAATCATTTGACCATGTACTGAAGAGCTTATTTCTGAGCTCTCTAATCTGTTCCATTGGCGTACTTCTGTCTCCATGCCAGTACCATGCTATTTTGATTACTGTAGATGTGTAACATGGTTTGAAATCAGGAAAAGATCTTTGTGATGGTTAATTGTGGGTGTCAACGTGACTGGATTAAGGGATACTTAGAAAATTGGTCATGCACAATTGGGGTGTGTCTGTGAGGGTGTTTCCAGAGAAGATTGGTGTATGGGTCACTAAATGAAGTGTGGGGATGACCTGCCCTGAATGTATGCAGCCTCATCCAACAGGCTAGAGGCCCAGATGGAATAATAATTTAAAAAAAAGTGGAGGAAGGGGGAACTAGTTCTCTTGCACTTGCTCTCCCATCATACGTGGTGTGTTACTCTGTGGCTGTCCTTACCCTTGAATATTATCAGACTTCAGGTTCTTCAGTCTTTGTGATTTATATAGATGGGGTGGGGCTTCTTGCTAGGTGGCTGTGGCTGGCCTCAAACTTGTGATCATCCAGCCTCAGCCCCCTGAGTAGCTGAGATTATAGGTGTGCAGCATAGAGACTGCTATGGTTCTTGAGCCTTTGAATGCATCAGTGGTTTACAAGAGGAGTGTGGAAAGGTTTGGAGAGGCTAGATAAAGCTGAACTGTTGTAAATGTAGCTTCATAGATTCTGATAGTGGCTTAGAACACCTTATGCTGACAGAAATGTAGACAGAAATGTGTAGGCCATACTGATGAGGTTTCTTTTTTCTTTTTTTTTAGATGTTGATGGACCTTTATTTTATTCATTTATTTGCATGTGGTGCTGAGAATTGAACCCAGTGCCTCACACATTCTAGGCAAGTGCTCTACCACTGAGCCACAACCCCAGCCCCCTGATGGGATTTCTGATGGAAATAAGGGCTTTCCTGGGAATTAGACTAGAGATCATGTCTGTCACACTGTGGTAAAGAATTTGGCTGTATTTTGTCCATGCCCTGATACTTGGTGAGAGGCTGAACTTAAAAATGATGGACTGGTTTACTTAGTGGAGAGGATTTCAAGGAGCAAAGCCTTCAGGCTGTGGCATGAGTATTATTGGCTGCTTTTAACCTAATTTACAGTGAGAATAAGTAGCAAAAAGGAGCAGAGTGGAAAACTTAAAAAAAAAAATTACAGAATGCTTTGAGTAATAGGAACATTTGTTTTTGTTGGCTTTCTGCCACTTTAACAAATACCAGAGTTAATCGATTTGTAAAGAGAAAAGGTTTCTTTTGGATTATAGCTTTAGAGGTTTTAGCCCACGATTAATTGGCCCTTTTGTTTTGTGTCTGTGGCAAGAGAAGCACATCGTAGGGAAGCATTTGGTGAGCAAAACTGCTCACCTCATGACCAGGGAGCAAAAGAGAGGCAGAGGAGGGGATGGGGAGAGGCCTAAAGACGAGCCACTAGGCCCCACACCTTACGGTTGTCACCAAACTGGAGACCAAGCCTTTAAAGTACGTGCCTTTGGGGAGCATTCCAGATTCAAACTATAGCAACATTTTAACAATGTTAAGTCTTCTAATCTACAGACATGGGCCATCTCCACATTTATTTGTGTCTTCTTTAATTTGTTTCATCGATGTTTTGCATTTTTCAATGTACAAGTCCTTTTCTTCCTAAGTTAGTTTATTTCTAAAAAATTTATTCATTTGATGATACTATATATAGGATTGTTCTCTTAATTTTTTTTTCAGGTGGCTTGTTGCTAATGTATAGAAATGCATCTGATTTTGGTGTAATGATTCTGTATTTTGCAGTTTCACTGAATTTATTAGTACTAACAAGCTTTTGATGGAATTATTGGGGTGTTCTACATATACGATCATATCACCTATGAACTGAGATCATTCTAATTCTCCTTTTCTGATTCAAATGTAATTTATTTATTTATTTATTTTTTCTTGTCTAATTGCCCTTGCTAGGATTTCCAATATTATGTTGAAGAGAGGTGCCAAAAGTGTATACCCTGGCTTTGTTCTTGCTCTTAGAGGCAATACTTTCACTTTTTCTCTATTTAATATAGTATTATCTATGGGTTTTTATATGGTATCTTCATTATGTTGAAATATTTTCTTTTTATTGTTTGTTTGATAAGTATTTCTATCATGAAGAGTGTCATATTTTTTAAACACTTTTCAGTGTCTATTAAAATAATCATGTGATTTCAGTCCTTTTTGATGTACAATGGTATATTGCATGAACTGATTTTAACAAACTGAACCATCCTCACATCCTAGGGGTAAACCCACTTGGTCACAGCATATAATTCTTTTAATATATTGTTGAATTTGACTTGTTATTTATTTATTTTTTTAAGTGTTGGAAATCAAACCTAGGGCCTTGTCCATGCTAGGCAAGTGTGCTCTACAATTGACTATATCTCCATCCCAATTTGCTAACATTCAGTTCAAATTGTTTGCATTTATGTTTATCAGATATATTGGCCTTCAGTTTTCTTTTTGTCTTGTATAGTGTCTTTTTTATTGTTTTAATATCAGAATAATTCTGGTTTTACGAAAATGTTTAACAGTGTTTTCTTTGATATTTTCTTTGATAAGTGTTTAAGAAGCCTTAGTGTTAATCATTTAAATGTTCAATAGAATTCAACAGTGAAGCTATCTGATCTGGGCTTTTGATTGTTGGGAGAGTTTTATGATCGACTCAATCTCATAGTTATAGATGGGTCTGTTCATGCTTTCTGTGTCTTTATGATTCAGTCTGAGTGGGTTGTATATTTCTAAGAATTTATCTTTTTCCTCTATGGTTTTCAGTTTTTTGATATATAAATGTTCATAGTAGTTCTTTTTATTTCTGTGCCATAAATTGTAATTTCTCCTCATTTATGATTTTATTTGCATTTTCTCTTTTTCTTAGTCTAGAAGATGTTTACCAATTTGGCTGCTCTTTTAGAAAAACTGTCAGTTTCATTTATTTTTAAAATTGTTTAAAATTACTTCATTTATTCCTGCTCTAATCTTTATTATTTCCTCATGTCTGCTAATCTTGTATGGTTTGATCTTATTGTTCTAGTCTACAATGAAAAATGAGAAGGTTTGAGATCTTTATTTTCTAATTTATCTATAAACTTCCTTCTCACTGCTTTTGCAACATACTGTAAATTTGGTAGTTTGTCTTTTGTCTCAAAAATTATCTAATTTCCTTATTTTTTATTCAACTCATTGGTGTTCAACAGTGTGTTGTTTAATTTCAACATATTTGTGCAATATTCAGTTTTTTTGTGTGCTATTGTTTCTAATTAAATTTCATTGTGGTTGGAAAAAATAGTTGGTGCAATTTCAAATTTCTAAAATTTATTTAGACTTGTTTTGTGACCTAACAGACTATATATTCAGGAGAATGTATATTCTGCTACTATTGAGTGAATGTTCTATATTTGTCTGTTAGATTTATTTGTTTTACAGTGTTGTTCAAATCTGATGGGTTTTTTTTGTTGTTGTTGATTTTCTGTCTGGTTGGTTCCTTTTTTTGGAAAGCAGGGTATTAAAGCTTTCTTTTTACTATCACTATCTATGTCTACCTTTAGTTCTGTCAATGTTTGCTTTATATATTTAGGTGCTCTGATGTTGGATGCATAAATAATTTATGAGTGCAACTTCTTCCTGTTTAATCTACTCTTGTATTATTATATAATGTCCTCCTTTGTCTCTTTTGACACTTTTATCTGAAAGGATAACTACCTTGGCTTTCTTTTGTTTACTGTTTCTCCGAAATATATTTTTCTATCCCTTCACTTTTACCTCCTTGTGTCCTTAAATGTAAAAAGAGTCTTGCAGATAACATAAAGTTGTATTTTGTTTTTATTTCATCCAGCTACTCTATGCCGTTTCACAGGTGAGTTAAAACATATTTAGAGTATTATTAATAGGGCAGGGTTGACTATTGACATTTTATTAATTATTTTCTGTCTGTGTTATAGCCTGTTCATCACTCTTTTATCTTTTACTGTCTTCCTTCTTGTTTCACTGATAACATCTTAATTCAGTACCTTACAAAAATTCTATGCTTTTATTTCTCTATCCCCCACTGTACATTATTGATGTCACAATTTATGTCTATTTATATGGTGTACCCATCAACATTTTCTTATGTTATTTTTAATACCTTTGTCATTTAACTTTAGGATAAGAATTAAAAGTATTTTAACTAACATTGTTATAGTAATGTGATAAATATGAGGACTGACCTCATATTTATCTTTATTGAGTTTTATACTCTCTTATGTACTTAAGCAGCTGTTTAGTGTCTTCATTTCAAGTTGAAGAACTCCCTTAAGCATTTCTTCTAAGGCAAGTCTGCTGATGATGAATTTCCTCAACCTTTGTTTGTTTTATATCTCCTTCCTTTTGATGAATAGTTTTATCATATAGAGTATTTGGGGTTATCTTTTAGCACATTGGTATATATCATTTACTCTCTTCTGGCCTTCAAGGTTTCTGCTAATAAATACACTTAGAGTCTGGTGGAGATTTTCTCTGCCACTGTATGTGACAAATTGCTCTTCTCTTGTTGTTTTTGAAACCCTTTGTCATTAACTGTTGATAATTTTATTATAAAGTATTTTCTTGTGCATTTCTTTTGATTCATCCTAATGAATGCCCTTTGGACTTCCTGGATCTGGGTGTCCAATTTCCTTTCCAGATTTTGGAAGTTTTTATCTATTATATCTTTGAATAAGTTTTGTGATCTGATTTTTCTCTTTTCTTTCTATGACTCTATAATGGATGTTTTTTCACTTGATGGTGTCCATTAGAATCCCTTAAGCTTTATTTCATTTAAAATTTTTTCCCCTTTTTCTCCCCTACTAAATAATTTCAAATAACCTACCTTTGTATTTATTGGTATTTTTTCTGCTCACTCTAGTTGGTTATTTGACCCTTCTATTGAATTTTTCAATTCAGTTATTATATTCTTCAGCTCCAAGATTTTTGTTTCATTCTTTTAAAAAAATTCAATCTTTGTTACAGAAATTCTAACTTCACTCATTCTGGACCTTTGAGCATTTTTATAATGGTTATTTAAAATTCTATATCATGTTATTCATAGAGATCTTTTTTATTGAGTTTTGTTCTGGTAATTCATCTTGTTTCCTTGTTTGAGCTGTGCTTTCCCCATTTCTTCATTTTCCTTGACTCTTTGTGTTGCAATATGTGCATTAGGAAAAATTGCCACATCTCTATTCTTCAAAGACTGGCCTCATGCAGGAGAAGACCCTGACCATAAGCCAAGCCAGATATTCTAGGAAATTTCTCAAACCTTCTCAAAAAAACAAAACCTGTGTTTTCTCTGGGCTTGTGCATACAAATTCCTGATCAGAGGGATAAGTGGTTTCTCTGTTTCAGGAATTCATATCTTTCTCTCTGGTATTCTGCTTGCTGACTGCATTTTCTGGAGCCTTAGGCCCTAATTCTTTCCTTTTTGTCTGCAAGAGGCCCCTAGGCATCTAGAGAATGCTGGTCCCACCAATACTCTGGGACAAAAGCCAGTTCTGCCAGCAGTCCCTTGAAAATCAGCAAGAATGACTACATAGTTCAACTGCTTCCCTCTCCAGGAAGAAGCTGGAATATGACGGTTTCTGCCTATTCACTTGGCAATTAACTAGGGAGAGGGCTTTATAGTGAATGTCTGTGCTTGTCCTAAGTTGCCTTTGTTCTCTCTCTCAGGGCTCTTTGATGTCACTGTTCATATTCAAACGAGACAGAAACCAGACTCTCAAGTCGCCTACAGAAAAGTCAGAATATTGGATTTTTTTTTTTTAGTTGTACATGGACACAATATTTTCTCTCTCTCTCTCTCTCTCTCTCTCTCTCTCTCTCTCTCTCTCTGTCTGTCCTTGTGTTGAGAATTGAACCCAGTGCCTCACATGTGCAGGATAAGTGCTCTCCCACTGAGCTACAACCCCAGCCCTGAATATTGGATATATTGTCCAGTCTTTTCCTCCCTAGAAAGGGAACTGAAGTTTTCTCCTGATTGTGTGGTGCTGTGCACAGGGAGAGATTATGGCAAGTGGGTGTCTCAAATCTTTCTACCTACTCTGTTGTAACAGGTTTTACATTCACATGTGGTGGTTTCTGAATTTCTCATGAAGGGAAATGGTCTGTGTATTGTTGCCGAATTGGTGTATTCCTAGGTGGAAATAGGATCAGATATTTTTATTTTGTCTTCACACTGAAATCCTTAAGTGTTGATACTTACTGACTTTTGAGAGTTCCTTATATAACCTAGGTGTTAACTAGATATTGAGTCTGCAGTTTTGTCTTAAATTAACAGTGTCTTTCAAGGACCAGAGAGGAAGGTCTTAATTTTGATGAGGTTCAAAGTTTTCATCTAGAAGTTTTAAACATTTAGATCTGTGAACCATTTTGAATTTTTGTATGTGATACAAGACATTGGTGGATGTTTTTTCTTTCTATCTTCCTTCCTCCCTCATTTGTGTGTTAATTTTTTCTTCTTTTTTAATGACTTCAGTTGGTTATGCCATTTTTAAAAAATGTATTTCTTTATTCTAATTTGTTATATAGGACAGCAGAATGCATTTCAATTCATAGTACACATATAGAGCAGAATTTTTCATGTCTGGTTGTACACAAAGTAGAGTCATACCATTTGTGTCTTCATACATGTACTTAGAATAATGATGTCCACCTCATTCCACAGTCTCTTCTACCCCTCTGCCCCCTCCCTTGCCCTCCCTCTCCTTTGCCCTATCTTAAGTTTCCTCCCACGTTCCCCCCACTTAGTCCCCATTATGGATCAGCATCCTCATATCAGAGAAAACATTCGGCATTTGGTTTTTTGGGATTGGCTTACTTCTTCACTTAGCATAGTATTCTTTAATTCCATCCATTTTCCTGCAAATGCTATGATTTTATTCTCTGTTAATGCTGAGTAATATTCAATTGTGTATATATACCACAGTTTCTTTATCCATTCATCTACTGAAGAGTATATGACAAAAATCTCTGAAAGAGAAACTAAGAAAACTACCCCATTTATTAGCCTCAAAAAAAAAAAAAAAACCACACCTGGGAATCAACTTAATAAAAGAGGTGAAAGATCTCTACAATGAAAAATTACAGAACACTAAAGAAAGAAATTAAAGAGGACCTTAGAAGATGGAAAGGTCTCCCTTGTTCTTGGATAGGCAGAATTAATATTGTCAAAATGACATACTGCCAAAAGCACTATACAGATTTAATGCAGTTCCAATCAAAATCCCAATGATATTCCTTATAGAAATAGAAAAAGCAGTCATCTGGGAAAAAACAAGACACCCAGAATAGCCAAAGCAACCCTTAGCAGGAAGAGTGAAGCAGGTGGCATCACTATAACAGACCTTAAACTATACTACAGAGCAATAGTAACAAAAATGGCATGGTATTGGCACCAAAATAGACTTGTAGACCAATGGTACAGAATAGAGGACACAAAGACAATGCCATTTATTTGTAACACATTTCATTTATTTCTATCATGATTTTGTTTTGAGTCTCCACTTGAATTCTGGTTGCTTTCAATTACATAGGTAGGTAAGTAGATAAAAAGATATATAGATAAATAATGAGTAAGTGAAACACTAACATGGTTCTAAAAGTTGGAACTTCACAAAAAGTTCTACTCAGAGAAGCATTCCCACCTCTTTTATCCTATCTCAATTCCCACATTCTGTTCACATCAGTTCCCACCTCACATAGGTAACCAATCTTATTATGTTTGAATTTATCTTCCCTATTTCTTTTTTCAAGACTACATCAGCATTAATTAGAGTTACCATGTTGCCTAATAGGTCTCTTTATTTCCTTATTTTCCTTAATGTAATTAGCTACCCTTCCACCAATATTTCCCCCATGCCCTCTTTCCCTTCCTGTTTCTTTTTCAGTTTGTCATTCTTTCTTACTAAATAAAAGGCCTCATACTACTTTTTTCCTCTTAAAATATATCCACAGAAATTCATAGAGAACATTATTTCTTACAGCATTTTGTGGATTTTTATAATTTTTTAAAACATTCTTCAAGGTATGAGCATTGTTTCCAGTGTTTTACAATTACAAACAAAACTGCAACGTGTGTGTGTAGTTTTATATGTTGTTAAAAGTATATCTTCAGGTAAATTCCTAGAAGTAGGATTTCTGGGTAAAAAGGTGTTGCGGGTTGGATTTGAGGTATCTTCCAAAAAGCGCATGTATTTGGCAATGCTGGAATGTTGAGAGGTGAAGTGATTATGTTATGAGTTTAAACTCATCAGTGCATCAATCCATTTGATGGATTAATAATTTGCATGTATTACTGGGTGTTAAGATTAGACAGGAGGCCATGCTGCAGGAAGTAGGTCACTAGAGTAATGATCTTAAATTATATCTCCTGGCTTCTTCCTCCCTCCTTTCCTCTCTCTCTCTCTCTCTTCTTTCCCAGCTTTCATGAGCCGAGAACAGCCTTCCTCCACTATGCTCTTCCACCATGATGTTTCTGCCTTGGAGCCAGTTGATTATAGGCTGAACCTCTGAAACTGTGAACCTCCCAAATAAACTTTTCATCCTCTAAGTTGTTCTTGTGGGGTATTTTGGTCACAGTGAAGAAAAACCAAGTAACACAAAAGGCAAGTATATATACAGTTTAGTTGTACTAACTTGTTTGCAAAATTTCTTTCCAAAAGCATTGCACCAGCTTGTATGTGTACTGTCATGTATGAAATAACTTGCTTCCTCAATGTCTTACCAATAGAATGTATGCCAATCTAATTGGTGAAAATTGGTATCTCAGAATTGCTTTAATTTATATTTCCCTGAGTTTGAATTATTATCCATTCATATCTTCCCCCCATTTTCTATTACATTTTTAGTCATTTTGTTATACATTAGGAGTATTTTATCTTTATCTGTGTTGCAAATCTTTTTTTAAAAAACAAGTTTATAGTTGTCTTTGGCCTTTTGGGAAGCTTTACAAATACTTGCATAGCTCCCTTTTTTACATTTAGATTCCAAATACACTTGAATTTACTGTATAGTATGAGTCTGGTATATAATTTTTTTCCAAATTGCTAACTAGTTGTCCTGGCATATTTGTTATAAAAGTTCATCTTTTCCCCAAATGACTTGAAATGCCATCCTTATCATATCCAAATTTCTATAGGTACTTGGATCTATTTCTTATCTGTTTTATTCCACTATCCTATCATGGTGTTTTAATTATTGCAGCTTTATAATGTATTTTAATATTTGGCAAGTCTATTTCTCTTTGTTTTTATTTGTTTTAGGATTTTCCTACATATTCTTGCATATTTCTTTTTCTCTGTAAATTTTAATAAAATCTGGTTTAATTCCATAAAACTTTGGTTGATCTTTTATTGAGATTATGCTATGTTAATTTAGGGAAGTTAATATTTTTATGATGCTGAGTCATTTTATGCAAGAACACAGTTCCCAAGAACACTTTCATTATTGCAAAAGCATGGATTATTATAACATCCATTTATAAAATACTAAAACACTTAACATGTCAGTTACTATGCTGATAACTATAGAGATATATTGGTGAGCATGACAGTTTCAGATTTTTATATAAATTACAGATAAATAAAAGCACATATGTGTCTCAATTAAAGTTAAAATACACATGTCAAAGTTAACTAGGTCTTTTTGTCTGTGATGTTTAATTCAGTGAAGGCTCACTATGGTTCCATTTTTATGTTCACACTTTCCTAAATAAGCATCTTTACATTAAAAGCCTTGTTTTGAAATATGACAGAACCAATATCTTTGAGTTTCTAGAGCTTCAACAATATTGGAACTACTGTGGACCTACCTAGGCCATTCATAATGGCATCGTAATGATCAGTTTAACCCAGCCAACAAAATGCTTAGATGAATTTAGGTAAGTGCTTTGTCTGTGCCTCATTCATTACCGGAGCTCTGATGGAGGAAACTAATAAGCAGAAAAGTCTGGTGCCATTAAATATTCTCAAGACTCAGTCTCAAACAGACCCTCAACTTCCCCTTGGCCTGCTTTTATATTTCTTTGGTCAGCCACATTTTCACTTCCATAAAGACTTCTTCAAATTCTTTTCACTGTCTTCAAACTTCCCTTATCATTGCTCTTGTTCTGAGCAGATGTCCCACCTCCACTACAGAAAGAAAGCAGAAGTCGTAGTGTGGGGACTCCCTCAACTTCCCCCTATCAACTTTGTGCAAGGACTTCAAGAACTTGAACTTATGATCTCTTCATTCCAGTCTGTTATGGTGAAGGAGATATATTATTATTGTCATGGTCTAGATTCATCCCTTAGCTTACTTCTGGTCCTCAATTCTTTTTTAGCTTTTTTACTCTTAATTCAGTTTTATGCCTTCGAGTGTCTATTTTTTTGTTTTCTATCGTTGGCCTTTCTTTTTACTCTTCTCCTTTTCAAAATATATATACATATTGAGTTGTAACATTAAAAGCAAAATTCTTTTTACTTTCTGGCGATGGCTACATTTCTTTCCTCTCGTTCAATCTAATTTCTCAAGTCATAAGTCTGGGATTTTGTGGGGAAAAATAGAGATAATTAATATGGATGCATAAGTGCACACAGAGAAATAAACAAGCTTGAAGAAAACATGGGATAGCTGCAGACCACCACAGTGTACCTGGGCTTTGGGGCCAGGTTTAACCCAAGGGATTGGGTGCCACAGCTGATGCATAAGATATGCTTGCCTAGTCTTGGTGAACTATGTAATATAAACAATGTGGTCTTGGCAAGGATCTTCCTTTATTTGGAAATATGAAATAACTAAAGTTATCTTACAATGTGGTTTTGAGGATAAAAAATTGATAGATATAAAATCATTATGATATATGTCTAATATTATGTCTTATATTTCTAATCACAATTATTTTGTCATATGGGCAGGCTTGCTCCACCAACTATGGAAACATACGTATTCAAAATTTTCTTTGATCTATAACTTTGACTAGTGCTTTAGACAGAGCATTCACTCATTCACTTTTTCACTCAGAAAAAGTGTATCAGAAACTTTGGTAGGCATTAGGGATACAAAGAAGAAAATGAAATTCTGTGCTCAGTGATCTCACAGTCTTAAGACTGTCAAGGCTGAAGCATGCAATTATAGTGCTGTGTGGTAGGGGCACTGATTGACAAGCAGAGAGTATTTAGGGAGTTCGAAGAAGGAAGCATGTGGTTTGGTGTGAAGTATATTGAAGATGTCTTCCTGGTTCAGGTGAAGCTGGAGCTGATTATTAAGGAGGGTAGGTATTAACAGAGAGAGGAGGCCCACAGTGAAAACTACAGTTTATCTCCCCACATAGTTTAACTTAAAGGCACTGAAAGTACCTGCTTTATTTATCTAAAAAAAAAAAATTATTGTCCTAAAAAGATACTTGAAGCCCATTGGCCTATTTGAATATGTAAAGAACAAGGTACTACATGATGATACAAGAATAAAGCAAATCTTTCTTCACTGGGAGTGGAACCTAGCAGGAATTGCTGTAGGCAGAGTGACACAATATATTTTAAGGAACCTGGTGGCTGGGAGCCCAGGTAAGACTAGTACCAATGATGAAATTCCCTATAATGTCACCATGATCCAGGATTTTGCTCCTTGGCTTTGAATGGTACAGGAAGTTGATAGGTAGTAAGAAATGGCTAATCTGTCTCTCTCTCTCTCTCTTCCTCCCAGCCCCGCTTCTGTGATGGCTCATATTTTGAGGACTGATCAGTTTAAAAATAGGAGATGAGCTTTAGAGATGTAGCACGCTGGCAGAGTGCTTGCCTAACATGTGTGAGGCTCAGGTGTGAGTTCAATTCCCAGCACCACAAAACCAACCAACCAACCAACCAATCAAAAGCAAGAAATGAGTTTATATAAGTTTCAGTGCATTCACTTATAATAACTATAAAATTTATGCAAGGTCCTTGTCCCCGATGCCAATCCAATAACCAGGGCACAGTTTTGAGAAAAAGGAAAAAGGCTTATTGCTTTGCTAGCGAAAGGAAAAACACAGGGAACTCCTGTCCCAGAGGCTGTGACTCTGTCCATCAGCAGGCTTTTAAAGAGGTGATTCAAAGGCTACATTCCACATGTTCTCTGTTGAAATTGTAATTCGCTTGTTAATATGGGAGATAATAATTTCTGAGATCTTCTGGTGCCATCCCCAAGTCTGAATTACTTTGATCCTGTGGTGGTATGCTCAAGGACAGATAATTATGCCTAGGATGGGGAAGAAAGGTGGTCCTGTTTCTCCCCGAGATTAGGCAGGGGAAGAGATATGGGAGGAAGAGAGAGAGAGAGAAACATGTTCATTTTAAAAATAAGTTGTAATGGCATAGCATCGAGGGCTAGACCCAAAGCATAAAGTAGACCACTGTTACATCCTAATTGGTAAATTAGCTACACATAGGTGTATTTAATAGAGCCTTGGGATCCTGAAACCAGAACAAAAGGAGTTAGCAGCTTTCTGGTTCAGACAAGGATCTGAGCAACAGAGGCTCAATTTCCTGCTGTGATTCTTCAAAAATCTCAATCTATGTGATTTTAGAAGCTTCAGAATTCTCATTATTGTGGTTAACTGAAAGATGAGATCTGAAACCAAGGGTAGGTCTTAGTCTAATAAGCATCTAATGAGAATACGTTCTGGAATAGATACAAGTAATACTTGCTGAGGCAGCTAAGACCGTGTTAAGTCATCTGGGGAAAGAAATTAGCGTGAGAATATGCAACTGCCAAAAGGCTAACGCACCACATGCTGTGGAGGCAGGATAACTCTGGAGGTTTGAGAGCTAGTTTCATTAAGATAAATTAAGAGGATTATGTACGTTATTCATTTGTGTAATATAGTCCCATGTATATACATAGGAAAAGCTATGAAATTGTATACAAAATATCCAGTGGTTTTTCCTCTTAAGGAGAGCACATGTGTTTCTGATTTTTTTTTCTTTTTCTTTTCTTCTCTCTCTCTCTCTCTCTCTCTCTCTCTCTCTCTCTCTCTCTCTCTCTCTCTCTCTTTACCTAGGGATTGAACCCCAGCAGTGCTTAACCACTGAGCTACATCCCCACCACTGAGCTACATCCCCAGCCCTTTTTATATTTTACTTAGAGACAGGGTCTTGCTAAATTGCTTAGGGCCTTGCTAAATTGCTGAGGCTGGCTTTGAACTCTCAATTCTCCTGCCTCAGCTGCCGAGCTGCTGGGATTACAGGAGTGAGCCACTGCACCTGGCCTGATTTTCTTTTTGCTCCATCTGTGACTTCAAATTTTAATGTAATTAAGACGTGCCAGTTATATAATTAAGATAAAGTTAGGGAAAATTAACATCAGAGGAAAAAAGACTAAATGCCACCCACATACACTAGAATAACTATTAGCAATTTAGTCTGAATGATTGTTGGACATGAAAAGTTAAGACTGATAGGAAATACTCTGGGGCAGAGCAGACGAAGGGACAGTTTAGAGGAGTATAGGAAGAGCCAAGATACTTTACAGAAAAATTTATTTTCAGTTTGTACTTAAAATAGGAAGAAGCTATTTTTAATAGTTTAAATGCCCCTCCCGTTGCTATTGCCAGCCTTGAAAATATTTATACCAGAAAAATCTTGATGAAAATTGAGCATGTTCTAGGTTATAAATGATATCTACTACCTCCAGAGATTGACTACATGTAGATCATAATGCGATAAAATCAGAATAAATAGCAAAAATGTAACTAATTCCTCCCCCAAACATTTTAAAATAAAAAGTCTGCACATCTAAAAAATTCATAGATGATAGAAGAAGTCAAAAGCAAATTTAACATACTTAGAACTCAGTGATACTGAAAATACTGCTTCTCATAACTTGCAGAATACTGCCATTCATTATCTACACACAAGTTTCCCTCAGGGAAGTTGTAGAGAGGATCTGCCAAGGTGTGCCACATATTTTATTTAGACCTTATCATTTGTATTTTCTACATTATTTATAGAAATATATAATAGTATGCACTATTATAATTTTGTTAAATGAAAAATGAAGTTGCATTGGCTAATTAAAGAATGATAGTTTTGAATTTCTGTAGAAGTTCTATAACAATTGTGTGACTATTAGGTTTTCATTGGATCTCAGAATGGGATAAATGAATCCTGTCTTAGGACTCACTTTTTTTTTTTTGGTGGGTGTCAGGGGTAACCGGAGGTTAAACTCAGGGGCACTCGACCAGTGAACCACATTCTTCCCAGCCCTAATTTGTATTTTATTTAGAGACAGGGTCTAACTTGAATTGCTTAGCATCTTGCTTTTGCTGAGGCTGGCTTTGAACTCCTGATCCTCCTGCCTCAGCCTCTGGGATTACAGGCATGCACCACCAAGCCAGGCCAGGACTCACTTTTAATGAATTTAAAAGTTGCTATGGTTCAAATATTTTTGTCCCTTCCAATACTTGTGAACTTAATCCCTAAAGCAACAGTGTTGGGAGGTGGGGTTTTTTAAGTCTTCAACTCCTTAAATGAATTAATGCCACTATAAAAGGGGCTTGTGGGATTTATTCCACTGTCAGGGAGTGAATTCTCTTTCTTCTATTTTTCTGCCATGTAAGGAGGAAGAATAGTATTTCTCCACTCTGGAAGATGCAGCATTTAGGCCATATTGGAAGCAGAGATCTGTCCATTATCAAACACCAAAACCTGCCAATACCTTGATCTTGTTTTTTTTTTTTTTTCAGCCTCCAGGACTATGAGAAATAAATTTCTGTTCTTTATAATTATTACTCAGTTTCAGCCAGGCACGGTGATCCCAGTGCCTAGGGAGGCTGAGGCAGGAGGATCATGAGTTCAAAGCAAGCCTCAGTTTCAGTAACTTAGCAGGATCATAAGCAACTCAGTGAGACCCTGTCTCTAAATAAAATGCAAAAAGGGCTGGGGATGTGGCTCGATGGTTAAGTGCCCCTAGGTTCAACCCCCAGTACAAAAATAAATAAATAAATAACTCAGTTTCTGGTATTCTGTTATAGCAGCATAAGATGGACTAAGACAGAAATCTATCTAGTAGGAGTAAGGCTTTGTCCTGGATATATTCCAGTCTTTCTTAACTAGGTTTCTTGCTGGGTTTCTGATTGCGACTAAAAGGCTCAGGGGTTACTCCAGATGAACTTGGCTGACTGGGCTGTGCAAAATAACCACACAAAAGAGACACAAATACCTTTTTATTTGAGGTCACTGTGATGGCTCCTCTGACCTTAAGGGTCCACAGGAAGAGAGAGAGAGCGAGAGCACACACTGACCCCTTTTATTGAGGAGAAGCTATTCAAATGAGGCAAGGGGTCAGGTTTCAGGGGGCTGAGTCTATCTTCATGATGTCCACTGTCAGCAGGTTGATTGACACCTGGGTAGGCCACACCCAAGGGCACAGTAAGAGAAGGGGACACACACAGGGCACTTCCATGGAAGATTCTATCCTAAACAGGGCAAGGGGTTTTATTACAAAGGAACAGGTGAGCGTAGCTTCACCCATGGGGCTGTAGGAAGATACAGCCATGCACCCAGACACCGACCCTCCAACCCAAGAAGGGTAGGGAAAGCTCTGCCATATTTCTGTGCCTGAGTGCCTCAGCACCCAGCCGGGGAGTGTGACTCAGTCACGTGTAAGGTTGGTCTCCCTCAGTTTCTTATGAAGATTACACTCCAATGCCTCAAAGCATCCTTTCTATGTAATGAGTTCTCTTTCATTCATCAAAAACGGGTTAGATGGGGAGTTTGAGAAAATAGTCACTCAAATAATTTGCTGCATTCTGTGGTTTAGATGAGGCACCCAAGTTTTAAAAAGTTGTGAGACACTCCCTGCGCAGACCCTTCTGGGTCCCATATCTGAGCTCAGCCCAAAGGGATCCTTATCTCTGTAAAGTAGGTGACCATGGGATCAGGCAGAGCTATGTGAGAAGCCCATCTTCTGGGCTGATGGGACATGTGCTTGAGAGACACAGCCTTACGTGCATGTATTAGTTCTAAATCTACATTAAGACTCTTGATATCATTTCTGTCGAACACTTTCGTGTGTGTATTCAACCATTGCCAATTCATTTATTCATCCTTCAAAAAATATTTAACACACACTTTGGTTTCCTACCATGTGATCAGGGTCCTACATGATACCAAAAAGCTTCTTCCAAAAGCTCATAGTCATGTTCAATGTCATCTCTGCAGAGGTGGTTCCACCTTGTGACTTCTCTGTTCCACTAGGTGTATCACATTCTTTCACTTATGTAAATGCAAAACCTTTGAGTTTTATTTGACTTCACCCATTTCCTTATACCCTAGTTATAAAGTCAGTCACTAAATTCTATTTCCTATTTGGATTTTCAAATATACATTGCTGCCATAACACGTTTGAAGCTTCTCATACCTGGCTTCCTTCTAATTGGTGTTAAAATGAGAAGAAACTTTTATTCTCTCACCATTTTATTGGAATGCTGTTTTCAGGTTATCTTCCTAAATGACAAGACTTCAGTGTGTGACTTGGATCATGACCTACCATGACTTCATAATAAACAGACCAAATCCATAAATCTGGAATTGAAGACGTCCCCAAATTTGACCTCAGCTTTCCCTTTCATTATCAAGCGCCACTATGCACCTCTATTCATTCTGTCCCAGTTTCCAACCTGCTCCTCCTTCAGTCTTCCTCATAGTAAATGGTAGCTCCTTTGGTCCAGCTGTCTGGGCCAAATACCTGAGGGTAGTCTTGGCATCTTTCATCTCTACATCTTAACTGTCAGGTCTATTCAATCTGCCTTCAAAACACCCAGAATCTGACCACTGTTCTCACAACAATGGGCTGACACTGGGCTAAATCACAATGGCTCTCACTTGAATCCCTGTAAGAGTGTCCTAAGTGGTGTCACATTCTCTGCTCTCGTCTGCCACACAATCTATATTTAAGTATCCTTAAATAAGAAAACAAATTAGATAATATCAGTTTTTTATTCTTTCTTTTTCTACTATAGTCATAAAAGGCGGCACTCCTCCACTTTTGGCTTATTGCTTTAATTACAAATTCAATCATATCTGGTAGCTCAGCTCTTTCCCAGCTCAGCTGAGCTTCTAACGAATCTCAGGCCCAGTTCACATTAACTGAGAGGATAGTTTTAAAAAGTCAATTAAACCATAGTCTCATTTAAACAAACATATGTGAAGTGTCTACTATATTTTACTCACTTTTCTAGCTCAGTTTGATATAGAGATGAGTGAATTATAGTTCCTGTCTTTGAGAAGTTCAGGGTCTGGAAGGGCCTAAAGGTAAATAGCTCATCTCAACATGCATGGCCCTGCTAATAGAGATAAGAGCTTGCTTTGGGGATTGGGGGTCACAGGGGATGGACCCTAAGCATAGATGGGAAATGAGAGGTCATAGAAGTCCTTCAAGAGGAGATTATGAGTGAGCTGAATTTCAAAATGTAAGAAGGAACACGGGAGCAAGTCTGTAGCATAAGAAGAGCCACCGTCAGTATCAGAATCAGAATTATCAACCTATATTATGACATGAGATGCAGGGTCATTATTATTATTGGTTTGGGTTTGGTTTTTTCTTTCTTTCTTTTAGAACTATAGGGCTTCTTTCTTCCCTGGGAACTCAGACTACTTGGTGGCCTATGGCATGAACACACAAAAACGTGCTTCAACAGATGGTTGGCCAAGTGCCCAATGAGTGAGTGGTTCACAACAATAAGAACAGTGCCCCAGGAGTCAGGAGAGGAAGACATCAGTTTCATCTAGAGAGGCTCTTAGAGGAAGTGGAATCTACACTGAATCCCAAACAGGGACCATCCAGATAGTTGGGAGGAAGGGAGGGAGGCATAGGAGTATGCACAAAATAGCTCAAACCAAAAGGGAATATGCTGGAGATGCAAGAGGGGCATCACCCTGCTCAACCCCCACCTTGGCCTAGGACTCTAGCATGTCCCAGGCCATCCCAGGTACGCAGTCTTTAGCTTCTCACCAATGCTGTATGATAGCAGTAGGTTCCAAACAATGGCCTCACAATCTTTAGGCATGGGACCAGGCAAGAACCCAACAGCAGAGCAGAGCCTCCAGGTTCGATAGTCCAGCCACCGTGCTGGTACTGGTGTTAAGCCCTCTCAAAGAAATCTTCTCCTCTCTCCACCTGCCCTGGCAACAACCTGCAGACAGCATCTTACTAGTGGCAAGGTATTAGCACAGGTGTTTTGGTCAGCTTTTCCACCACTGTGATGAAAGAACAAGGTAGGGAGGAAGAGTTGATTTGGCACTCATGGTCTCAGAGGTCTCAGTCCCTAGATGGCCAACTCCATCGCCCTGGGCCTCAGGTGAGGCAGAACATTAAGGTAGAAGGGTGGCAGAGGAAAACAGCTCAGGACCTAGCAAGGACGAAGAAGGAGATACAGGGGAAGAGAGAGAAGGAGGAAGGGGGAGAGGAAGGGAGGGAGAAAGGGAAAAAGAGAGTGTGCATTCTACTCAGCAGGGACAGAATATAAGCCCCTAATGACCTACCTCCTCCAACCACACCTTACCTACCTACAGCTTGAACTGTTAATCCATTCAAGTGGATTCATGCAATGATTACATTAAGAATCTTATAACCCCATTGTTTCTACTCTGAAATTTCTGGCATCTATAAGCCATGACAATAGGGTTCTGAGTTCCATGTTTATCAACCTAGAGATGACGTTGTTTTCCTTCCTTGGTTTCCTGCCATCCTCCTCAACCTGTCCCTTCTTATATTCAAGCCCCTTGAGAGAAACTACTTTCATATCTCATGGATGCTTTCCTCCCAAGAGGATTTTAAAGTAGAATTTCTTTGCAGGGTGGGGGTCGGGGGCAGGTAAGAGAGCATATTGTGAAGAGGCAGTCATGTTTGGGCACGGGGTTGAAACATTTGGTTCTTCCAGGACAGATTTCTGGCATATAGACCCTAAGGGCATAGATGTCAAGCAGCGGCCACTGTGGTGTTTGCTGAAAAGTTTACTGATATGAATACATACTGTTTGTGGATTGGGCTGCCTTGGTGAGAATAGGCATTTGGAAACCTTTATGGAAGTCGGGAATTGCTACAATATCCAAGCATATGATCTTCTGGTTTATTAAAAATATCGTTCTCGATTTGAAATGGGTAGGAGTGGGGCAAGGAGAAGAAAAGAAAGATACCTTTCCTCAGAGTTTGAGAACTACTGCTCCACACTCTTCTTGTTCCTGAGCTGTGTAAATGATGGGGTCGTATGGGTTCTCTGGAGAAGCTGCAAGAGGCTCTGGTACAATTCCCACTTTTATGTCTACTTTTGTAAGCCACAAGATATTGTTTATTAATAGAGAAATGAAGAACTGAAAGGGATAGCTCATGGTTTTTGTAGCAAAAGGAAACAGCAAGTCACCAGTGTGTCTAAACATTAAACACATCTGAGTCAGGACACGGATTTCTTCATCATGAACTCCATCTACCCTAGAGTTGGGTTAATCTGTTACATGACCCGACATTGGAATAATCTACACCGTGGCCAACTGCTATTGTTTAAAGGTGAAAGAATAAGATGTTTTTAAAACTGGAGTTAGATTGTGTGGTATCTGTGTATATGTAAGAACCTGCATATTTTATAAAAGAACAGAAAAAAGATAACAGCATTTTTAGCAAACATGAAAACATTAATGCTATTGCTACAAACAAATACAAAACCATTCTCAAGGAGAATTCTCGATTGGAAAATATTCTATTTCTATACTGCTTAATTCATCACCACTATGAGAACAAGGACATTTTCAGAACACATCATTCAAAAGTAGGCCTGCCATGTGCTGGTCGAATAAAAATTCATGGGACTGAGGCACAAAATGAACTTTTGTCATTGTTGTTCTTTTTTTAGTCACAAAATAAAACCTGTATGATCATTGAAAAGATGCTGCCAGGAAGACAGGAATACTTCATTTGTGCAATAGGTAAAGTTATGAAAAATAATTTATATGATTTAATTTTTATTTCTATAATTATTTTGTACACATAGGAAATATTTAATATTTAAATAAAATTTTTTTTATTTGGACATCTTACAAAATACAATCATCCCTAACCTTATGGAAAATCTATTTTATTTTTTCTGTAATAATAAGCTGAGTAATAAATGCATCTGGTAAAAAAATATACAATTAGCATTTACAATGAGAAGCAAGTCACCTGACCTAATGGCTTCTCTTTCCCATTCCTCTGGGGTTGTCCCTTTCTTTTATTCATGCTTTGAGTGCTTTGCCATGAATTGAAACAATATGCTTCTATTATTTTTTCTTGTTGTATCGGCATAGAAATTATCTGACCTATTTCCTGCTATTAGATGAAGAGTAAGCTCACTTGCAATACATTCCATCTTATTCTCTCTCCTCTTCCGTTATGCATGGTATCCCTGCTATTCAATGAAGAATGAGTATACTTGTAAATAAAAAGTGGTTCTCTTTTCTTTCTTTCTTTTTTTTTTTTTTTTTTTTTTTGGTACTGGGGATTGAACCCAATGGTGCTCTATGACCAGCCTTTTTAGTTTTTGAAACAGAGACTCACTAAGTTGCTAAGGCTGGTATCAATACATCCCATTTTATTCTCTTTCCTCTTCCATTATCAATGGTATCAGTCCTTCCTTTGGTCATTTCCATAACTTCAAACACATTTCATTTCTTACTCCTATCTTCTCAGCAAGTGGTGTGTGCACACAAAAAGGTTTTTCTCTCTTTCTCAAAAATCAACATGATTCATAGTGATATTTCTGATCTCATCCAGTTTTATAGTTAATTCCAGCATTCCCTCTTTGCTTATTTATAACTTTTTCTCTATAATAATAAATCTGTTGCTTGTATCTAAAATATATTTACTTTATCAACCTGTAATTTCAGAATTTTAAACTCATGCTTTTCTGTGGAACATTAGATTAGAGCTTGTACTGTGCTTTTTTCTTTTTCTTTTTTGGTACTGGGGATTAAATCCAATGGTGTTCTACCACCAGCCTTTTTAGTTTTTGAGACAGAGTCTCACTAAATTGCTAAGGCTGGTATCAAGCTTGTGATTCTCCTGCCTCAGCCTTCTGAGTTGCTGAGATTACAGGTGTATACCACCATGCCCTGCTTGTACATGTTTTTTTTTAAATAAACAAATAAACAAAACCTTATAATACCCAAATATTATTTTGGAAAATATTATTTTCCAAAGTTAGTCAGCTCCTTTTTCCATCACTTTCTTCATATAATAAAGCTACATTCATTCGCCACAGTCTGCATTCCATCTTATGTTCCATCCACATTTGGTTGTTTTTTGCTTACGGTAAAAGTCTTCCTTTGTGGTATATACTTTGAAGGGAGAGACTTTTGTGACCCTTTTCACAGATCAGATTCTGGAAGATAAGGATAATTTCTCCTAACCATAAAACCTGAAAAATGATTAAGAATCCAGTTAGAACTGGCCACCATGGGCCAACGTTACATAGACTTGTCATGTCGTGAGGACTTGAAAATATGATATCACCTTTCTGTCAGTCAAAAGTCAAGAGGTGGACCTGGGAGGGGACTCTCCGGAAACTTCTCTGGGGTCCCCAATAAAATTGAAGGTGGGGCTGGAGATATAGCTCAGTTGGTAGGGTGCTTGCCTCACATGCACAAGGCCTGGAGTTCAATCTCCAGCACTGGGCGCTCGCACACGTGCGTGCTGGCACACGCGTGTGCGCGCGCGCACACACACACACACACACACACACACACCAAAAAAAGAAATAAATTGGAGTGCAGGAGAGGCACATTGTTCCTCTCTCCTCTGAGGGGACCCACTCTCTCCCTTGATATATTGTCCCCTCTCCCTTTTCCTATCCCTTCAATAAACTCATTCCTGACATGTCTCTAAAATCTTTCAGACTTGATTGCAAGAATTGGGGTTTGAAGGGGCAAGGGCTTTTCAGAAGGCCCCAGCTTTGAAACACATTCACCTGTTAAAAAAAAATCTCAGTTGTTTACAGTTTTGGTTCTTATGAATGAAGATGATATAAACATTCAAGAATATGAATTATATTTGTATAACCATAGTTTCCAACTTACTTGGTAATTAGATAGGAGTGATCTTATTGGGTCCTGTGGCAACTGTATGTTTAACTTACTATTTTTTAATCCTGCCAAACTAGTTTCCAAAGTTTTTGTGGCATTTTAAATGCCTGTCAACAATCTATGCTCTGTATCCTTATCAGCACTTGATACTGTTAATTTTGTATCGTGGCTCTTTTAAGAAATGTGCATTGTTATCTCATTGTGACTTTCTTTAATAACATCTTACTACTGACTGATGGTGTTGAATGTTTTTACCTAAGCCGGTTTGCATTTATGTATCTCCTTTGGTGAAGCATCAAAAAACAAAAATAAAAATCTATGGTTTCTAAGTCTGTACTATTCAATAGATAATCCAAATCAAGGAGGGTAAACCCAGAAGTAATTTTAGAACAGATGTTTGTTTTACCGTTACACATTCTCATTTCTTTGTATAGACCCAGGTTTCTATCTAGTATTAACTTCCTTCTGCCTAAAGATCATCATTTATCATTTATTGTACAGTAGATCCACTAGCAATAAATTCTCATTTCTTTTTTTTTCTTCATTTTGAAATATGTTTTGCTGGGCATAGAATTCCATTTTTTTTTCCATTAGTATATGAATATGTTATTCCATTGTCTTTTACATATATATATATATATATATATATATATATATATATATACACACACACATTTTTTTGGCAGGGGGGAAACAGGGTCTTACTAAGTTGCCCAGGCTGGCCTCAAACTTCAAGTCCTCCTGCCTCAGCTCCAGCGTAGCTGGGATCACAGGTCTGCACCGCCATACCCAGGGATTCTTAATATTTGTTCTTCATGTACAATGTGTCTTTTCATCAACCTCTGACTGCTTTCATAACTTTTTCTTTGTTTTATTCCCCTAGCAGTTTGAATATAATGTGCTTGACAGTGGTTTTGTGTACTTATCCTGCCTGGAGTTCTCTGAGGTTCTTGGGTCTGTGGTTCGGCATCATTACATTAGGCAAATTATCAGCCATTATTTCTTCAAATATTTTTTTCTGCATTGTTCTATCTTCTGGGATTCTGACTACATACATGTGACACCTTTTGATATTTTCCCACAGCCCTCAGCAGCCTTGCTTGGCTTTATTCACTTTTTTATCTCTTGTTAGCTTGCATAATTTCTTTAGTCTTATCTTCATGTGCATTGATCCTTTCATTAACTGTGTGAAGTCTGCTGATAAGCCTATTAAAGTTATCCTTCATCTCTGGTTAGTATGTTTTTATTTGTAGGAATTTCATTTGTTATTTTTTTCCTATTGTTTTCAATTCTATGCTAAAATTGCCCATTTTAACTTGTACAATGTTTACTCTTTCCTTTACAGCTTTTGACAATAGTTATCTAAAATTTGCTATCAGATAATTTCGATATTCATGTTTTATCTGTGTCTGGTTTGAGAATGTAAATAGGGGGCTGGAGTTGTAGCTCAGTGGTAGAGGGTTTGCCTAGCCTGTGTGAGGCACTGGGTTCGATCCTCAGCACCACATAAAAATAAATAAATAAAATAAAGGCATTGTGTCCATGTAATATCTATCTATCTATCTATCTATCTATCTATCTATCTATATATATATAGATAGATAGATATAGATATAGATATAGATATATGATTTTTTAAAGCGTGTAAATAGATCCTCTTACTTTCTCACTCAATCCATAGTTTTCTTTTCCTTCCCTGAAAAAGGAGTGTTTCCCAATTTGGGGGCAGAGCTCTGGAGCAGAGCTGTCCAATAATTAGTCATGACTAGTGATAAGTGACCTCAAGCACTTTTAATGTGGCTAGTTTGAATTAAGTGTAAAAAATGCACTGCTTTTAAAGACACCATAAAAAGAATAAAGGTATCTAATTAACAATTCTATGCTGAGGTGACAATATTTTAAATACACTGGTTTAATGAAATACATTATTAGAATAATTTACCTATTTATTTTGACTTTTTAAAAGTACAAGAGTTAACATTTGAATCACACATGTGTAAGAAAACCTGAACAAATGGTGAGACATATCATGCTCATGGACTGGATGACTCAGCATAGAGATGCCAGATCTCTCCACACTGATACATTGGTTTGATACAAATGATATCAATCTCCTAGCAATTTATTATAGCCATAGACAAGCTTATTCTAAAAATTTATATAGAAAGAAAAAGAAACTCTACTAGCTAAAAATTTTGGGAAAAGAAACAATAATATGGGAAAAAGCACTCCACCTAATTTTAAGATTTTTTATAGAGCAACAAGTAATTAAAATTATGTGGCATTAGAGAAGACATAGACACATAAGTCAATGGCATAAAAAGTATCATCACTGTTGTAGGGCCAACTGATTTTGATAAAGTTCCAAAAATGATTCATTCTGTGGATTTGTTGGACATCGCACAGGTTTCCCTTCTTTTGCTGGGTGGAACAAAGTGAAACCCTCTGTTGTAATGTTGTGCCAGTCTGGAGTCCCTAACCAGTCTGCCTTCCTCTTTCCACCTTTCTGAATTCTACCTTGATTGTTTCTACATTTCATCACGGGTCTCTAGTTGTAGTTAGAGGGGAAGAGAAGGGAGAAATTAATGTACATCATCTCATCTGTACCAAAAACTTTTCATCTTTCTATAAATGTATTAGCCTTTCAGAATTAAAAGATAAGAAATGGTTCACATTATTTTTCCAGTGGACTACACTGAATGGCTCCGCTGAATGGTTAATGTAACTCATAGCTGAGCCCTTTAAATTGCAGTATATCTGTTGCTATGGTGACCAGGGCCTTCTCACCCTTCCTTTCTTTGCTTTATGCTGGCATCTCCTTCCAGTAGAATGTTATGTTGTAGACCTAAAAATGATATGTCATCATAGTTTTTCTTCCGCATGGCCTAGATCTGGTCACCTCAGTTCAGAGATTAACAGACAAACCTTTCAGAATAATTAACTTTTGAAGGATCTTTTTTTTTTTTTTTTTTTTTGCTCTGAGGTCTGAAGAAGTAATGTGGATTTGAGGTTCCTCTCTTGTTTTATTCCAAAGGTCAGTTTTGAACAGGTATGCATTAGATTTTATAGTTGAAATTTCTGAGCATTTTTTTGGTGGTTGTTTATTTGGAGTTTTCTCTTTTACAATTTGTTATTTCCATTGATTTTCAAAGTATTACAAGGAAGGAAAATAGGACAAAACTTATCTTTCTCATTTTGTTTCCAGGTTAGTGGTTCTTTTAGCTCTTGCAGGACAGAAATCAAACATGGTTAACAAAGAGAGGGTTGATGAGAATTATTTACTGCACTGATTAATATAGCGATCCATAGTCAGAGAACCAAGGAGATAAGGGGTAAAGAGCATATAAATGTTTTTGGGTTAGAAAATAATATATTCATAAACTATGTTGCATTTTGTCATTGTGCCTGTACTAATGTGCACACAAAAAATGTGTCTAAAATTGTGTTAAGTCTTCCTGCTGGGCACTGTGAGAAACATGCTTACCTGTCCAAACCCAAAGAATGGGCTAAGAGGTGTGGAAAAAGCAAGGATTTTTACTTTAATGACAGTCTTGTAAGAGCATGTGTCTAGGGGAGCAGGCACCCTCATATGGGGTACAACCAGCATGCTATCCTCTAGAGCATAAGATCCTTCCCCAGTATCCTCATTGACTGAGTACTATGAGGTGTACAGTCTTCCTGAATGAATGTCTCCTAAGTTATACTGTCTCCTATCTGGTTAAAGTTGTCCCCAACTCCCTTTGGTCTCTTGGGGCAGGGGAGCTCCCTGGGATTGATTGCCTTTGGATTGAGTGCCTTTGGGCACATATACAATTTATTTCTGTTGGTCAGGTTGGTCCTCTTCCTTCACAGTCAAGGGGCTGTGAATTTTTACACCCTGTGTTAACTGCTTGTAACTTTTCATTCTGTTCTCCCCTCCAGCTGTCTTTCTAACATCCCAAGTCATTTTACATTTAAAGCTAAATATTGCATTTTGAAAATACACAGCATGTCTTTTAGCATTTAAATGCGTTTCAATGAGCATCAGTTGCTTTGGGGTAAATGGCTGTGATTGTTGTTAGATCTGCTTAGTCAGGGGCTGGGGTTGTGGCTCAGCGGTAGAGCACTCGGCTGGCACGTGTGATGCTCTGGGTTCCATCCTCGGCCCCACATAAAAATAAATGAATAAAATAAATATATTGTGTCCAATTACAACTAGAAAATAAATATTTTTTTAAAAACCTGCTTAGGCAGTTTCCATGCTTTCTCTTCTTTTGTTCTAAACAATAGCTGTAGTTGGGGAAGGTCTTCCTGCCACTAATCTCAAGCACAGAACATGCCATTCTTTTTTTTTTTTTAGCAGTCACCAACTTAAACTTTAACCCTATACTCCTGCCTCAATATACACTCAATATACACTCTTTATTTACTTTTTTGATACTGGATATCTGGCATTAAACAAATGAAACACATGTCTAATTGATTTAGTATCATTATTACTTTAATATTTTAAAGTCAGACCTTGCATGTTTTTAAGAATAGCATATATAACCAAATATATGAAGATTGATTGTAGTATCCATGCCTTCCTCTTGAATTTATTTCTTGTATTCACAGAGTACTTCTTTTATTCTTCTTTCTTTTTTTTGCAATTTTTAAAAAATATATTTTTAAAAGATGGGAAGCCTTTTTTATACATTTATTTATTTTTATGCAGTGCTGAAAATCAAACCCTGGGTTTCACACATGCTAGGTAAGTGCTCTTACCACTGAGCTACAACCCCAGCCCTTATTCTTCTTTCAGGTAGAGTTTATGCATGGTAAACTTTCTGAGCTCTTGCATATGTGAAGAGAATTCTGGATTAATAACTATGTTTCTTCAGAAATATGAAGCTATTGATCAATTTTCTTTTAACATCTAGTATTCTTGCTGAAACATCTAGTGCTGATCTAATTCTTATTGCTTTGAAATATTTTTCTTTGTCTAGAAACCCTTAGGATCTTCTATAGTTTCTCCATAAGTACTTATGTCTGTTTTGTTTTTAAATCCACCTCCAGGTGGTGTATTCTTTTCACTTCTGAGCATTTTTCCCCCTATAATTTGTCCATTCCTTCTGTTTATAATCTCTGCTTTCCCTCCTAGAACTCCAGGTATTCAACACTGAAACATCCTGATCTACCCTACATATCTTATAACACACACACATACACACACACACTCATCATGCCTCAATTAATGAAGGGATTACATTTTGAAAAACATCAGGTGCTTTAGAGATTATTACTTTTTTTTTTTTTTTTTTTTAGAAAAAAAGCAGAGTAGGCATTGGACCCCTGCCTGGGTGCCATTCTTAGGTCACTGGCATTACTTGTATTACATGTCCATATTGCTAGATGGGACAACCCCAGGCAAGGTCTCTGTTTAAAGGTTAAAGTCCCCTTGCATGCAGCAGGTGAAACTTCCCTGGCAGGTTTTCACCCTTGAGCAACAGCTAGCTTTGTCATGCTTCACTGAGGGAGCATTTAGTCAGTTTTCAGCAAGCAGAAGATAATAGTTGGCACGTTCCAGGAAAACAGGTAGAAACCCAGACCTAGACTCAGGAACTTCGAAACTTTTATTCTTACCTAACATCTAGCATATTTTCTGCAAAAAATTTTGAGATAAGGGGTTTAAATGGAGATAAGATATCTAAATGGAGATGAGATAGCTCAAATGTAGTTGGGACCAGTTTTTAAAATCCACAAACAAAACAATAAAACAAACATGAAATACATAAAATAAGAACAAAATCTCAAGTTTTAGATAGTATATGTCTTCCTCTTTTCCAGATGGATGCTCCTTGGAACAACTGTTGGGATAAGTCCAGAGTAAAATGCAGTGATTTCACCGAGAACACACATCTGATTCATGGAAGAAAGTCTATGCTCCAGCCAGGGCAGCCAGGCTAAGTATTTTCAGTGTCACTGAGGTCTCAGGAAAATGCAAGCCTCAGGACACTTGAGGCTGCTGCCTAAGTGCAGCTGGATTTGGTGCGAGTAAGTCCTTAAACTTTCATTGGTCTAAAAATAGGTGTTCTCCTGGTCCGTGGTGTTCAGTTGCAGGTATTCCAGAGTGCCTTTCTTATAGCTGGCCACCCGTGTTGGTTTTCGGCTTTTTATTCCTGCAGCCTGTCTTTTCTGTAAAGAGTTGAGGATCATGTCTGAAAATTCTTCTTGCAAACGCTGTTGATTCTCCCTGGAAAGAGGGTGGGGAGAGAAAAATAAAACATTTTAGCAATTCACAGAGAATATTCCCCAGCTCCAGAATCATCAGTTCAGTTCCCCAATTACTCTGTGAATGTCTATTCTGTGCCAGATGTAGAAAGCTCCAAGAATGCAGAATGATCCTGACCTTTGATGAGCTTGAAGGACTGCCATCCCTGCAATGCGTATAGAATAAGCAGAATATATTCTACAGCAGGCAGGGTATTCTACTGCAATTTCAAAATGAATCAACATGCTGCTAGAATTTGGAAGAATAGTCAGAAGAACTAGGTTTTCATATACCACTGTATGCTACAGAGGAAGGGGAAAGGAGGCCAAGGAGGCCACCCAACCCTCAAAATACATTGGTCCCACATATACCTGTGGATATGGATATTGTTTGGGGAGAGCTCAGGATGGTAGAGGGCTTCAAGAATGGACTTGGGGCGCTGCTAGTAAGGAACCACGTTTCCTAAGTTCTGGGGAAGATCTGGGTTTTATATTGGCATCTCTAGCCATGTGCCATCTCTCTGATGGCATCTAGGCGTCTGCAAGACAGGGATTATTCTCTGCTCTAGCAAAAGCCATGGGAATAACCATACGACGGATTGCTGCAATGTCTACCAATATGCAACTGAACTTGAATCACCTTTTAGAGAACTGAAACCTGCTATTTAGACCTTTGGCTTTCTCATCTCAGGGTGAACACAGACTGCATGTGAAGATGCAGAACCATGGTTGTGGGGCAGAGGAGGGTCCTGTTTTCATCAGATGACTAGCAGAAAGATGAGACAGGAGGAGGAATGCTGAGAGCTTCTTGTCTCCAGCATGTTCTACTCTTGTAAGAGCCAGACATGCATGAAGTGAGCTCCAAACTGCTTTTTGTTCTTTCAAGCAAGTCTGGAACACAGCACTGGCTTTGCCATATCTCATGGCAGGGACATTTAGTCAATTTTTCAGCAAGCATGAAATGATGGCTGGCACATTTCAGGAAAATGATGTAATAGGTAGAAACACATACCCATACTAAAGAAACTTCTATTTTTTAATTCTTACCTAATATATGGCATGTTTTCTGCAAATATTATGAGCTAAGTATACTTTAATGGGGACAGGTATTTAAAATACAATTGGGACAGTTAAAAAAAAAAAACAACCTCTCATTTGTACAGAAGGAAAAAAGAGTCAGTAAACAAAATCTCAAGTTTTAGACAGTATATCCCTTCCTCCTCTTTTCCAGGTGGACACTCCCTGGAACAACTGTTGGCATAAGTCCAGAGTAAAATGCAGTGATTTCACCGAGAGCACACTTCTGATTCATGGAAGAAAGCCTATGCTCCAGCCAGGGCAGCCAGGCTAAGTATTTTTCAGTGTTGTTGAAGTCTCAGGAAAATGCAGGTCTCAGGACACTCAGTTCTAGCAGCTGGAGAAGGGAGGGTTCTCATGTGTATAGCCCCCTGCCTCATACTCAACACATCATTACCACTTGCAAGGCACTTGCCCCAACTGACTTGAATGGCTGTAAGGAGCACAGCTTATAAGGCCAAAACCTCCAACTCCCCTATCCCTCCAGGTCACACCCAGAAACTTACACAGTTGGTGGGGTTGGCAGGTTGTATTTATGGTCCTTCATCCCAGTCAGCCAGTAGGTGATCTCTGTTCCTTTTCCCTAGGGAGACAGAAGAGGTGAGTCCAATGGATGCCAATGAGACAGTTCCGCTCTAGCCCACTGTTCTACAGGGATCTGTTTCCAAGAGGCATCTTACGTCCACATTTCTCATCGATGCCTATATTTAAGTGCATAGCACATGCCTTTATGATTTGTGTTATCTCTAGATAAATTTTTATTTCCAAATTCCTTTAAAAAATAAATCTCTGACTAAATAGGTTTTTTTCCCATAAGATATTTGAAAATGTCACTATAGCTACATTTTAATAACTCTAATTTAAAAAAAAAATTCATCTGTAATTCTGCTGCACCAACAAACCCAACCAGTTTTCATTGCCTACATTTTCTTTCTTTTCCTTTTTTTTTGGGGGGGGGGGAGCGTGCTGGAGGTTGAACCCAGTGGTGTTCTACCTCTGAGTTTCAGCCCTTTTTATTTTGAGATAGGGTCTCACTAAGTTACTGAGGCTAGCCTCAAACTTAAAATCTCATGCCTGAGCCTCCCAAGTAGCTGGGATTACAAACATATGCTACCATGCCCAGCTGTCTACATTTTTATTTTAGCACCTTTTGCAACAAAGTTTTGTCACAAGACTTTTGTTACTTTACCTACATTAAATGTGTAAATTATAAACACATATTCACCATAATAAGCACTCCTTGAGTGACATTTGTTTGGCTCATCTGGGGACTATGAAATAAAAATAACCTTATCAGAAACTGTTTTTGCTAAAGCTTATACTCAAAAAGGAGATTAGATGTGTGTGTGTGTGTGTGTGTGTGTGTGTGTTCACTTTTAAAAATAGTGGCTGGTTGACTGTGTTTAGACTGCAGTAATCTATAATCTATAAGTCACTTCTATTTTCAGAGGAATGCTCTTATGGAGAAAATATATTGTCCATTTATGGGCTGAAAATGTAGCCAAGTAGCAAATGCCAAGCATTTGCAAGGCCATGGGTTCAATTCTCCACACCAAAAAAAAAAAAAAAAAAAAAGAAAAAAGAAAAAAAACCCCTGTAAAATGCGTTTATGGAGGACTCAAAAACTGAGTGTGATGTTAGGACACCTTTACATACAAGGAGGCTTTTCTAAGTCAAGCCTGGAGATCAGGGCATTATGGCTACTGGAGACAGAAAACTGTTGATAGCTGGCTTTAGACCAATTGTGAAAAGATTGTAATTTTCAAAGAGCAGACTGAGAGCCAGTTGGAGACAGTTGGTGGCTTTGGAGGGCAGCATTTTGTTTGTTTGTTTTTTGTTTTGTTTTTGGTAGCAAGGATTGAACTCAGGGGCACTCCGCTGCAGAGCTACATCTCTAGTCCTATTTTGTATTTTATTTAGAGACAGGGTCTCACTGAGTTGCTTAGCGCCTGGCTTTTGCTGAGGCTGGCTTTGAACTTGGGATCCTCCATCCTCATCCCCTCCCCGCTCCCCAGCCTCTGGGATTACTGGGGTGCACCACCGCCCTGGCAAGGGTAGCTGTTTTTGATGTGAGGAACAGCATGGGGAATTTAAAGCTCTAATTGTCAAACTTCAATGTGATCACAAACATTTGCAATACTTGTTAGTAAGATTTCTGATCTATACCGTGGAGTCTCAGTAGGCCTGGTGGGTGTACAAGTCAGGAGTAATGGGCCATACTTTGCAATCTATTGATCCAGAGTTTCAGAATAATAAAAGCAACTGACAAGAGAGGTGACCTGAGACATAGCATCTTGCCATTAGAGTAGGAAATTGGGGCTTTTGACTTAAACAAGTCCTGAACAGAAGAAGCTCTTGGGTTTGGAGGAATAACTGAGGACAAACCTTGTACATATGTAGAGGAAATAGCAGTGTTGTACAACATATTGGTCATAGACCTAGGGCCTTTCTGAACAAAGGAAAGTTCTGATGCTCACATGTAGGTTCCTCCTACAGGGATGGTGGCAGATCTTTGTGAGGCATATAGAAAAAGGAGTCTTCATCCCTGTGCTTCTTGACCTTCTTGGCCAAGTCTCGCAGGAGATGGCCCAGATGTGTGCGACAAATTGTCTCTGTGGATTCCTTACCTTTAAGTAGGTCTCTCCTCTTACTTCATACAGGAACTGACAATCGGTTCTCTTCAAGGTGGCTATAGTGGAGCTACTCATGTGAATCCTATAGGCTGGAAATGCAAAAGAGACAAATGAAAGCTCATCGGTTTTGACAGCTATGATATGCCACCTTTGTTTCCCCTTGATTTATGCTATCACAAACACCTGAAGCCAATATCCTAGATTGAAGAGAAACAAATACAGCTTTTTAAATGAAAGCACCCTTAAAAATAACGCCAGTGAGCTAGACACCTATAATCCCAGCAGCTCAGGAGCATGAGCTCAGGAGGTTCACATGTTCAAGCCAGGTTAGCAATTTAGTGAGGCCCTAAGGCAACCAGCAAGACACTGTCTCAAAATAAAATGTAAAAAGGGATCCGGGGTGTGGCTTAAGCACCCTGGGTTCCATCCCTGGTACCAATAAATAAATAAATAACATCAGTGAGATAAGAAATATTATCACACATGATAAGGAAAAAGGGTACTGGTTTCCAGGATCCTGAGTGATGGCACTCGTTGGGTTTTGTCCTCTGATTCTCACTCTGGCTCAGGGTGGTAGCCTCTAGGAGCAGGTTTTGGATCAGACTTTCAGTGCCAAGCTTAGGAGTTAGAATTTGCTTTGGGTTCCTGTGAAAAAATTCTAGTGCACAGCTAAAGTGCTGGTGGCAAGATGAAAATCCAGGGTCTTGGTTTTCTCAAATGTTCTTCTTCTGGACAATAGTGATCCTCTGAAAAACAAGCAGTGAGGCACTCCCTGCTCCATTGCTGTCTACCATCTTTCTCACTATGGTGCCTAACAGCCTCCCCACAAGCAGCATCAGGAGGAAGAATGATGGAAAGCCCAGCTGTGAGGCATATAGAATAGGAGTCTTCATCCCTGGGCCAGAGCATTGCTAAATGCTTGATATATTTCATTCCGAGTTTTCCCAGCAAGGTTAGGGTATGGTCCTCAGTTGACATCTTCATCTTTCAGAGTCCTAGAAAGATCAGGTACATTTTCCTCCAACTTACTCTGATAGTAATTAGCATAGTTATGATTTTAACCCAAGTCTGTATGACTCTTCTTTTCTTTATACTCTTGATTTTTCCAGCATATACTAGTATCAGGTTGTTGGTAGAGCACCAAACTACTATCTTGCCTCCTGTGTTTTTGTCAGCTCTTATCTACCAGTGCTTTTTTCTTCTACTATATATTTCCATTATTATCATTATCTCCAATATTATTGAGCAACTACTGCATGCAGCACCCTGTGCCTTTATTTTGGCAGGGCAAATATAATATATATCTTTGCATATAACAAACACCAAGACTCTTTCCTTTACTAAAATGAATTCCTAGAAAAACCAGATAAAAGAGAAATGGGAATTTGAAGCAGTGTGTATAGTCCATATATAGCCCATAGGAGTTTTTTTTTTTTTAACTTCCATAGATCTATGCTAAATTTCATGACTATTCCAGGTAGAGCATGGTTGAATTAATTGAAGGTGGATAAAAAATATAGAAAATTAAAAACTGAGCAGTAATAGAAGAATAAGATAATTATCAGTAAATGATCACAACAAAAGCAAATACAGCAAGGACCAGATTGACACAGGCTCACATGCTGCTGCTGTGCAGGATCATCCTGCATTTCCCCAGTACTTTGTGTCTGCTTATTGTGCATGTAATCCCACAATTGCCTTCCTCTGCAAGAAAGCATCTTTGTCCTCTAAAAAAAACCAATCTCCATTCTTACGAAGGCCAGTGGATTCCATCCTAGAGGCTGTGTTGACGGTGTCCCCAAACAGGCAATAACGAGGCATCTTGATTCCCACAACTCCAGCAGCACAAGGACCTGAAAGGAAGAACAAGAAGCTAGAGGTGGAGGCAATGGAAAGTGCAGAGTGGAGATGAAGGAGCCTCTTCTCAGGGTCACAATGTCAAACACATCATGTCATGGGGAAATGGCAGAGCGTGTGATGTGCTTGGTGATTTTTGCTTTAAATGAATACACCCAGGAAGGATATGCTTTCAAAAAATATTTTGCTGTGTGAAGAACTGTTGCATTGACTCAGAACAAGAAGGCACCCAGAGATCCAGGTCACAAAAGCGGCAAGTCTTTCTTAATATTTTAAATAGAAGGGTGAAGGTGATCCCATGGCTTGCTGACTGTGCCAAACCACTCAATCCTGCACCCTGGACTGCTGGAGGGCACTGGTGGTTCAATGGCCCAAGTTAGTTTTATTTTTATTTTAGGGGGTGGTATTTCTGGGATTGGAGGTATAGTGATGGAAGACCAGAAGACAGGAATTGGGAATAATTTTCCCTAAGCAATTCAGGTTTGATGCAAAACAAAACAAAAACTGATTTAAAAAAACAAAACAATAACGGAAAATGTACAGCAGGAAAGATTTGTGATCTGGCCGAGGCCCAGGAGTTCCCTCATATAAATATGGAAACATGATATTTGGCTCTGGTCATGATGGGGAAACCACAGCTATATTCCTGAATACCACTGGATAGGGGAAGGCTGTGGCAGAAGGACACTAACAAGCAGAACAAAAGCCAAGGCAAGACAGCATTGAGGCATATTAATCATGTATTTGTGTGGGCTGCCTGAAAGCAAGGAGTTAAAGATTTTAGAAGCTAAAGATTAACTTGAAAACTGCAAAGCTGGGTTTTTGGTAGAGGTAATCATTAATTTTCTAGTTGACAGTAGTTTTTGATCTATTTGAGTTTCCTGATAGATTTATTTTACCCCTGTGTTTATGAACACACATAGAAAGAAAGAAAGAAAGAAAGAAAGAAAGAAAGAAAGAAAGAAAGAAAGAAAGAAAGAAAGAAAAATTCTCAAAATACCAGATCTTCCCCAGGATCCTTAGCCTTTCACTGTCAGGTTTGATGTAAAACAAAAGAAAAACCGATTAAAAAAAAAATAACGAAAAATGTGTGACAAGAAAGGTTTAGCAGAAGCAGTTTTTGATCAGATCTCTGAGTTCCCCAGCTGTACCAGGCTGTGCACTAGGACTGGTAGGTCTGTTTGCAAGTGACTTCTTACTTCAACAACAGACTGATAAGGCCGTGGAAGGCCTAAAATAGCAAAATTCCTGCTGATACTGTTTCTTGTTCTCAGTTATTAATACTTAACTTTGCAACTGTTCAATTTCCTGAGCCTAAACCCTTCCAGGCATATGTGCCTAATAGCTGCTCTCATGCCAGCCCAGTATGGCAGTACCCTCGTGGTTAGCTCAGACATTGAGCAGGTCACAGGTAAGGCCTCCACCCTCCTTGATGTCAATAAATCAAGCCTGCTGCTAACCCCTCCTCCAGGTTTGACGATTTGTGATGGGACAGAAAGGAGATAGTTCACTCACTGCCTGGGTGGTCTGGCAGATGCCAGGAGTTCCCTCATATAAATATGGAAACATGACATTTGGCTCTGGACATGATTGGGGAAACCACAACTATATTCCTGGCTGTCAAAGATTTGGCAGCAGTTTTTAAGTTCTATTTACTGTCACTTTGAGAAAATCATTCATTCATATCAACAAATATTTACTGTCAGGCTCTGTAGATATAAGAGGACTTCAGGAAATGCAGTTGTTTGGTCCTTGCCACAAAGCCTAGGGGCTATCTTTTAAGTTTTCTGTACTCTGGGTCTCCTGTAAGCCTTGGACTAGGAGCAATGCCAGGAAATTTATAGAGATGTGATTTAACATGAGGAAAAACTGTCTTAATAATTAACCGTTTCAATAGTGGCCTGAGTTGGAAAACTATGAGTTTTCAAGGAGTCTTGGGGTTATTCTAAATGTGCCATACTATTATTTATCTTGGGACCTATAAAGACAATGGTACCTTGCAAAGGATTAATCCAGATGACTTTTGAGTTCCTTTCCAACTATGTTTTTCTGTATCCATAACTCATCTTCTCAAATCATTATGTTCAAGACTGTTAAATAAAACTAAATTTAGCCTGAGGCTGCCTCCTACCTGGCATGCCTATGGAACAAGCACAACCTCCTTACAAATTGAAAGCCTAATTTAGAAAGATACTTTTGGAATAAATGGCTAAATCTCAGGTAATCACAACAGCTGAGAGCCAGCCAATCACAGGCTGCTAACTGATCATATCAGGCCTATAAATGGCAAACATGGAGCTGTAAAACCAAGTGGTTTCTGTACCTTACTTCTATTTTCTGTCTGTATAGACTGCCAGCCCGTATTACCCACTGGTTCTGATGGTCACGGTTTGTCAATTGTTCTTTCTCAATTAAGTTCTGTTGAATTTGCCTGAAGTGTTTCTTTTCAACAAAGCTATGAAGTTTTTCATGGTCTTTTAAGTGACCTATGTAATTTCTGTACGACTGCAGGGGAGTGGGGTATATCTGTTACAGGAATTTTACCAGTTATTTTTTTCCCCTGTAGATAATCAAATCCACTTAGGTACTATTATATTTTAATGGGGAAATGTACAGAAGTTGAGATTGAGAAGAAGGAAGGGATGAGGAGGAGATAAGTGCAATAGTAGATTCAGTGACTTAAATGGGAAGTCCTTCTTGTTTTCATATGTGGTTGGTGTTATCCATCCAAGAGTGAAAACTGCTGTCAAATGTGTTGTTCCAATCACTCTCTATAGACTGGGTCTAAAATGTCAGGATGTGTAATGGTCTATTTGATCCACAGAATTCAACAGTAAATCTCTTGTGAAAATCAATCATGTTTCAGGTCCCTCTATTTTTTCTGATATAGTTGGTTAACAGATGTACAAATGGTCTTAAGAAGCTTATCTCCATACCAGAGTGAACTCCAATGCGAATCCATACTGGGAGGCCGGGAAGATGCTCCAGTTCAAAGGTCCCTATGAAGCTGAGGATATCTAAGGCCATCTTGGAAATATCTACTGCATGCCGATTGCCATTTCTCTTAGGCAAACCACTAGCCACCACGTAGGCATCACCAATGGTTTCTACCTGTGGAAATACTTTCTCATCAGTGGCTCTGCTCCTTCAAAAGGCACAGATTTTAAACAGAAGCAGTTAATCACAAAACAAACACAAAAGGTTTTTTGGGAACTCAGAGGCACAGTCCTAATACACTTTTTCTGGGCCAGTTCAACACCAGTTTTATGCTAATTTCTTCAGAGTAATTTTTTTTTTTTTTTGGTACCAGGGATTGAACTCAGGGGTACTCAACCACTGAACCACATCCCCAGTCCTATTTTGTATTTTATTTAGAGACAGGATTTCACGGAGTTGCTTAGCACCTTGCCATTGCTGAGGTGGCTTTAAACTCGTGATTCTCCTGCCTCAGCCTCCCCAGCCACTGGGATTACAGGTGAGCACCACGGCACCCAGCTTCTTCAGAGTTTTTATAGTCTAGTTAAATGAATGATAAAGTGTTTTATCTAAAAGTGTTTCATGATTACATAAATTGTACAGATGTGGTGACAATTCTTAAAATGTTTAAATAATCTGATTGGGTTTAAGTCATTTTAGGAATACTCTTAATTTCCAGAAAAGTAATCTATAGTTGTCTTTGTCATTTTCTACATGCAATTTGAGCAAAAATAATTGTAGTTTCCTCTAAGTTATAAGACAGATTCTATTTATTTAAACTCTAGTGTATTCTCTGCTTCATTTGCACTCAATCTAAATATCATCCATTTTTTGAAGGTAATTTGAGAGGGATGACATTTTCTCTAAATTTAGTTTCCAAAATTCATTCCTGTGGAAATTTTCTTCTTTTGTGCTATTTCTTAAAAGTTAAATGGTAATTTTGGCATGTCACCCTTCCAGTTCTTCCACTTCTCTTCCCTTTTAGCGCAGTTTCAACCATCAATTCATTAAAGGTTAAATTACAGAGGACAAGAGAAATAATGGGAAGAGCCATGTCAGGCTTTGATGCCTTTGGTCTGTTCAACCATGAGGGAAGCAGTTACCTTGTAGACATCATGGTGATCCACGATTTGGTCAAAACTCTTATAGATGTCATTAAGCATGTCCACCACTTCCATGGGGGTGCTGTATTTGCAGATAGTAGTGAAACCTACAATGTCGCTGAAGTAGATTGTAACTTCCTCAAATAGTTCTGGCTCCACAATGCCTTTCTCCTTCAGAGACTTTACCACTAGCCTAGATGATGAAGGGAAAATAATGCCTTCAACTTCAGTAAATTTTTCTTGTCTAACATAAACATTTAAGATATTAGTAATTGTTTACCAATAACTTAAGAATTCTAGATTTCTGGTGAATGATTATCTAGGAAGCAAAGTTAGGTTGTATCCATTGTATATATAAATACATCACAAACACACACACACATACACATAATGTGTGTATTAGAACCCAGATGAATCTATGCAGGTTAAACATTCACTTAGTGTTAGGGTCCATAAACAAGTCAAGATGGCGCCTGGCATTTTGCCAGAGGGAGTGGTTTGAGAAGTAATGCCAGCGAGCCATTAAGTGTGGAGATTCCTTAATGACTGACTGCTGTGTCTAGATTATGTCAATTAATTAAGCTGTGTGTAATCATTAAGATGATGATTCCTTATTGTTTGACTGCTGTACCTAGTTTATGTTAATTAAGTTAAGCTGTGTATTCAGTTATGTATATATACCCCGACTGTCCTACAATAAACGGCTCCCACTACATCAATCTTCACAAGTTCCTGTCACCCCCCAGTTAGTTTGCTGCAGCCAGACTGTGGCAACTTAGTATTTGATTATTAACCCTAAAACACATACATACATAACCTTAATAGCTATTTAACCTTAAGGCATATAAGTCCTTGCCCACTTTTTACTTCTGTACTGATAATCAATTTCTTACAGACCTAGTTCTTTATCCAGAAGCAGAGATGGCAAATGTTATAGATCTAAGAGCTTGACTCACCATAGTTATCATCTGACTCTCTCATCAAAGTTGTTTTATTTTCCCTGCCATATTTAACATGATGTTGTTTAATATCATTATGAAGGAATAATGCATTTAACATTAATTTTGATATATTCTAAATCAGAGTTCATTTGATATAGTTTGAACTGTATTTGAGTCAATCACCATGTAAACAAGTTAAAACTATGGTAGATTAGCAGAAGTCAAAAAGAAACAACATAGAATAGCTTTGAAGAAACATAACCAGCTGCATTTCAGACCAAGAATTGAAAGAGAAGAAGTACAAGAATGGACTCCCTATTTTCTTCATGTACCCAATGGCTTTCCACTGAAAAGAAGGGATGGGGGCTGACATGATAAATGCTCTCTGTCTGACCTTGGGATCACTGTGGAGTGGATCCAAGTATAGAACTACCAGAATTAGAATCTGGAAGCTGGGAGGTACCACAGAAGCCATGGAAAATAAACCCCTTATGATTATAGATGAGAAAGTGAAGACCTGAAAAGGAAGTATGAATTTCCTACAATCCCAGAGTCCACTAAGGACAGAGCTGGTATGAGGACTTGGCAACATTTTGTCTTTCAGTCTTATTAATGTGCCATGATTCTTCCACCATTCAGTCCTTGGATATTTGGGGAGATGGGGAAGATTGGGAGGTGTGCTGATTATGTAGCAAAGAAAGGATACCCATGTCTCTCCCAGAAAACAAATCAACCATAAACATTTGCAGTACTCATTTGGAGAAAATTCAGTGCACTGAGGGAAGTCTTTTTAACTGGTGCAGTGACACAACTTGGGACCTTTGAAAAACACCCCATGGTGTGGCTGGGCAGGCTCTCAGAGGTACTCCTGGGCTGGTTACTCTGGGCATGCCAGATATAAAGGGCAGAGCATTTTGGAGGTTACATAGATATAATGATGACATAAAAATTTCTGCCATTGTTGCCCTTCTTTCTACTGCTTATAAAAAGTCATTTGAGCTTGGAAAACAGTGTGTTATCCAGAAAAAGAAACTACTCTGTTGGTAGAAAAATAAAGGAAGGAATGTAACTTAACTTTGATAACAGGGTGTTATTGATGCAATTAGTATGCAGACTAGATGTCTTAGAAAGGCTTCCTGCAAGAAGAAAAAACATCTATTCTGTTTCAAAACCCCAAGGGGTAATATTCAAAGAAGTGTTTAAATAATATTTGGTTCCTACATACAGTCTTAAATGTATTTACCCTTTTTATATAAATATTTCTTCTTAATTCTTCTAGCAATCATTCATGCATGATTTAATTTTACTTTTCAAATATGAAGAATTTTTTGCTGCAGTCATGGTGTACTGTAGCTTCAACATATCCGAACAGATGTGTTTCATGACTTTGGCAATCTGATGAAAACATCTACCACCTAGTGGTCAAAGTAGCATACTGAGCCAGGGCTAGGAAAAAGGCTGAGGTGGTCAGCCAGCTGTTCCAAACCATTTGGTGGACATTATTGGTTAAAATCACCAATAATAAAACCTAAAAAGGTAGCCATATAATCAGGATATTGTTTTGTCAACTAGGCATTAAAGGCCAGGCAAGGAACTATGCATTATATAATTAAATTTTATAGAACTCCCACAGAAACCGCCATCCCTGAGACAAGCGTGGAGGGTACTATTCCTAGCCTTCTCCTACGTGCTCTGAGGGTGGGTAGGTTCTGTATTAAACTCTCTTCAGGCCTAGAGACCAGACAGAGCATGCGTGCGACCCCTACCTCTTCTCATAGCACTCAGGCTTGTAGAAGAGATGCTATTTTTTAATTGAAAAAACAGCTAATTTGATCTTGAAATCTTGCCTTTGCCTGTGTAGAACTGATATTCTAAAAGAAGCAAGTGTTCAAATTAAATAATATGAGTAATATAGAAAAAGTCATAGTTGCCATAGGATAATAATCATCATGGCTGTTCCAGGCATTATGCTAATTATTTCTATCCTGCGCATGATCTCAAGGAACTCAGAGCCACCCTGGAATGTGGATGGGAGACTGGGGCTTGAAGCATTTGAACACCTGCCCAAGATTGCTCATCAGCAGTGGTTGATGGAACCATGTGTTGAAATCAGGCCCAGCTGACCTCAGATTCCATGATTTTACCTAAAACGGGACTGGCTCATTCATCCTTCACCTGATGGAACAGTTGGTTACACCTGAAGAATGCTGCGACTCACTGAAGCACAGTGGTGGGCCAAACCTATTTCCTCACTCTTCACATTTCCATTCCCTGCTTAACTGTCAACACTTAGGAAACTTTCAGGTGTTTGGGAATTTCATTCTTCTGTCATGGCTGTCATGTTGCTTCACAAGACAGAGGTCAGCCTCTACATGCCTCTGACACACCCAATGCATTTCCCCTGCCCTCTCTACGGGGATGGCTCCTAGTTCTTGTAAGTTGGATTCTACTTGCAGTCAGAAGAAATCAAAGAAAAAACTAAGAGTGCCTGGAAGCACCCTATAGTTTCTATATTCTGCAGGCAAATTTTAATTTCCATTTTGCAATTGAGAGATTAGGCAATTTGTCTTAAGTGGTAGACTTAATAAAAAGTGGCAAAGAGGTGCTGACACCCAGGTGTCTGCACAGTGCGTGCTACTCCTGTGTCACCATGCATATGTTGGAAAGTAATCTCTCTTTTTTAGGTATTTAGAGAATGCATGGTACATGCATTTTTAAGCCCTATAATCTGTTGAAGAATATGCAAAAGGAAACAATCCCGTATAGATCTGGGAAAACAAAAGCAAAGCAACAGCAATGCTAGTCAGATCTGCCAAAGGTTTCAGCCACAGGCCGGGAAGCCTGGCTGTGGCACCAGGGAACTCTGTCAGCAGGAGGGCTGCCTCACCTGGGCAGCAGCATGAAGTTCAGTCTGTCCGCCCTGTCCCTCTCTGCCTTGTACAGCTGCGTCCTTTCCTCTACCAGATGTTCCAAGTTCCGAGAATAGAGCTGCAGGCGTCGAATCAAGGTGTCCATATAAGTCTCATTTTTCTGATCATGAAAAAGGCTGTAGGTAGTAGTAGATAAAGAGATCTTCTTAATTAAGAAAACACGCAGTAAAACAATAGAAAACCACATGGAATAGGAAATTAAAGAAAAATAAAAAGGGCCAACAACAACAACAACAAAATTGAACCTGAAGAGAAACCAAAGAAAGGAAAAATGAGATCATGAATGTTTAAAATTATCTACAAAGAAAGCCACAGAATTATTTATAATAGCAAAAACTGGAAAATAATCTAAATATATACCAAAAACATAGTCTAAATATCATGTGTAATGGAATATTAATGTACCATAAAGTAGAAATGAGAATAATTAAAGACAACATAAAGAAGCACCCTTTATCACTAAGTGGAAAAAGTCAGTTTATAAAATAGTAAACACTACAATCTCAATTTTACTGGAAAACGGGTGCTTTTACTTTCTTGCTGACTTATTCCTCTTTCCTAAAATTTTAATAATACACGATTTATAATAAAGGAGAATCATTTTAAAAATGGCCTAGAAGTGATCAATGGAAGCATAAGAGAAAGACCAAGAAAGTCCACGCCAAGCCACCGAGCATCTCTTCAGGATAATATTCTAATTCTGGATTATGTTGTTAGACCCAGAAGGCACAAGATGAGAGGCCAGCTTTCTGTGACATTGGGACACATGATACCCGGTGCAGAACTCAGGGAAGAGACACACTGAGTTCTTGTGGTGTCATATATCAGAGATCACGCTCCTAACACAGGAAAGCACCGTGGATGGTGCTGCATGAATCACGGCCACTTGGTCACTACAACTATGACAAGCACAGGCCACCACTTCCGCTCTCAGGAGGAGATGGCCTACATCATGATCCCCTGGGGTGAGGAGGGATGTTTATTAAAAAGTCAATATATTTCTGAGTCCTACCCCAGACCTCTGTAAGTAAAACTGCTAGGCTTACAGCAGAATTTTTTTTTTTTTTTAACAAGCTCTCAAGGGACTCTTACTTGCCCCACTTAGAGACTAGCTGGGTAGAATGGGTGAGGGAGCAGGTGTAAGGGACAAAGATGGATTGTTTTACTCCACCATTAATTAATTCAATTAAAATAGTTTTCCCAGCCTTGACTGCATATCTTAATCACCTGGGGAGCTATTAACACTTCTGATGCCAGCCCGCACCCCAGACCAATTACGTTAGACTCTCTGGGGCAGGACCCAAGGCATCAGCAGTTCTGAAAGTTGCTCAGGTGACTCCAATGTGCAGCCAACTTGGAGAACCACCACTGAAGGCTACAACCTTCACAAGTCTACATGTCATCTGTCATGGTACAATCTCAATTGCTCTCAGTAACAGGCCTATGAAAGAGTGAAAAGGTGGCAAGAATTAAATCCCTTATTACTTTCAGCTCCATTCCAACAGCTGACAGCTTAGTTCTACCAATCAAGGACCACACACTCATTAACTTCACTGCACCTCATCTCCAGCCCTGGGCTTTTAGTCTCCTTAATTATCTGAATCTTTTGACCTAATGAGAACTGCAGAGCTGGGAGGAATTGAAGAAATTATCTTGTCCAATCCAATTTTACTAACAAGACAACGGACACCCTGTGAGGGTGAAAATTTTGCCCTACATCCCATAGCAAGTACTATCAGATCCTAGCGTGGAAACTGGATCTCCTAACTATTCATTCAATTTTTTTTTTCTCATCTGCAATGGATTAGCTGAAAACATGAGACATCCAGAATTCAACCTCACTGGATAATTGTGTACTGCTGTTTTTTCTTTGATGCTCAATTGAACCTGATTCATAAGACAGATCTTAAGTACCTAGGGCCAGAACTGGTGATTTTAACATTTAAAAAAAACTTGCTGATCTTAAGAATTATCAAGAGGCTTTACAGATTCTCAAGACCTATATCTTAATTACCTGCACAAGGATCTGGTACTATATTTTTAACAGAAATGCTATGATCAGTTAGAACTTGTTTTCAACCAGACAATTTGTCTGACATTTTAAAATTTTCAAGCGAGTATGTCCCTGAGAAAATGGCCTGTTAGTCTTCATATCATTTTAATTTTTATGAGACAGGTGCTTGCAGTCTGGGATCTTTCACTGGAATAGGCAGACTCATTCTTGGATACCACTGAATGTCAGCTGTCACTGAAAAACCCAAAATTTGTGAAAAGTAAACATTTCATCAGTACCCAAATATCTTGGCCAGTGTGTTTTCGATTTTCTTGAAATCTGGTCTCTTTTCTGGATCTTCCTCCCAGCAGCTTTTTACAAGTAAATACACCTGGAAGAAGGAAGTGGGGTGAATTAGTTTAGAGGATGGTAAATTCGGACAAGGTCGCCTCCTCTTCTCTTCTTTGATGGGAGTAATTAAGAAGACATATTTCTCCCTCACCGTCCCCCCGAAAGCCAAACCTCACCTCTGACATTGAGGATAAAGCTAGCTCTGCATTTTCCATCTCGGGTATTACCACCTACACTACCTTACCCAGTAGTTCCTGTGGGTGAAATTAATGAAAAACGTGATACCAGTTTGGATGAGACCGGGTTGATGCGAGAGACTAAATGCTTTACAGTAGTTTGCAGTGTTTGTGCTGGGGAGGGCAAAAATTAATGGGGCTTGATGAGTAAGTGGCTCTAAGTGAGAATAAGAGCTGGACGGCAGTCAGTGGTTTTCCATTGCGGCGAAAAGAATTGCCTGGGGAGCATGTGTATTTCTTATAGCCAGGCCCCACCTCAAGAGCTTTGGGTGTAACTGTAAGATAAGCAATGACTAATTCACTAGAATAAGTGTGTCCCCAATTTTGCATGAGGAAAGGACAGTTTTATATTTTTTTAAAAAGTTCCCCATGTAATCCTAATACACAGTTGCACTAGAACAGCAACATAGAGAAAGGAGAGGTGAGGAGGAAGAGGGAGGCAGAAGGAGCCCATGGAATCTTTATTTTATGAAAAAGAGAGGTGAAAAACTTTTTTTTTTTTTAAATTGGTTTTTCACTCTAAAAACAGGCAATATTAAATCCCTGTTCTTGTACTTTGCTTGGGAAGGGACTGGAGCCCTGGTGTAGCCTCTGGCTGTCTGTAACTCACCATGAGGTGATGTCCTTGCTTGATAAATGGCCTGCTGACTACCTTATAGGAGATTGGATAGAAACCACTAGAAATGTTCTGGAACAGCACCACAAAGGAAAATCCTGAGTAGCTTTTGGCATCGCTCAGTGATCAGACCTGTATTCCATTGGAACCAGCTACTAGATATGAAATCTCATTCCTTATTTTCAATTCCAGAACCATCCAACTATGCACAAATGAATTGAGGATGAAAATGCTTTGGTGAAAAAGGTTTTAATCTGAATATACTCTTGGCCCTCTGTATCCCTATCGGTGGGTTCTGCTTCTGCATCCATGGATTCAATCAATAGCAGGTTTAAAAAAAAGAAAAAATCAGGTCTGTACTGAACACATATAGATTTTTTTCCTCATCTATATTCCCTAAGCAATACAGTAGAAGAAGTATTTACATAGCATTTACACTATATTTAGATATCATAAATAACCTGGAGAATGACTTAAAATACATGGGAAGATGGGTATAGACTATATGCAAATACTATGCCATTTTATTGAGCAGACAAGGAACCAATTTCCTACAGATCCTGAGGACAACTATGCTCAGGTTAGAGAGTTTGAGAATGGATGGATGATATGTGGGGAGGTATAGAGAAGCAGATGAAAAGAAGGAACAAGGAGAAGGCAGGAATAGGAGCAATTGTATCTCAGAACCCTGGGCTACAACGTGCCTGTGCTATTGAAAAGGAGCAGACGAAGAGGAGAGGGAAGAGTGGCCTATTTTTCCTGGGTGGATTCTGGCTAGAAAACTCCTCTGGCATGGACTTATAAACAGAAGGACAACATTTCTGCTTTTATCCCACAAGGAACAAAAGGTATATGTGTGTGTAAAGCACCAGAAAGATTTTTAAAATACTTGACTATCTCTTGTATTAAGGTTCAGGTAAAATTCTAAAAAAAAAAAAAAAAAAAAAAAAGTAGAATTTTTTATCCCCAGCAGTAAAGCTTTTTCTGAAGGATTGTTAGAAAAATAAATAAGCAAATATGGAGAGAAAAACTCCATTTCTTCCTGGGGAAGAGTAAAAGTACACTTAAGTTTTTCTAGATATTGGAATATTTCTTTTTAAATCATTAGATAATACTCTGTAGAGTATATATTTTTACAAGACTAACAAGGATATCACATTGACATCTTGTTCTTTCAGTTGATAAAAACTGAGAATGTGATGTGTGTTTTAGGAGCCAGCTGTTTTCTGATTTGGCAGCAGAGGAGGGCATGTGGAATATCTCATCCCTAGAATGTGTGAGTATTACCTTTCTGTAGTCCACCTTTATCTGCAGGGGATAATTTTAAGACTCCCAGTGAATAACTGTGGGGAGCACTGAACCCTGTACATACCCACGATAAAGTTTAATTTATAAATTAGGCACAGTAAGAGAATAACAACAATAACTATGATAAAACACAATAATATACTGGAATAAAATTTCCAGCTTCATTACCATTGCATTTGGGGGCCATTATTAAACAAAATAAGAATTACTTAAATAAAAGCACTTTTATCCCTCAACAGTCAATCTGATAACCTAGATGGCTACTGAATGAACAATGGGAGGGTAGTATATACAACATGGATATGTGAGCAAAGGAACGATTGATATCTCAAGTGGGACAGAGTAAGATCTTGTCACACCACTTAGGATACACACTGTCAGGATGTCACATCATCTCTGATACACAACACCACCCGAACTCAATGTGTCACACTACTCAGAACAATATGCAATTTATACCTTATGAATTGTTTATTTATGGAATAATAAATATAGTAGTTTCAGACTACAATTGACCATGGATAACTGAAACCACAAAAAGCAAAACTGCAGATAAGGGAACCATTATATTTGGAGAAAGAGTCTTTGCAGCTGTAGTTAAGTTAAAAATCTTGAGGTGGGGCAATTATGCTGGAATTGGGTGGGTCCAAATGCAGCGACATGTATCCTAATAGGAAGAAGATTGAGGGAAAACAGACAGAAAAGGAGGAGAGAATGTGACCAAGAGACAGAGCTTGGAATGTGGGCCCACAAGCCAAGGAATGTCAACAGCTATCAGAAGCTTCCGGAAAAGGCAAGGAATGAATCATCCCCTTAGAGCTTGTGGAAGGAGTGCAGCCTTGTCAACAACTTGATTTTAGAACTGTAACTGAATAAGTCTTTGTGGTTTTCACCACCACATTTGTGGTGAATTTTTAGAGCCGGCCAAAGAAATGAATACAGGGGAAGATGTACTCACTTCCAGCTCTTTTTCGTCTGCTGTTTCCAGGAAGAGATCTGGGCGGAAGGGTTTCATGCCATTGGAATTTTCCACTCTGAAAATCTTCTCTGATTGGTGAGAATAGTCAAGTTAGAAGGAAGAATACAGCATCATCACCTTCAGAAGGCTTCTTGTGTCCAATACTCGGGCCCCACCCTCCCTAAATCCCTTAGTCATCTTACTTCCCAAGATAGTTCAGAGTCGGCACATAATAAATACCCAGTAAAGTCTGAATGGATGTTTAGAAAAATAAAAAAATCGCATGCTATTCTGACTCATGGAATTGGACTCACTACGGTGACAGTGCTTCACCTTTTGATTAAAAATAATTTGTGTATGTAAAAAAAAAATTTGGAGAATGGAATGAAATATTTTCCTCTGAGAGGATATGACAAAAAAACTGTAGCTTTTCTCATAGTAAAAACTGGAATATTTGTGTCGTCTTGCTAGAGTGATCAGCTCTTTCAGAATCAGAAGGAAAGGCGGAAATTGTAAGGGAAGATTCTTTGACCACAACACTGACAGCCATGACGTCTGGCAGGGCACATTATCTTGTGCTTTTCGGGGACTCTAACTCTTAATCCTTCCAATAACCATGTAAAATGTGTAGTGCAGATGCGCAGTCACTACTTTTGCAGATGAGATATGGTTACAAGGAGATTAGGGCCTCCCTGAGCCCAGAATGCAGGTTGGCTGGCTCCCAGCTGGGGCAGGGGAGGGGGTTCAGACTTACCTTTCTGGTCCCGGCAGCTCAAGGTGTAGAAGGTTTCTCTCCGCAGGATGATCTCCTGGGCGATGATTCCAAAGCTGTACACATCTCCCTTCTGAGAGATGTTGGCTTGGCGGAGGTGCTCTGGAGCGGTCCACAGGTCTGTGCATTCAGATATTGAGAGTGCAAAGTTGGGGGGAGCAGCCTCTAGGTCTCCAACCTGCTTTTGCTTTTTAAGTTCTATGCCATCCACCCAGAATACGGTTGGTTTTGGAATGGTGTGGTCCCAAACTTTTAAGGACTGTAGGTTCATACCAGTGATAGAAGGTAGAATAACACACTTAGCTTTAAAGCTGACTTTGAAAAGTCAGAATTTGGGTGAGATCATATGTGTTCTCTAAAACAGCTAGGATAATAGTTCTGAAAACCCTTGAGATCTACCCAGAACAGGGCCTGGTGTGTAGTAAGTGCTCAATAAATATGTTGAATGATTGCAATAGAATAGGAAAGGCTGAGGGATTTAATAACTTATGGTACATATGGAATGAATTTTTGAAAGCTTTTATAAACAAATAAATAAAAATTTATATATTTAAACATATTTATTATTTAAATTATTAGAATTTATTTTCTCTCTCTCTTTTCTCTCTCTCTCTCTCTCTCTCTCTCTCTCTCTCTATATATATATATATATATATATATATACACACACACACACACACACACACATACATTTTTCTGGTACTGAGGATTGAACCCAGGGGCATTTAACCACTGAGCCACATCCCAGCCCTTTTAATATTTTATTTGAGGCAGGCTCTCACTGAGTTGTTTAGTGCCTTGCTAAGTTGCTGAGGCTGGCTTTGAACTTGCAATTCTCCTGCCTCAGCTTCCTGAGCTGCTGGGATTACAGGCGTGTGCCATTGTGCCTGGCTATATATATATATATATATATATATATATATATATATATATATATATATTTAAATATGTAGTTACTGAAAGAAGATAAAAATATTTTCCAAGCATAATATACTGGTGGCCTCCAAGCCAGTTCATGCCCACAGAAGCAGTTTCTTTCGTGTTCCCACAGTATTCTTAAAAAATATGATGTATGTAATTTAATCACATTTTATTATGTTCACACCACTGTAATGATTTACATAGAGCCCATTTCACATGAATGAAATGCCTGTGTCTTAGTACCTAGAGACACCTGTATTCTGGACACCCATTATGTATCTGATTTAGCAATGACAGGAGCACAGAATTAATTCATTTTTCTTCAGCACTCTCTGGAAAGTTTTTGGAATCACCCCACTTCTTATAAATGCTTTGAGATTTTGATATTCAGTAGTTTTAATAAAAACAATACATAGATAGATTCATGTTGCTGGGCACAGTGATGTATTTATGATGAAGCACATTTTCCTCATTTGGTTCTCCAACCAAAGTTACATCACCTTTTCTAATTCCAGTCTTATAAATATTTGTGACTTGTGATTTACTCACAGTGGATCCTAAAGGTTTGAGGTTGTTGAAAAGGTATGTATGTAATCTACTAATACTGACACTGCAGTCATCTGATGAAGGAGATTTGCTCCATTACATCATGAGCCATGTTTGGCACACAGTAGGGCTTCGAAAGAATTTACTGGATTGAATCCAATATCATATTATACTCAACAAGACTGTGGAAGTCAGGACAGAACTGTGATTTTTACTAAGGAAAAACTAAAGGATTGTGAAATTAGAATTAGACACGGAGTTAATTTTTGGATTTAGTAGTAATTTTAGGCAACATGAATGCTAGATTTCTAAGGCTGCTTAACTATGAGTTACAGTAAAGAAAGGATAAATATTTAACATGAAAAACCTTTCACACTCTACAAACCAAGTTACCTTTTTTGATCCACCACATTCTGAAAATGATGAGAATATATTTCATTGAGAAGAGTTTTTTTTTCTTATGTTTTATTACCATTGAAGAATGAAAGATATGTAGCTTTGAAAATGCTTTATATTTTTTCTTCTAGGGAAATCTAGTAACTTCTCTGAGTCTCAATTCTGATTTTTTTTTTAAAAGAAGCGGATTAAACCAGATAATTTCTAAGGTTCCTGCCTGCACTAAACTTCTATATTTTTTCATCCTATTTGTTTCACAAATCAATAAGTTCTTCATGGTCTCTCACTGATATCAGGGGACACTCAGCTGAGCATTGAGAATAAGGTCCATAAAGAATATTTGTTTAACTCAGATGGAGAATGAGCCTCTTGTCGCTCCAAGTTTTTGTTTTCTGATCAATATCACTGTTTTCTAACCACTTTATCTGGGCTTGAGAGAAAAAAATTTTTTTAAAGTAAGAAGAAAGAAAAAGAAATGCCAAATGGGAAGCTAGTGAAAAATTTCATTCATTACAAACCTTTCTTTGGATGTAAAATGGAATTGCAGCCAAAATCGGTGATCTTCACCACCATTCGACTGTCCACTACGCAGTTGGTGGATTTCAGGCGACCATGGACCTCTATTTTACTGGCGTGCAGATATGACATCCCCTGCAATTTTTCGGATGACAGGAAAACAAAGAGATGAGACACACTTCAGCTGCTTGGTTATTTTAAAGGAAGAAGTGACATTTTGACACTATTTCAGCATAAAAGATAGCCACACTGTCAGATTTTAAATTTAGTACCATTACTTTTGGTTTATACATTTTATTAGAGCCTTAATATTTTCCTACATATTCTATATCATTTTGAAGTCTTATTTAGGCTACAGAGTAGACAACAGAGTAAAAGACCATTGTGTAAAAACTCTGGTTAAGTAATTTTGTCTGAGGCACATGGTCGAGACAAATATAAATGTGTGTTTATATATAATTTAAGTGTTTTACTTGCCAGTGATTTGGGTTGTGACCCTGTGTATGTCTCTGGTTCTTGGCTACCTCAATTTTTCAAATATGAATTATAAGTCCTTGTTTTTCGAAGGGAGGGGCTGGCCTGGATTATTTCTTAAAATCGAATTGGTTTCATTCTGTTTTGAAACAGAAGCGTTTCATTGCTTCTGTTTGAAAGGGGAAGTCCAATTTTAGCTCTTGTACTACCCTCTGGTGGCCAGAGGTGTCATAGCCAGAACTGGTTTTCAACCTTTGTAGGAGTGAAATTGTACAAGCAAAAAGGTCATCGTGACATTTTTTGGAACCATACAAAACGGTTTACTCTTGGGGCAACTTTTCCTCATTCTCGGATAAGGCCACGGTTACTGTGTCCGCTTCCTTTTTCATGTCATGTCTGGAAATAGTCATGTCCAAATTTATTATTGCTTCATGTAAGACAGCTGCTTGTACTTCGTGTTTTTTCTTAGAAAGTTGAAAAACTTCAATGGTCTTCCATGAAGTTTAATAGGATTTTGATTTCTGACAAATCTATGAAAATGTATGCCCCATGCCCAGAATACAAAAAAAAAAAAATACGACAACAAAAATAATGTCACCAATGTATATGGAATATTGATTTGTGCTGGGCCTTGTGGTAAGCATGTGCATGATTTCATAGATGATATAGCTACCGTTATCATTCTACAAGTGAAGAAATCAATGCACGCTGAGGTTGAATATAGCCAGATCTGTTTTATATTTAATTTCCATAAAAGTTTCTTATTTTCCTAGGTCTCTTACCTTAGCAATGTCATACAAGACAGAGATTTTAAACTCCCAATCCATGAAGGTGCCATCAGGGTAGGAAATTGTGTCATTCAAAACTTCCTGAATAGGAGAAAAGAAAAGAAAGAAGGTGAGCTGTTGTATGGAAGAATGGTTTGGAGAGACTATTATGAGCCAAACAATAATCTCCTAATCATGAGAGCTTGGGACCATGATTGTGTGAGGGTACTCACCCAAACATAGAGGGTTCAGCTTACTACCCACGTAGGCACTGCGGTATGTATTTTACATGGTACAGCCTATTGCTCCTAGGGCCATGATGATTAATAGGGATCAGACAGATGTGAGGTGTGGGAATATGAGGTTAAGGGAATAATAATTCTATAAACTGGGCCCACTGGGCTGACTCCCACTTGCTTTCTTCTTTTAAAAAACAATTTACCTGCAGCCCTACCTGGCTGAAGCCAACAGGATATAGGACATTCCTCTGCAAACTAAAGTGAAATGCAGGCCCCAAATGCTGATAGAACTTACCCTGAAGTAGGGGTCTGGAACTTTTGTAATCCTCACATAGACCAGATTCCAGAACTCAATGAGATAAAGATAATTCCCCCTAACCATAAAACCCGCAAGAACAGGTTCCAATGAGAACTGGCCAGCATGGGCCAAAGTGACCTAGAGCTGTCATGCACAGTGGGAACTTGGAAGTCTGATGTTATCATGCTGTCGGTCAAAAGTTAAGAGGTAAACCTGGGTGGGACTCTCTGGAAACTTCCCTGAGACCCCCACTAAAACTAGAGGCAGGAGAGAAGACACCCTGTACCCTCTCCTTTCTGAAAGGACCCATTGTGTCCCTGGAGAGTGTCGTCTTTTCCCATTTCCTGTCCCTTTTAATGAGCTCATGCCTGTTACTCTGAGTAACATCTGAAATCTTTCTGGCATGATTGCAAGAATTGGGATGCAGGGGGTGCCTCAGCTATACAGTAGGTCTCTGCCCTGTAACAATGATCAAAACAACAACAGTAAATACAGCACAAGATGGAATGATGTCATGAAGAGCATGGGAAACACGACGTTTATGGGGCAGCTGCCTGCACAACACACACATTGTTTACAGTACGACTTCTTTTATAAGGAGGAGTACACTCTAAAATAGTGATTAAAAAACATACTGTGGTGATACCTAAATCAGTCACATGATCATTTATTATCATCTTCAAATATTATGTATCATGTATATAATTCTGTGTGCCCTCTGACTGGCAGCACAGTAGGTTTGGTGACACCAGCATCACTACAAACCCATGAGGGGTACACTGTGCTGTGATCTTACAGTGGCTACAACGCCACTGGGTGATAGAAGTTTTTCAGCTCTGTTACGGTACGGCTGTCAGATCTGGGGCCAATGCATGGCTGAGCCATGTGTTATTAGTACATGACTATTTCTTTCTTTCAATGAGAAGCATTGAGTGGCTTTCACCATCAGACAGGGGCCAAGAAATGAGCACACCCCACCTGGAAGGAGAGCTGGGAGCTTGATTAAAACGTGGTTGCCCTGCATGCCCCATCTTTCAAAAGTTGGATCAGTGCTTTTCTCAAAAGCTTAATCATGCTAAGTTTTTCTGAGGTTTGCTAAGCCTTCTATCAAAAAGAGAGTTCTTGGATTTTTGTGTGAATTGTAAGAGCTAGACTTTTGACCCAAATTAACACAATGGAGGCTCTATCAAGACACATCTTTGTGTGTGTGTGTGTGTGTGCACGTGCCCGCTTGCACCAGGGGTTGAACCCAGGGGCACTTAACAACTGAGACACATCCCCAGCCCTTTTTATATTTTATTTTGAGACAAAGTCTCACTAAGTTGCTTAGGGTCTTGCTAAGTTTCTGAGGCTGGCTTTGAACCCACAATCCTCCTGCCTCAGCCTCTTAAGCTGCTGGGATTACAAGTGTGCACCCTGCATCTAGCAAGACACATCTTTTTAATAAAGTCAATAAGTAATCCTAAATGATATCCTAACAATACTTATTTAAGGAAAAAGCTCAATTTGACCTTCAGTTTTAATTTAGGCCCTGTAACCCTAATTTCTAAAAAAGTGTCTGAAGTCATTGACCATTTCAGATGAGACTGGCTGGACTGTGGGTACTAGGGAGTTAAGGAAGGAGAGTTATGAGCACACAGACTCTCTACAGTAATTATTTCCCTTTCTATCCATTCTTTACCTTTATCTCACCATTTACCCATCCTATCTTGCTCACATCGGACAAATTGTAAAAAGTGTATTATTCCGTTTGACTATGAAGGGAATATATACATAGTATAGAAAATATGAACAAAATTTACAAAATATAAAAAAGGAGAAAATAAAAATCACAGCTAGTTGCATTATCTAACTTGTTCTCATTCTGGTATTTCCTTCTATTCCTCTTCAATGTTCATTTACATAAGGTATATGTACTATCTTACAAAATTGGGACCATAATATATAAGTTTTTTATATTATTTATTTTTTAGTTTTCAGCGGACACAACATCTTTGTTGTATGTGGTGCTGAGGATCAAACCCGGGCCTCACGCATGCCAGTAGAGCGCGCTACCGCTTGAGCCACACCCCCAGTCCTATATGTAGGTTTATGTGCTGTTTTCTGATCAATTTTAGTAGGTGATCTATTTATTTCCTTAGAGATAGTTGAGAGTGTATACAGCAGGCCCTGAGTTTGGTGCTAGGATTACAGTGGGCCCTTTTAGGGCATTCATGATCTGGTGGGGGAAACTGACACTCGTAAAATAACTGTAATAAATATGAAATTATAAATATGATAAGTACTATAAAAAGGGACTACAAATCTGAGGATTGACCCTTACACTCTGGGAATTTGTTATGTAAGTCAAAGATGTTTCCTTCAGAAAGTGTGAGTAAAGCTGAGATCTGGACACAGTAGGGAAGCAAGTTCTATGGAGAGAGAACTGCTCCGGCAAAGTCCCTCTTGTGGAAGCGAGATGAAAAGTCTGAGGGTCCTATTATCTCAGCCCTATTTACTAAATTACCCTTTCACCAAACTTGACAATATACTAATGCTATTCTTGGACCATGCATTTTTCTTCCATAAATCATGTCTTTATTCATGAACTATTACTAGACTGCTTTTATTATAACTTTCTGGCAAGTAGCCTCTCATTATTCTTCTTTGTTAAAATGTTTTGTTTATTATTGTTCTTTTATATTTTTTCCTGATGATCTTTGTTAACCAAAAAACAAAAAGGGGGAAAAAAGTCTGCCTTTGATTCGAAATTCTTTGTTTTTAGAATTTTTATATTTCCATATAAATTATAATCTGTGGCAGGCGAATAAACTGGCTCTATGAAAATAGCCCTGATTTAAATACTTGCAGACTCTATGGTGCAATGCTCCCATCTGAAATATTTTCAGCCACCAAGAATTCAATACTGACTAGTTAACAAATTCCTAAATATTTAACAATCAGCCTTGAGCTAGCACATGTTGAATGTCTTTATCTGAAATGCTTGGAACCAGATATGTTTCATATTGTGGATTTTTTCCCCCAATTTTAGAACATTTATATATACATAATGAGATATCTTGGGCGTAGAACCAGCTTGCTATGTAAATTTATTTATCTTCCATGTACATCTAACACGAAAGCAGCAATGTTCAGAGGTGAGTCTTTTGAGAAGCAATGGGATCTTGGGGGCTCTGAACTTATCAATGGATTAATCCTCATTAGTGGATTACTTGGAGGTGGTGGAAACTGGAGTGGGGGGCATGACTGGAAGAAGTAGATTACAGGGGGCCATGCTCTAGAAGGGTATTTCTTGCCCCTACCCCATTCCTTGCTTTCTTTTTGCTTCCTGGCTGCTACCTTTGCTGCACCTTTGCTCTGCCACACCAGTGATTCCACCATGATATCTGCCCTGACCACAGGCTGAAAGCAATGGAGCCAGCGACCGTGGACTGCAACCTCTGAGATCATGAATCAAAATAAATCTTCCCTCCTTAAATTGATTTTCTCAGATTTTTTGTCTCAGTGATGAAAAGCTAACACGGTGAGCCTCTACACCACTTCAAGATAGGGACTAATTGCTGGAAAGAATCAGCGACATGATTATAGGGTGGATATTTTGGCCCTGTCCCTCCCCTTTCACTAACAGGGAGGAGAAAGGGCTGGAAATAGAGTTAACTGTCAATGGTGGATGGTTTAATCAATTGTGGCTCAGTGATGGAACTTCCCCCAAGTCCCCTAAGTGAAAGGATTTGAAAGCTTCCAAGTAGGCCAACACATCTACAGGCCAGGAGGGTGGCACAACCCAAGTCTCTAGGGACAGAAGTGCCTGTGCTTGGGATCTTTGGGAAGTTTCCCTAGGTATTTCTTATGAGAAACTGCTGTGACTCCATTTTTGAGAAACCAGCCTCTACCTCAGAGCAAAGCCTGTCCAAGGAAGGTGGCATGACCCTTGTCCTTGGAAAAACCCACAGAGCACTCCTAGGCACATACCCACCCTGTTGAGTTGTTTGTCTGCAAATAAAAGGAGAGATCTGCTGCGCCAGGTGTCCTTGACACAGTTAGGCTAGGTGAGGACCCATAGCAACCTCCTAGCAGCCACCAATCAGCATGAGATAGAGAAAATACCTGGGATGCCAGATGATCCCCCAGTAGTTTATGGTGGTTGATAACATGTGGGGAAACCTTGTAGTTTAGCACGTACACCCCTCATGGCCTAAACCAATCAATTCAAAGGAATCCCCCTCTTGTACTAACCAATCACCCCTACCCAACTTGTTCCCGCCATTGAATGTGCTAATCAATGTTAAACGTTGTTGTTTGAGTTTCTCTCAGTGTGGAATGATTTGCTGTGTGATGTTGTGATGCACAGAGTATCCCCCCAAAACCTATAAAATCTCACTGAACAAAGGACCAGGACTCACTCCCTGGGACCGCTGCGTCGGGAACGGTTGTGAGTCCAGGCTCGAGCTTGCAATAAAGACTCTTGTGTGATTGCATTGGATTCGGTTCCTAGAGGTCTATTGGGGTCCCATGAATCTGGCATTACAGTTCATCTGGCTGCTTGTCTGTGGTCTTTATAATAGACTTTATAATAAACCAGTAGTAGTAAATAACTTTTCTCTGAGTTCTGAGTCATTCTAGCAAATTATCAAACTCAAGAAGGGAGTCATACGAATGCCTGATTTTCAGCTGGTTGGTCAAAGTACAAGAGGCCTGGGATTTGCAACTGGGGTCTGAAATAGGGACAGTTGTGGGACTGAGCCCTTAACCTGTAGAGTTTGATGCTAACTCCAGGAGTTCATTGAAAAAAATTGAACTGAACACCTAGTTAGTATCCAGAGTAGAAGAACTAAGTCTTTTAGGATGAAAAAACCTCATATATCTTATGTCAGAAGTATTAGTGAAACTGGTTCAGAATTGGCCTACTTAAAAGTTTACTTTTTGAGTCAGATCTTCATGATTTTATTACTTCTGAAGTTTTTTCTTTTCAAAGATATTATAATTTAGTAGCAATGAAGTGTTTTCCACAATTATAATTGTTTTCCACAATTATAATTGTGGAAAACACTTCATTGCTACATGTTTTCACTGCTTTTATTATTCCTACTTTTAAGTATTTGTATGTTTATTTTTAAAACCACAATTAGAAGTAAGAGGCTTATATGTTTTCATAGTTTTTTTTTAAACTCTGTGCATTTTGAATTTTATTTTGTTTTATAATGATTGATATTGAACATCTTCTTCCCCTTAGGCCGTAGTTATTATTCTAAGTTTTGAATAACTACATTATTTACTATTGTTTAAGAAAGAGTCACATTTAGAGTTACAGTTTTTTTCTTTGAGGATAGATTTTGGTTTATGCCACATATTTGGAAAGCTAGTGTTTTTGCTTTTTTGTTTTGTTTTTTGTCTTGTTTAATTGAAGCCCATTAAACAATTCATAATTTCCAAATTATTAGTTTTGACAAAAAATTATTTTTTAATTTCATTGAGTTATGAATATCTAAACCTCTTTGAAGTTACCAAAGCTTCTTAGGAATTTGGCTTAGGAATTTGGCTTTGTTATGAGGACATGAGGTTCCTAAGAGGTACTGAAAATAATCCAAAGGCAGGACTACCCACACATCTTGATTTTCTTGGTCCAGTTACACTTTGTGTCTGTTATTCTAGGATCATTATTATAACATCCCGTCACTATCAAGGTATCCTGATAAATCATTGGGTCACCCTACTTTGGGCCCTCATGGCACATGCCCATAGACCGTTCAGTCTGGTTCAGGTGTATCAGTGTCCTTTGAAGTCATTGTCCCACAGTCCTTTCTGCTCTTGCCCTTTTCAATCCCTGTTTCTGTTTGACACCTGACTCTTGTGTTTTGCAAATCAACTATGCTTGCCCTTCAGAACTATGTGATGATTTGACACTCTTTGCTTAGTGCTTGGTTCTTCCTATGAACTTTACTCAGTCCTGTCGTATTCTTCTTTTTGCTTTGGACCCACTCAGCTAGAATACCTGACCATGGGAACTCCTGGTTATCTTCAGTCCCCTCACAAGGAAGAGCAGGTAGGAATTTAGACCAGAGCAGATCAGGACTTATGAACAAGTCCTCTTGTGCTTATTTGGTGCTCTGATAACAACTATCCATTGATCTTTCAATACAAAAACAAGTGTAAAATATAATGTATTTAAGTAAAATATAATGCATTTGATCCAGGTGTGAGAGCACACGCCTGTAATCCCAGCTACTCAGGAGGCTAAGGCAGGAGAATCAAAAGTTCAAGACCAGCCTTAGCAACTTAGCAAGACCCTGTCTCAAACTAAAACTTAAAAGGGCTGGAGATATAGCTCAGTGATAGAACACCTCTGGGTTCAATCCCCACTAACTGCCCAACCTGCCCAACACACACCACAAAGTGTATTTTGAAGTAACCACTCACTTTCCTACTTCTGTTCTCTGTTCCTTTTTCTCCCATCTACATTCCTTTTCCGAATATCTTTTGACTTCTTTGTAAAGAGATTATAGGACTGATTGATAAAATCTGAGGAATCTAGTTTGAAAAGTATGTGGGTCTACCAACTTTTCCTGATAACTCTATAGTATTATCCCCCTGGTAAAATATTTTTTAAAGATCTGATTTTTTTTTTTTTAATATGGTTGACCACTTAGGAAATTGAAAATGATGCTGGTTTCTTACCCGGAGGGATCCTCTCTCACAGTATTCGATCACCCCAAAGATCCTGGAGTCAAGCTTCACTGTGCCATAGAACTTGGTCAGGTTGTAATAGTCAGTCTGAAGCAGCTAAGATAACATGTGTGTTTATAAAGCATATCAACCAGAAGCCGGAACCAGAGAAAATATTCATATGCTAGCAAAATGTGTTTCATTTGGGAAGATGCATTGCTCTTAATAAATTGAATGTCAGTACCCATTTGTTACTATGTATTGTGTTACATCTTATTCAGCAGTCTTTCCTTTGCTAGCAAGGTGACTTGAATACAAATTTTACTACTTTCAAATAATATTAAGAATGTATTTTAGAACATACCAGCATATTTCCAGAGTTTTTACAGTGTAAAATCTCACCCTCCAACATCTCTAGGCAGAGTTTTCAAAAAGTAGCTAAGTCATTCATTTCTTTCTCATAAGACATTTCTCCACAGGGGACCTCTGTGTTCAGGGAAAATGGAATGAGGTTAATTCTCAAGGGGTTGAAGTATAGGACACATACCTTGTTCAGTTCTATCTTCTGTTTCTCATTGAAATTGCCATCACTGTGCTTGAGATCTTTGAGGATCACTCGCTGCAAAGATCAGTTGAATTAAGGAGTTACTGTTGCAATGTAATTCCTCATATAAATGGGTATTATAATAATTTGTTCCTATGTCCTATTAGACTGTAAGTTTTTTTGAGCAGTGACATTTGATTATTGTTTATATCCCTGGTGTTTAGGATATGGTGTTTAGGTTTGTTTGTTTCTTGCAAAATGACTAGGGGAAACATGAAGATGGGAGGAGGTTGGGCAAGAAGATACAAAACTCCCAGATGGGATTCTCAAGAATGAGCCAAAATACAATATTAGGGTTGCCCTCAGTGCTGTGAATCTATTTCATATTTCTGTTTCCCTCCAAATAGTTAACTTATCCTTTGGCTCCCCCAGGATGGTGAGTTTTGTAACCTTCAAGCAGAGCCCTGCCTATCCTATGAAGCTCTACAAACGGCCCTTTGAAGCAACCTGGGAAACATCTCCCCCGCAAACCCCTCACCCACTATCCCCCTTGCAAAGTCAGGGCTGGGACCGTGATGACTCAGAACCTACTCCCAGTTAGAGTTCAGAGAAGTGGGGGAGACTGGAGTCACCTTTTTGTCATACTTGCATTGTCGAAGTCTCTGGATTGTATCTCGTCTCTTGTCGTCATCAATCTGGCACAAGAAAAGGCTAATTATTCCAGAACTTCTGATTTGTCCCATTCACTGCCTGTCAAAGGCTGAGAGGCTCTTCCCGCTGGGCTGTATCTGCTGTTTGCTCAACATCCCAGAAACACTGGGGTAACTGACTTGTCTTTCCTTCCCACTACTCACTCCAACCTCTTCTTCCCAGTATTGACTATATCCTCCTTAACACTGGGCTCTCCTCGATTTCTCTCTTCAGCCATGGATTTTCTTTCTTCCTTCTTCCCTGACCCCCCTCCTACGGTGAATTATTGCCCATAGTATAGACAAATGCTCTTAAGGAATGGTGATAAAGGAAGATGCTATGCATTTATTTCAGTTGCAAATTAATGCTTGAAAGTCCAAGTAGCAGTGCTCATGAGGCAAATGGGCCAGATGTGCCTAAAGAGATGCAGTCCCAACAATTCTGGGTTCTGCTCAGAATTGTCAGATCATCTGATTTGTCAAAAGAAGCTGGTTGATAAATGTAGATTTTTACATGCTACACCATGATATTTATATGCTGGCAATTGATTTTTAAAATGTTAAATACTGAACAACACACACACACAAACACTGATACCTGTGGGCTAGATAGGGCTGTTGGTTTGCCAGTTAAAGATTTCCAGTCTCAAGACAGAGGAAAGATTGGGAATGAGTGTATATTTTAGTTTGGTTCTTAAATCTGGTATGTATGTTTATCTTTGTTAAAATTTACCTTACAAGGACATCTTGAAACTTGAGTGAAATATTTCAAGGTCCAATCATGATTCCTGACACCATGCAGATGAATAAATGTTGAATCTGCTAAGGCCTAGACAAGCCCAGACTAGGGATTGAACCCAGGGCTTCATGCATGCTAGGCAAACACTTTCCCACTGAGCTACACCCCAGCACAAACTTTTTAAATAACAAAGTTCTTAGTTGTCTTTTAGGCAGTCTCTGGAATCCACTGAAGGACAGTCTGAAACCAGCTTTTCAAGAATGCACTAGTGCAGAAGTAGCCAGCTCATCAGGTCAACGACCTCAAAATCCCCCACAGAATGTGATAATCACCCCACCCCACCCCAAAGAAATACATGGCCTGTGAAGAGGCAGGTTGACTGATTTGTTTATAGCTGCCAAGACTCTCTCTTCTCAGCAGCTCTCTCCTCTCTTTTCTTAAAAATTGCCCTGTGACTCAAAGATCTGGGAGGCAGATCTGAGCTGATGTCTCCTGGTCGCCCTGTCAGTCTGCAGCAGAATAAAGCCTTTTACTTTTGCAGATACCCAGCGCCTTCTTATTTGGCTTCTTTGCGTATTGGGCAGCCAGCCTGTGCTAGGTGCCAACATCAGTTATTGTTATTTTTTATTTTACAAATGAGGCATAGAAGGGTTAAATGACATTAAATGCCACATTAGAAGACCAGCAGAGGCTAGGCTGCTTGTCTTCTTGTCCAGTGTTCTTTTTACTGTTTCTGACCTCAATGAGGTCATTTAAACTACTTGAATCTCATTTCCTAACCCTGCAATCCTTATTCAGAAGGGTACTTGGTGATCAAATTAGACACCGTTGGTGAAATTTTTCTTGCAAGCTAGAGGATCCCAATTCCCCTTTCACTGGGGATTGAACCCAGGGGCACTTAACCACTGAGCCACCCCCAGCCTCTTTTTATTTTGAGAGAGGGGTTCACTAAGTTGATGAGGCTGGCTTTGAACTTGTGATCTTCCTGCCTCAGCCTCCCAAACCACTGGGATTACAGGTTATGGGCATGTGCCTCTATGCCCAGTAAGGATTTCTCTTTTTATTCGAAAATGAGATATCATCATCTTTATCATTCTTTTCTGTTTTTTTTTTTAATCATTCTTTTTCTGTTTTTCCTGACTTCTCTTTGTCTGATTCTCTGGTCTGGCTTTCTATGTTAGTACTGGGATATTTGACTATTATCTCATCCTTTAGACTGTCTTCCTTTTTTTCTGTCTTCAGAGAGTATCCCAAACTTGAACTATTACCTGTCTGGTTGTATTTTCCTCTCATTCTGACCTTGAGTTTTCTCCCTGTTCTGTCTGATTCACAGCATCTGATGAACTCTCTCTATAGCCCTCTCCCAGTCTTCCTGCTCCCTAGGCTATCTAAACTCAGGGCAAGAATGATACCTCCATGCTAGGAACCATTTCTGACTTCCCTCCTTTGAATTTACTTCCCAAAATTTTATTGGGTAGCCCTGGGAGTGACTAACCTGATAAATTAACTATTCAATATTCTGTACTCTAAAATTCTGCAAGAAACTGGCAATGGACGATGCCTTCTACTGCTGGAAATGTTTAGATTTTAAAAAAACACACAAAGATACAGTGTTTAAAGGTTAAACCAAAGGATCAAAGTGGGGTTTTGAGGCAGTAGAGATTGTTTCCTAGGTAGGGTTTTTCAGAGGTGGAACATGTGGGAACCTATCCAGGTGTCATCTCAGAAACAGGAGCACTCACTTAAAAATCTCCTCAGCTACTCCTAGTGTCAAACAAAATAAGCAGGAGGTAATTGACCTGAGGCTGCCTGAGTATTTTGAGTTCCTATGTATCAAACCACAGTCTAACTTACATCATCATACATAAATAAACAGAAACCTTATTTAAGAAAACGTTTTGGTAACAAGTAGCTGAGTTTCAGCCAATCACAGGCAGCCAACTGATCAGACCATGCTCAGATCAGGCAAACTTCTAGCAATAACCAATGAACTTATTTCTTTGTATAACCTGTGAAAGAAAGCTCACTGCCCACACTGCAGAGTGCTCTCTGACTTTCTTTTGGTTTTCAGTGTTTCCCAATTGATGAATCATTTTTTTGCTCAAATAATAATCTGCAAAATTGAATCTGTCTAAAATATTTCTTCTACCAGCAGGTACTTCCAGTCAGTCATTTCTGTCAGCAAATTCTCTCTTTGGAAGTCAATTAGTCTTGTGGTTCTTTGCACCTTACTGTGAATTACTGCAAGCTTGATTCCTCCATGACACTTGTATGAGATACTTGGTCCTTGTGAACACAGTGTTCAGGAGTGAGGTTCAGAATGCAGCCGAAGGGTCACTTTGGAGCAAGGAGCATTTCTGAAGGAAGGAAGACCTCATCCATGTTCAGCTGTGAGGGGATATGAGCTCTTAGAAGCCCAAGTGCAGTACTTGGGGTAGGGTGTCAGGGGCTGGTAGAAAGGGGTCAAAGATAAACCTGGCTGAACTTGCTGCTTCAAGTTCTCCTCTGCTGGTTTTGGGCAGGGAGGCATCTCAAATAGCACTACCTTATCAGGTTGGTCCTACTATGAGAAAGTCTACAAATGCCCTTACGTGAAGGTCCTGGGTCTCCATTCCTTCTTAGTATACTTTGATATAAAGACCCTTGTAATTGCAGTATATAGGTGTTAGGATCTTAGACTTCACAGGCACACTGGGTTCAAACTGTAATTGTTTCTGAAATTCCATCTGTTACCTCAAGGGCTCAGGGAAGATGCAATGGGTTAAAGTATCTGCAGTGTTATAGTGTTCAGTTAAGTGTTAGCTGTCATTATTTGCAGTAATCTTACTGACTCGCTGTAGGTGACCCTGCACTGTTTCTTAATGCTTTGGTCTTCAACTTCCTTATCAGCAAAGTTATGATTATAAAGCTCAACTCACTGGTTCCTTGTGAAGAGAAGATGAGAAACACAGGTCTAGCATCAACTGCAGTAAATGGGGTGAGTTGTTAATAATGGCTACTGATTGTACTTCCTGGTTGGGGACGAATTTGAACAAACATCAACAGAAGTCTCTTTCTTCAGCAATGAGCAAGGTAAGTGATAGGTCCTTAGTAGAAGTAGATTAGTATCCCAGGTTTGGGGGAATTCAAATGCCTTTCCCATTCCTATATCCCTTCCATGACAAATTCCCAGCAAGTGCATGTCTTGCTTCTCGTGGGGTCAGATGCAAAAACCCAGTAACACTCTGTAACTCAGCCTCCAGTGAAGTGTTCACTGGACTGAAGAGCTGGCATTAGATCAATGAAGAATCAAGAGAAATAGGAGGTGGAAAAGTAGAAAGCATCTAACTTTTGGATTCTAGCACAAACTAAGATTGGACCATTTCCTACCATGCTGCCAAAGTCTTGTCAAACACCTAGCAAACTGCACCATTGTCCAACAGGTCAGGCAGGCCTTACCTTCAGGCTGATTTGGTTGGTCTCATTGTTCTCCAGAGGAAAGATATTTTCAGGAGGAATGTGGGACCATTTTTTCTGACGAAGTTGATTATCTCTTTTATATTTTCTGTGGAAGGAACAGAATTGGTTGATAGGTTTTATTAGTGTCCATGCTGTTCTATTTCTGAACACCAGGAGAAATTTAGGACCCTGGTTTTCTCAGGCAGACATGTGTTGAGGAAGACTAGCTCAGTGGTGAGACTCTCCATGCCCCAAACTGGCCAGTGCTGGCCATTAGTGGACCCACAGGAGGTTTCGTGGACTTCTCTGTTCTTTTGTGTTTGTTTCATTTTACTTTCCTTGATCCTTCACTATAATAAAGGGTCTGAACCAATGACATGGAAACATGAGGGAACAAAACAGAAAAAAATCAAAACTGATAGCCTTACATGGCAGAAATGTTCATTTTTAAACCACCAACGAAACACACCAGATTCTACGTAAGCCAGTTCTTTTTACACATCTGTGCCTTATGTTTAGAGAAAATGAAAAAGCACAGAGACAATGCAACAACATGTGTCCCAATTTATAAAATGTTAGAATCTTGTCTATAGTGCACATGAGGAAGAATTCTTGAGTTTTTGGGAAAGCTCACTTGGAGCTTTTACAGATATTGCCAAATTACTTCCCACAGTGGTAGCACCAATTTACCTTCCCATGTTCTTAAGAATATTTAGTATTGTTAATTTTTTCCCTTATCTTTATGATGCATGTTAATGGTGTGTCAGTTTTGCTTTAATTTGCATTTCCTTGATTACTACAGAGATGGTCTTTTGAAATATTTGCTACATATTTTATAGAATATATAGAATCATAGAATCATTTACTTATAATTTCTCTAATATTTTTTATTATGCGATTTTTCTTTTCTTTTTCTTATTAACTTTTGTGAGTTCTTTATGTCTTCTGAAAAACAAGTCCTTTTGTGTTAAAAATACCTTCTCACAGTTTATTCTTTTAACTTTGCTTTATGGAAAATTTTGATTTTACATATTTATCGAGTTTTCTTCTCTGACATTTTTTTAATCAATGACTGAATCACACTTTCCTAATCTGACTTCATAAAGTCATTTCCTAAATTTCTTCTATATTCTGAAGTTGGTTTTTCACATGCAGATCTTTTTTTCTTTTAGTTTTTGCTACCAGGGATTGAACACAGGGGCGCTGAAACACTGAGCGTTGCTTAGGGCCTTGCTAAGTTGCTGAGGCTGGCTCTGAACTCATGATCCTCCTGTGTCAGCCTCCCACGCTACCACACCCAGCCAATTTCATGTAGTTTTAATTTCATTTTTTACTTGTGGGAAGCTTACTGTCCCAATATCACATCCTAACTGACTTGTAATATTATCTCTGTAATATAAGCAAGTCCCTGTACTTGCTTGAGTCTGATTCTGTAATCAATCGTCTTTTCCGTTGACCTATTTGTCCCTGAATACCTTTTTGTTTTTAAGTCATTTGACAAACTGCACCTCACCTTTTCAAGTTCATTTATAATGCCTTTCTTATACTTTCCTAAGCAGAAATCATTATTTTCCTCCTATGCTTCCATCCAGCTCTATTAAATACACATAAATAGCATAGTATTCACCAGTTATTTTTACAGTAAGACTGGGAGCATGGAGAATGACTCTTGAGACATTGAAGGCAGCCAAGCACCCATGCAGACTCTCGGAACTCAACAGAACCAACTGTCATTCATATTGAATTAGGGATTCTATAGACCATTTACTACTTTTCTTGTTATATTGGAAGAATACATGAATGACAACTATTTGCCAGGTCCCCTAGAGGAGACTCTGGCCATGAGGAAGTCCTCTTTCTGCCTCCCATGCTTAGAAACAATGGGAAATACGTGTCACTTTTGTCTTGCAATTTGCTCCTCTCTTAAGCTGACTCTCATTTGGACTTGGTTTCTGAAGGAAATTTTGGCTTCTGCTCATTCTTGACTAAATGGTCACACTGTCTATTGTGTATATTTCTAAGCAATACAGTTACAGGATCCTAGCTCTGCCTTTGGATTGAAGAAAACAGCCCACTTCCTTCCTGCTAAAATAGGAAATTTGGAATAGATGATCTCTAAATCCTCTCGCAACCTAAATATCATGTAGTACCATGATTTTAAAATCTCCCACAATATGCCAATAAAACAGTGAGAATAGCTAGTTTTCATTTACATAATGCTTATTATATTGCACTCTGTATACATGACCCATTTCTAATTCTCATGGCAGCTCAGAGGAAGAAACTGAAGCAAAATAACTTGTTTAAGTTGTTAAGTAACGTGTGCTTGAGACCTCAAAACTGGTAAAGCACAGAACTGGGTCAGAGTTCAGGCGTTTGACTCAGAGCTCTAATCTGCCCCCCAGGTCATATTCTGTCCTTCTGTCGTCTTGGATGCAGAATGCCTTCATGATCTTAGGTCTGTCTAGAGATCTCCTTGTGAGCATGTGCGAGCAGCAGAGTCAGATCTCTGCCTCCTTCCTCCTCTGAACGAGGACCATTCTGTGGCAAGGAGGGGAGGTACCTCAGCACCAGGAGAGCAATGATCAGGACCAGCACGACTGTCCCTGTTAGTGTGAAAACAGCAATCATCAGGATCTGAGGGCCTGTGGCAGGAAAGAGTAGAAAATGCATTAGCAGGATGTTTGAGAAGAGAATGAAAACATTTCACAGATTCTAGTTGGGGAAGGGACAGAGAAAGCCCTTTTGAAAAACATTTTTTTTTTAATTAATTGTTTCTTGGTAATTTATGTCCTGTGTTCCAGTCCTGAAAAAAAGCAGTCTGGCATGTGCCCAGGGAAAGCAGTTTCATTTCAGCTCTCCTTGAAGCCTACATTTCTCTTTTATCTCTAACAGGAATCACCCAATGGTTATAAGAACATAAAGTGGTTTCCAGCACACAAATAATGGTGGGAGTCGAAGCCTACCTGCTGTCCTTGAAACCAGTATACCCCAGGAGGTTGCACAGAGAAGAAACAGACAGTGAGTTTTTTAAATGCAGAACACATGTTGGAAGAAGAGTCGGTGTAGACTGTTTAATGACAGCGTTGCAGGCTGGTTCTTTCCAAGCTCTCTGGGTTATTGAGGTAGTCAGTGAGGAATGTGATTTTCGTTATTAGAACACTAGTGTATGGGTGGAGTTAAGTAGACGGAGTAAGTTGAGAGACTCTCAGAAAAGTTAGTGGAATTCAGGAAAATGAGGATCCACCCCCAGGAAGCTTTGAAGCAGAGTCTGAGAATGTGAAGGCCTATGCCTGGGAGGAGAAGGCCCACCATCAAAAAACCATACAGAGAAATCATGGCTCACACAGCCCACACTGCATCCCTGTTGGGAAAGGAAATCAGTGGATTCCAAATGGAATGGATTCCAAGAAATAGAATGTGTAAGAAGCTAAAAAATAATAGAAATATGGTGAAGACACAATTCTTTCTACATAAAGAGAGAGAGAAAGGAAGGGAGGAAGGAAAGAAAGGAGGGAGAGAAGAGGTGCCCCAAAGAGAAACTCTCAGGGAAAAATGTTCAAGAAAGGCAGAGTCCAAAAATGAAACAAAGTAAAATGAGGCCTGATTTTGTGTATTTTAAAAAGGAGAGACAATTCTTTATCTTTTGTGTGGTATAAAAGAGAAGCTTTGGAATCATATATAAAGAAATGTTATCACAGCATAATATTTAGCTTTGTGTAAATATTTACATCATGATAATGATGAAAATGTTTACTTACTTCAATTTATAGAATCAACTTATAGGTAAAGACCAAAGAACTATGATATGATTGCCAAATAAATATGAACAACCTTGATAAATTAAAGAGAGATAAAGGAGAGTATGGGAGATGGAAAGAGGGTAGAAGGAACAATTGGGGAACTTTTAGCTTCATCTCACAAAGTGGGGGAGCAAGACATTTTTATAAACAGTTGATTGAACAACACTAGAAGCTCATGTATATTAATTAAATACCTAATAAATATATTGACAAAAAAGGTGATATTGAGAAGTAAGGAGGACTAGTGAAGAACTAAATCTTAATTCATAATACAAAAGATAGATAACATCTAGAGCTTTTAAATCAAGAAACATTACTTAGAAATATGCTGAAGACATTGAGAGTCTGGGGACACACAGAGGTGGGACCAGACATGCTCACCTTCCATTGTGAACATCTCTACTACTGGACTGAAAAATCACATACAAGAATTTTTCTTTGCTAAGAATATAATTAATGAAGGTGCTCTGATGAGGAGACACCAAGATCCCTCTATTAAAGTAGCTCTCCCTTCCTATCTTCCCTGTCATGGCACCATGACACAGAATCCTTGAGACTATGGTCCATGATCTACTTGTCTGTTCCTGTATCTTTAGCACATATCAGGCCTGAGACCTGGTAAAATATCAATTGAAAATGACTGAATGAAAAAAAAAAAGAAAATGACTGAATGAAAAAATAATTGAATTAAAGTTTGGCCTCGCTCATCTTACTATCTGAAAGAGGCTAGGGAAAGGAATCCAAATATTAAGACACATAAATTCATGTCAAAAACTGGTATGCTGTTAGACTTCGGTTACACACTATATGCATTTTACACATCATATTCTAATGAAGTAATTCTTTTTTTTCTGAAGTGGGGTGCTTTTTGTGTGGTTAAATGTTGCAGCACTCTTTTAAGGGTGTACAGTACATTTGAAAGTTTTAGCTTTGCAACCATACAGCTGCCTCTAACTACCTGTTTTGTGCTAAAAGGAAATTTTCAACAGTGAAAATGTGAGTTGTGGATTTATCTCATCTGGGCAGAAATAAATTCATACCTTGGAGATGAGGTAACATTGTGGGCATGTTTGTCTTTGGTGATGGCCGTATGTCACTACAATCACCACTTCCATCATTACTATTACTACTCCCACTTCTATCACACCAGACAAATAACAAGAGTGAGAACAAGAAATGCAGTTTCAACAGTGCAGATGATTGCACTCAGCGGCCTACTAAAATTGCACATTCCCTGGACTAGCACAAGAATTAGAGAGAATGTGGTGGTCTCAGCCCATCTCAAGCCCCATCTGCCTCTTGCAGTATCAACATCTCACTGTGCTAGATGTAATTATGACATTTACACATAGTATTTAAATATGCCATGTAGAATTTAATATAGTTTTAAATTCAACATGCTTTTTAGTTTTGCTTGTTAGGTTGTCTGGGTCACAGTAGTTCTAAGGCTAAGCTTTGGCTGCCTCCTGGTGGTCACTGTGATTATTACATCCTATTTATCTCTTCCCAAGGAATGCAAAATGACCTTATAACTGCAAGGTCATATGACACTATGATTAAAAGGAACCCTAAGTCTCCTGTTGTAGCAGAGGAAGAAACTCACACTTAGAGAAGAAAAATGACTAAAATTAACACAGTGTAAATTAGTGCTGGAGTTCAGTGTAGAAATACAGTTATCGCATGTCATCATTCATTGATTTCAAGGCGTATGTTGAGGGGTGGAGAGGATAGGAATAAATAATGGACTGTACCTTTAAAAAATATAAAAAGACATGTAAACAAATATAAATGCTAGGAGTCAGGTAGGGTAAGAGCAAGATAAATAAGATTAATAATCTCCTGGGTTGCTGAAATAAGTTAGGACAAATTAAATAAAGTTAAATCTTGAAATGAGTGTACGTTTGCCAGTTGAATGGGGGAGGGTAATAAATTCTGGACAGAGGGAGTAGCATGAACAAGGACACAGGGGCACAAATTTATATGACCTTTCTTTAAGGAGGTAGGAGGAAGTTGAGAGTGGGGAAGGGATTTTTTTAAGAGAAAAGATATGGCTGGAAAAATAGGAAGGTCATGGGCATATTGTACTCTATTCAGTCATTTGGACTTTGTTCTGCAGGTAGAAGTGTTGGCAACAGTGTGGTGATGTGAGGGGTTGCCTTGGAGGTGGGAGCACTGGAGCAGGAAGGCAGCTGGATGTTGCTATAATCCAGGAAGCAGATGAGGAGGGCTCTGAGGAGGATACAGCCAGATCTGCATTATCCACATTGTTGTATCCCAGATGTTTAGCACATCTTGGGGCACTAACTAACTCTTCCTTAAATGAATGAATAGACAGTGAGGGTGTGATAGCCAGATGAAATATTCTGATTAGTTAGCAAGTGTGTACACAGAAAAAAGGCCAAGCATGCATTCCTTATTTGTATACTATTAGATTATTTGTATATTTTACTTGTAAAGTATAAAACTAACTATAGTAACAGGGAAGTAAAGGAAAGTTCTGGCTCAGTTTTCTAGTTAACTGAAAGTGAGGTGAAGTTGCCCAGGGTAATATAATGCCTCTGTGCTACAAAATATAAATATTTCATGTGATATCTTTTAAGTAAATAATGAGAGTGCTCAAAAATTATTTTTCGAGAAGTTTAGCACTTTAAAATCCCAGCCTTCTATTAAATAACTAAAAACTTAAACACTGATAAAAACCATACTAAAATTACAAACAACATTGTCACTGAGAGCTGTAATTAGGAGAAAGAAAATAATATTTTAATTCAAGAAGTTACAAAAAGTAGAGAGTTTTAGAAGCCCATGGTAAAAGAAAGAGCTATTTAGAAAGTCAGATTTGGTTTAGAACTAGGAAGCTTGAAGATCATTCTAGGGATAATAAAGAAAGCTGATTAAAGAAAAACCAACTTCCCAAAGGAATGCCAACAGTTCCAAATTGCTTGTTGTTTAAAAGACTGTCATCCCCACCCCACCTCCTTTTGTGCTTTACTCAACTGCTAATGTCTTTTGAATAAAAGCACGGGAATAATTTTGAACCAAAAGTGACTGATGCAGTGAAAGAGAACCAGGACATTACAGCTTTGGCACAAGCAAGCCCACCGAAGCAGAAATGTGCCCCCTAAGGCACATCAAAATTCCAGAATTTCTGGCTGCAGAGCAGAGCTGGGTTAGAGATATTTTTAGCTTATAATTTTTAAATGCTTTTTAAAAGTGATAAACAAATATAATCAGTAGAAAATATTGAAAATTCTGAAATATACTAAAAAAGAAAAATGTATTTCTTCCAGAATTATTCTACTCAGTAGCTACCACTGTTAAAATTTTAGCCTGTTTCTTTAGAATCTTCCTTCTTTCTTTCTTTCTTTGTACCTGGGATTGAAAGCAGGGGCAGTTAACCAATGAACCACATCCCCAGCCCTTTTTTTTTTAAATTTAATTTAATTTAATTTTTATTTTATTTTTTATTTTTTTAGGTGCAGATAGACACAACACAATGCCTAGACGAGCACTCCACCGCTGAGCCACAATCCCAGGCCCTTCATGTTTTATTTTGAGACAGGGTCTCACTAAGTTGCTTAAAGCCTAGCTAAATTGCTGAGGCTGGCTTTAAACTTGAGATCCTCCTGCCTCAGACTTCCAAGTCACTGGGATCACAGGTGTGAGCCACCACACCCAGTTTACAATCTTATTTCTGCACAATGTTTAACGAAGTTAGGATCCCAGCATCGTAAGTTTCCTATCATTTAAAATTCTCTGCAAATAATTATTTTAATTGATGACATGATGACCCTTAAGAATGTCTCATAATTTTCTTTAAAAATGTATTAATGGTATTTACATTTTTTTTTTTGCATCTTTGGGTGTATTTGTCCAAATGTAAAATTTTTTCCCTAAAGACAGTTTAACAATATGGAATTACTGATCATCATTTCAAGTCCTGGCCAAAGCCAGTCATGGACAGAATATTCCAACACTTTATGTCTGAGGAGATACCTGTCCTGCCCAACCTGCTGATGATCAATGTCACAGAGTTGCCTCGCATCTTGCCGGGGTGACAACCTAGCCATGTTAGGGCTTTTTATGATGGAGAGACTCTCATCTGATTTGGGTGGGAAACCTTCACTGTAACTGAAATATATGTCCGAGGAAGGAATGGCGGGGGGCATGATAGGGAACATAATCACCAGCCACACCTCAGCTTGATAAAGCATGTATTCATTGCTGAAATAGGTGTCCTTTGAACTTTTCCCAGTAAAATATAAATGGAGAAAAAGTACATGTCTCCCTCTCATTTTTGTCAATTGCCAAACTTTAGACTTCTATGGGATAATTTATGTCCAAGGGTACAACACATTTTTAAAGATGGGTCTGGCAAAATTAGAATAGGGGTATTTTCCGTGTTTAATCAGAACTTTAATGTAATTCATGGTTCAGGGAAATAAAGTCCACATTTACAAACCTGGAAAATTTAGTTGGAGGACCAAACGAAACAACAATAATCATAAACTAACTTCATAAACCATATAGTTTACTCTTCTTACCAGAAAAACAATTTTAGGGAAAGGAAATTCACTCAGAATATCTTACCCCGGCCTGGGATATCATTAGGAAGTTTATGGTTCCTCCAGACGAATGAGGGGCGTGTCTCCTCTGTAGTGGTACTATTTGTGTGGGTGTCATAAGTCAAAAGAATCTTGTACTGTGTCAGGGCACAAAAAAAGAAACGGATGAACAGGTGAGGTCTCCTGTCTTGCCCAATGATATTTGCATTTAAATAACACTTCTCACTGGAACAAGGTAATTGTAAAAAAGCTTGGAACTAGTTAGGATCTGTTTATTGGTTCATGGCATGAACATGGATTTATTTTTTTCTTGTGAACAAAATTTTTATATACACACTGTATCTAGGAGCAGATATGTAAACTCTTAAACAATTAATTTCCAAAAATGTGCAAGAAATTACTATAATTTGTTTACAAACCAAAACACATTAAAATCAATGGACTTTGGATAGTGCGTTCAGTGGTGTACGAACATGGATTTAATTTCCATGTGCGCCAATTAGTATTATATATCTTTATGGCCATGTACAATACCATTAGTCTCTGCCCAACACAGTTACTTTGATTCTTTAGAGAACTAGTCCACGTCGTTCATTTTTACCAATGTTAAAACAGAGTCCAAGAAAAATTTAATGGCCAACTCCAATTCTCGCCATACATGGTCACCAGTGTTTTCCACAATATTAAGCTGCTTTTGGAAACCATCATGAGTAAAGATATCACAGGTAAAACCCATTATAACATTTTTTAATACATGCCAAGGGATCCTGAGATAATTCTACATTCCTTAAATTCTATCAATTTCATAATTTTCTAATCTCTTCTATCCCATTAGGTCCCTACACATGACACTAATTAGTTACTACAATAAAAGATTTATTTTTCAAGTAATCTGCTAAAGGAAACATAAAAGGTATATTCTTAAATTATTATTGCAAATATTGAGACATTGGAAAAATAACCATCCTTCTAAATTTACCACCATTTCCTCAATATACTCTGGACAGATAGTTAACATTTTCAAAATTTTACACTTAAGAACAGAATATATAATTGCATACATTGAGGATAGGAAATATCTTATGTATTAGGACATGGCATATTGAATCTCTACTGAAAACTACCTTGGATATGGACTATCATCTCTGTAGCTGTCTTGAGAAGTAATCTCTGGTTTTCCCAAATATACATAATACAATTGATAGCATTAGATTATTGAAAAATTCAACCAAATTTGCTTTTAGAGTGGATAAATGCAGAGAGCAAAGTTTTTCACTTTGAGGAGTTGTCTGAGGCTGAGATAAGATATCATACATGTCTGCCTCTCTCCATGGGACATGAGGGCATCATCCCAGAAGCAAATACTTGGAGGAGGGTGTAGGTATATTTCTAGTTCCTATTAGTGGCTGAAACATTGAGAAGATCCAATTTTAAGGTATTCCCATGGATTTTATTCCAAAAATAGCATTATATTAAAGGTTCATTATAGTAACTAAAAACTATAGATTACTTCTCTGAAATGTTGCCCCCAAATTTCCAGTGTACCTTTCCCAAACTGCACATCTTTTCTCTAGTTTTTCACATTTGTCATTGTAGATGTCTTTTGCAAAGCTAGGTCAATATATATACACTCAGGTCATAACATTCACTCTGGAAAATGAAAAAAATGCATGACTTTTTCTCTTAGATTCCCCAGATATATCAGAATCTGATTTGTTGAAGGAAAAAGCATTTTATTGACCATTTGGTTGGCTGGAACAGTGGCTTTCATAGTTTGGATGAACACAACTTTGGATGACAAAGTGGGGTGTTTTCTTTTTAAATTAAATGTTGATCAGCTGTCACCTAGGTGCTGTATAAAAAGCAAAACACGGGAGACATGGAAAGATGAGTTTAACCCACTCCCTCTCTTTACAGGAATTTCTATAGAGGTAAGGAAAAAAGAGATATACATTGTAGATAAAGGCAAAAACGTTATGGGTCTGACTGTGTGCCTGAAGGATTGCACAGGTCATGATTTTCTTGGGAGTTTCTATATATATATATATTTTTAGTTGTAGTTGGACACAATACCTTTATTTATTTATTTATTTTTATGTGATGCTGAGGATCGAACCCAGGGCCTCGCACATGCTAGGCAAGAGTTCTACCACTGAGCAACAACCCCAGCCCATCTCCCTGGGAGTTCTGATGGAGAGAACAGAGACTATCTCATAGAAATCTTGAGTAGCGAAAATGAATAAGCAATTCTGAGGAGAGACTTGTTATCTTCTCATTGATATTCCATGAATAAATATTCTGATCCTTATATTAATATATTTTGGATGTTTATATATATATGTGTGTGTGTGTGTGTGTGTGTGTGTGTGTGTGTGTTTTCCCACACACATATGTATGGAGAGTAAATATAATTGATAATCTGGGTAATAAGTTCTTTGGTCTAAAATGCTTAAGGAATACTACCCCAAGTAGGGTATACTTATAAAACGGAAATGAACTGCCTTCAGATTCTAAGCATAACTTTTCCAATTGCTTTGCTGTCGACCCTCATCATGTTACTTCAGGTTATCCTCCTCACCCAGGTGTATCACCCCTATGTTTCCTGATAAGCCATCAGACGTACCTTCTGGTTGTCCATGGAGGCATACAGAAGCACCATAGTATTGTCAATATCCCCACAGTCGTCCAAAGTCACGGGACCCGTATAGCCTAGGGCAAAATCAGAGAGCTTTATAGGCCACTATTGACTTCTTGCCTGAAACCACGACAGAAAGGTTTCAAATAGCTCTATTTCAAATTTGCTGAAAAGTTGTTAAGCTGAATGTTCTTGTCAGAGGACACTTGAATTGGCTCTTGACCCTGAGATTTCTGAAGGATATTTTTGTGGGAGATGTTGTTTGAGGTAAAAATATTTTTCATTGCATTTAGGGTGACACTAAATGTAATCAGTTAATAAATTCCTCAATTATTAGTGACAAACTTTTGCTGAAAATATTTACTAACCTAGTCCCATAGTGTATAAGTCTAACTTAGGCCATAAAAAGAACAAAATCTCTTCACTATCATTTATCTGTGAAATAATAGCAGTGTAAGATGAACCTATTAAATGGCTGTTTGGATTTAAAAATGATCAAATCAGCAATTCCACATGGTTCAACATGATAATCTAACACTTATCTCACATTTACTACAAATCATCTCGGTGCTAAGTATTTTCTATGAAGTTATCATTTCATTCTCCCTAGACTACCATGATATGGAAACTATTATTATTTCTATGTTATTCATAAGAAATAATGTATAATTGCATTCAGAAATACTAAGTAATCTGCTCAGGATTGTAAAGCTGATAGGTCATTAAACTAAGACTAAAATAAATGTCTCCTGTCTGAGCCTGGGCCAGGGGCTCTTAGGATGCTTGACCAGGATCATGGAGGTAAGAAGATTAAGAATGCACTGAAGTGCCTGGGAGAACTTGGGACACATGGAAGGGTCCATGATTCTCTCTCCCTCCCTGCTTCTTCAGGGGACTGAAACGATCTCTTCTTATCATTGTCATAAACCACAGCTCCTGGTACAGCCCCCAGATCTAGTGCCAGGCAGCTTCTGCCCACTGAAGCTGACAGAAGACTCTCTGTGCAGTTGGACAAAGGTTTTCCAGAGTAAGACTTTAAAGGCAAGTTAGAGGAAAAAAAAAAATGTCTAACAGGAAAATTTCTTTATAATCTCTGGATAAGATCTGGGAAGTGAAAGGTGAGAATGTGGATAGAGACTTGTGAATAAAGGCGAAGTCAACCCAGCAGTTTGGAGGGACATGTGTTGTTTGGGATGGTATTGTTATGAGGGGTTTGGGCAGTTAGAGGTTTGACGGAGTCCTGGATCCTTGAAGGATAGAAAGGGAAGTATAAAGAACCAAAATCAAACTACAAATATTTCTCTTCTTGCTAGTCTCTGAGCATATCCAGGATGCCACTTGTCTAACTGCCTTGTGAGAGCTCATGCTTTCTGAGCCACATGCTGACTCTATGATACCCAAAGGTTCTGAAAGTCTGAGGTATAAACTACTGCCCAGTTATCCATAGTGGCATTCCCAAAATTGATGCAATGATGTTTGCTCCTAGTTGAGTTCAAAGGTCTTAGATCTTGAACCATCAATCGCCACCACCCCCATACCATGCCCCATTTCCCAAAGCCCACATCTCTTCAGCTGAGCTGTTTGCTTATAGGAGACCAGTACCTTGAAATGTGAGGTTCCTGAAAGCATGCGCAAATTTGGAAGTGGCAATAGCTTCTCCATTCTCAAGAAATATCTTCAGCATGTGCCCAAAGAGCAAGGTTCCATCCAAGTAAGCAAGAGCAAAGTCATTTTTTTCCTGAATAAGAAAGGAAAATCTTAAAAAGGATCCTCCTCCCCAAAAGAGATTCTGGTCTTGAGACTGCAGCAAAATGTTCTTGGGATCAGCAGGTCATTGGAAAGGTAAAGGAATATTTGACCCTTCCCTGGGTCAGTGTTCTTTGTTATCCAGTGGCACAATTCTGCTTTCTCTTGGGATCAATAAAATAAGAATACTCCTTTAGGGAAGTATCTACAGGCAGCTTTACTTCTTTCCCAAGGTGACAAAAGAAATAACTGCAGCCAAGAAAGTCAACATAAAGCATTTCCATGATTCTTATAAGATTTTATACAGAAATACTTGCTCATAGTTTAATGTTTTATTAAAGCGAAAAAGAAGAACACACATGCATGCACATGGGCACACACACACGAAAAAAACCTTGTCTTTAAGAATCCTGAATGTGACATGAACAGTTTTGGTGACAGAATACTACCAAGCCTACTTTGAGGACTGGGTATGACTTCAGGCCTCAAATGTCTGCCCTGGGGAGAATAATGGGCAGATCAGAACTCCTCTGTCTCTGTGGCTGTTGCGTGGTGATCCTCACAGAACTGGGCAATGAATTAACACTCTTGCCCCAGTGAGACCAAGTGGTTCTTTTACCTTACGCATTTTGGTCTGCCTGTCTGTGAAGAATCATGTTTGCCAGAGATAGGAAGCAATGCACCTGGGCTGGGGATACAGCTCAGTGTGAGTGCCTGCCTCACATGCACAAGGCCCTGGGTTCAATCCCCAGTAGCACACGCGCACACACACACACACAGCTTACCGGTAAAATACTCCTGGAGAAAGAGGTATTTATCATGGAATTTCCAGGAGGCAGAGTCAGAACAAGGACATTTTTCATATAATCAGGGGCTATGGCATTTTCCTCAAAGTAGTAGTCACTATAATCAAAAACATACGTTCCTCATAAAATTAAGTTCCTCCCAAAACTGAGGTGCATCTTCCACAATTCATAGAAAATATAACATGGGCCTGGAAAATACTTTAAAACTTTTTTGTTTAGTAATCTACAAAATTTTCTACCTCCCCCAGATAGAAGTGTTTCCCTCTACATTTGCTAAGATGCATGAGAGAACTTAGGCTGTTGTGATTAACATAGGGAAATGGAAAAGAAAATCAGAATACAAGGTACATCTTTGAGGGAAATTTTTGGGTTCTGGACATGTGAACCAATACTTGCTCCAAAGGCTTAATGACCCTGGGTGCTCTTAACAACTTAGAGATATTGGGATATGGTACAGAGAAATATTATCATTAAACTTACTTTCCAGATGGTAAAGCATAAGCATAAAAAGTAAACGTTTTCTCTAGCACTGTAAGCTTCTTGACAAGTGGGACAGTAGCTCATTGACCCTCATTTCATAAGCTCCCCGATGACGCTTGACACACTGCAGACTCTTGATACTGTCTGAGATTGCTCTGAAAATTATAGGGCTTCTATGCTTCCTAATCGTTTGGATGTTTCAAAATGCAAAGAATCTAACATGATCAAACTGCTATCACTAGAGTGATCATCATTTAATGTTTAAACACATCTGTGTGCTAAGGACTATGCTGACTCTTGCTCATATTATCACATCTAAATGGACACGCACAAAATGGACATTTTAATTCTCATTTTACAAACGAGAAGATTTCGTCTCAATATGCTAAGACTCAAGAGTCAAAAGGAACAGAAGTGTCAGAATTAGAATTTGAACACAAATTGGTCTATTTTTGAATCTCATGATGTTCTTGAAACTTAGCCATGAGTCCTTGGGGAGTACTCACAAAGGAAAACTAGCATTTTAGCAGTTGATGGAGGGTTGGCTGAAAGTAAAATTATACCAACTTGGCTACATTGAAGACAAAGCAGTCACTAGAATTAATGTGTTGGTGGGAGTGAAATGTTGATAACTTCCTATACTTCTATAGCTAAAAGGTTAGATTGATTGTTAATCTTCATGAACATCTAGCTGTGAAACAGGCCTGCATTCATTTCCCTTCACACTAGGAAAAGTACTCTTAGTGTGGGAGTAAAGACCAGGCTAATATCCGGGAGATGGAGAGCAGCAATCACCTCAGGTCTGAATGCAGACAGGTAATGATTAATGGTCCAGTCAGATAAGTAGTCACATGATTCAACTCATGGGACAAGGGGCACAGGCACGGCACACCAGCAACACCTCCTTTATGCTTAGAATAACTCATATTACCTTGGCACTTGTTAGTGAGTCTCCAGACATATTAACAGATGAGTGCTAAAAATATGTACAGGCTGTGATAAAAGATGGTTTCTACTCTGCAGAATTCATAGTGCAGAAAAAGTGCAGAGAAGTCACTTGGTGGCAATCTTTTCTTCTGCACATCTCTGGGACTGAGAATAGAAAGCATCCAACAAATTTAATCACATTAAGGTACAATGACTAAGTCCAATGTGTTCTGCATTATAATAAGGAGACCATGATTTAGTGTCCAAGTGGAAGCCCTTTTCCTCAGACAAATGCTCCAACCATATAGGATACTAGGACAACAGGAGTAAACTAGGACTCATCTGGGCTAATATGGACAACAGTCAACTTGATATAATGGACTCTAATGTCTTATTGAGATACTATAGTCCCAAAGAAGTGCAAAGAAAATATTACCACCAAGTGATTAGGTCTTAGAAAGCAAGGAATAATTTTACAAATCAAACCTACATAGCTAAAGCTTTACTCTCAACAAAGAGGCCAGAGAGAAAAGTAAAAGGGGGTCAAATGCCATTTGCAACTGAAGAAAACAAAATGAGGCCCATATTCACAGGAATAATATTATTGAATGGTTGAATGGTTGATTGAGTTATCTTTTCCTAGACAAAGACCTTAAAATCAGCGTGGGAATCAGGATCCTAGCTTGATGAGTAGGTCTCATGGATGAATGAACGTGGATTTAATGGACCTTTAATAAAATTTTGCATTCAGCAATGATGAAGGTGCCAAAGGACTCTATCCCTGCGAAGCTCACAATTGATTATATGAGAATGAGGGTGAGAAAGAAACTTTAATTCAAACACTACTGTCAAACTGAACCCTTTAAGAGGCTGTGCAAAGACCAAGTATCTGTTGGAAGCCCCTGGAATACTCCCTTTCTGAAAGGCGGACAGTCCCTCCAGGTATGATACCTACTTGAATAGATCCACTAAGATAATGACAGTGTCTTCAGCCACTTCCTGGTCACCCTTCAGGCTGTTGAAAGTTTCTGGTGTACCACACATAACAATTACTGGAGGAGAGAAAGCAAAACAAGGAGAGAAATCAACGGTTGTCTACACAAGATTGGGAGAAAAACCAGTTTTCTGGATTTGAATACAATAGGTCCATATTATATTTTTTTAAATTAATACCAAATCCCTAAATCTCATTCCCTTTTTCATTTATGGTTATGAATTCAGAATAGGACTGCATGGAATCTTTAAAAATCTTTTGGTCTTGGGTTGGGGATGTGGCTCAAGCGGTAAAGCGCTCGCCTGGCATGCGCGAGGCGCTGGGTTCGATCCTCAGCACCATATAAAAATAAAGATGATGTGTCCATCGAAAACTAAAAATAAATATTAAAAAAAATTCTCTCTCTCTCTTTAAAAAAAATCTTTTGGTCTGTTCGCTTAATTTCATAGATTTAGGGAGACTGACGCCAAAAGCCAAAGGGGTCCTTTGATTGGTAGATGACTGAGACGACTGAGACAGCTCTGAGCAGAACTCAAGTTGTGAATGCTTATTCCATTACACTGAGGTGGAGTCATTATAGAAGTCATTTGCAGAGAAGTGAAGTGCACCCTACCATTTCGAAAATGATTGAAAAGATACAGTAAAAGTGAATGTGAAAAGAATTTATAAAGTCCTTCTGAGCAACTTTCCTTGGGCTTTGCCTGTAGCTTTTTAACTTGGAACTCAGTCTTAGAAATTTGAGTGACAGAATCCAATCGGAAGCTCTACCAAAAACCATAGCTAACTATTTCCTAAATGCACGGTTTTGTGAGAAAGAGGAGTTGGGGGAGCTTCGTTAAACATTTTTTATTTGCCATTTTTGTCCAGTTGAATTGTAAAGAATTTAAGGGCATGAATAATGTTATACTTCTTTTATCCTCAGATCTTGGTTAATGTTTTGCAACTGGTAGGTTTTAATATAGCAAATTCTTAATCACAACAGTTTATTTGAGTGATTTCAGAGAATCTGCCAAGAAAGCATCTTTTCTTCAAGGAAATTCTCACAATTGATTCCTTTGTTCCTGATATGTTCTGGTTTATAAAAAGAATTTTATGGAAAGTGCAATAAATCACCTAATGATTTATGAGGTTGATTTTATTCCATTAGTTTTTCACACTTGGCTTCTAACTCATGGGGCAGGTGAGATATAGATTAGGAATGTGAGATGGTCTTTGCTGCCTTGTAATTTTTCCTGAGCCTGTATATCAATAAACTTATCTTCTTGGTTAGCAGGAGGATCAGGGTTCAGAACATGTGAGGATTAGTCACAAATCTAATAATATGTTGGATTAAAGTGCACTTAGCAGTTTACCAATGATAGCTTTTGATATCATTTTAGTTTCTAAAAGCTGGATGTTAGCATAATTATCTATATTCATTATGTGAATATATTTATTCAATCCTACTTTTGTGTTTTTCTTTCAGAGGACAAAAGATACAGTAAAAGTGAAACAATGAAGTAACTAATTAACTAATCAATGAAGGAAACAAAATAATAAAGTTTCAAGCAATTATAGATCTATAGATCTCCTAAATATACAGAATATATACAGGTAATGACGATAACTATTCAGTCGTAAGTTTGTCAGAATGACTCTGAAGGAGGTGGTAGTCATGAGGAAAGGTCTTGCAAAAAGATTGTTTTCCTATATTTTTACCATTGCTTTTCCTGTTATGATTCACTATGATATCCCGAAACTGGTCATCTCGTCTCAAGGTATCCTTGAAGCTGAGTACCTGAGAAAAATAGGAAACTCCAGCCTCTAGAGCATTAAGGTACCTGAACAGGAAAAGGAGAAAGTAAGAAGACAATTTTGTTTCCCTCATGGCCTTCCCATGACTTTCACTTGTCATTTGCAAATCTGTCCTGGGACTTTATTTAAAATTAATTTCTGCTATTAACACAATAGGTAGTACACACCATTATACCACTGATTTAAATTGTGGACAGCTAACTTAGTGAACGTATAGAGGAAGTTTTAGGGGATCTTCATGCATATATAGAAATAATAGGCATTTGATTGGTCCCTTCTACTTGCTTCCTGCTACTTATAGAAGGGAGGGTTTACTCTGCTCTATGAACCAGAAGCCATTGAATGTACAGTCCAAAAACTCAGAGTTGATAAAAATAATTTCTGCTCCTATGTGAAATGGTTTTTTTTTGGTGTTCTCCATTCACCCCAAAGTTTCTAGGGTGAGGTCTTAGAGCTGATTCCTATATTTTCCCAGAGGTGCATCCCTGTGGTATCCAATCTTATACTTCTGCAAACCTAGGGGGACAGAGACTGCAGAACTACGCAGCATTCTGGAAGCACCGCCAGTAACCCAACCAAAAGAATCTCTCTGCCACTTTTGCTACAGTTGATAAGTACATGTAGCATGGGCAGAACACACTTTCTCTGGTCTTATAGTACCAGTTATTTTTTTTTCTTCAGAGAACTTACTGTGGAGAATCAATAAAACTAATGTGAACATACTTTCAAAACTAGAAGGTATGTCATGAATGATTTATGCTGATTATTTTATGATACTTTATTTGCTTTGACACCTTTGCTTTTATATGTCTCTCTCTCTCTCTCTCTCTCTCTCTCTCTCTCTCTCTCTCTCTCTCTCTCTGTGTGTGTGTGTGTGTGTGTGTGTCCATTACACTGCTCTATAGATGAAAGGCACATCTGATAATAACCAGATATCTGCTATGAGTTTATGGCTTACTTTATGGTAAGTGCCCCACAATGTTAATGATCCTCCTTACCAGAAACAGTCCTCAGTCTCATTACCATCCTTATAAACATATGAAGTGTTCCAGGAAAAAGGTTTGAATGGCAGATCATTGATCTTCCAAAAGTCAACCAAGAAGTACATCAGTTTCCTAGCTGGAGACATCAGCCTGGTTAAGGTTTCTTTATAGTCACACGACAATCCAAAACTTCCAGCTGAAATCATGGGGTAGTTCAACTGGGTGTCAAGGCTATGCCGAGAGGTGAGAAATAAACCAATGTTAAGGTGAACTTAAGTAGCACAGATAAGATCCCTCTTTCACCTTTTCTAGCATGTGCATATAAATAGCACAAATCAACTAGGGTCATTGGAGCAAGGTTCTCATGTATATAGATATCCCTCCAGCACAGGTGAATTTAAAAACATGTATTGGCCATATGCTATGTTCCCAGCACACTGTGGATGGTTTCAGCATTATGCAGATTGGTTACTTTGATTTATTCCTAAATGAGTTATCATGCTTTCTGGGCTGGGAAGGGAATAGGACTGAGAAATAGAGATTTGGGCTACCAAGTTCATCATAATTATTTTAAAGCCAGAAAGATGCTTTTTCACATTTCCCTCCATATATTCCCTTCTTTCCAGCTCTACTAGGGACCACTTTTGAAATGGATGGTAACAAACGACTTTTCCTTCCTTGCTTAGCACAAGGAACCCTTCTTGTAATTCTTTAAACATATCAAGCTCCATTCTCCATCAAGACAGATGCCAGGATAATGCTCCCTGCCTCTTTTCCTGGAGAACTTTTATTCACCCCTGGGGACCTAATTAAGATATCTCTTTAAGAGGAAAACTTTCACTGATAGCTAAGGACAGGTAATGATTTCAGAGGGTATATGTTGACTATTTGTCATCCCCGCTGGACCGCCAGTTCCCTGAAGGCAGCAGCCTTGCCTGACAGCTCACCTCAGTCTGCTGGGCTCACAGGTCAGTGCTCGGTACGTATTTAATGATGGAAGGAAAGCAACATCCCTTTCCATCCTCCATGCTGGTTGGAAGGATTATTGGGTATCCTGCTTGCATCTCAAACTCACCATGTTCATGGTCGAATTTATCTTTTATTTTAACTCCTCCAAAATACCTTACCTTGATTTTTTCCCCCATTTCTTTCAGTGTTTTGAGATCTCAAAGTCTATTCCATGCCCCACTTCAATATCCAGTCATTTATGGAGTATGACTGATTCTACCTTCAACTATCTTTAAAGCTGTCCTCCGTTTCTTGCCTGCTGGCTTTTGCTAACTCAGGCCCTTCTTCTCCCTGTGGACTTTCCTGTCACCAGTCTCTGCCCTGTCTCACCTATATGTGGTCATCACTTATTCCTTTCAAAGTTGAGGTTCTGTTCATGCTCTCCCATGCTCAAAACTCTGGAGATTTCTATGCAAATCTCAACAGATACAACTTCTTTCACCTGGACTGCCCTCACACAGACTTCTAACTGTGGTCCAACTTAATGTTTCTAGTCTTTGTTATTCTTCCATACAGTTCCTGAACCCCAATTAATAAACACTTTCACAGACTTTCATCACTGCCCTCTTTACCTGCTTTTACATCTGCCTGGATGGGAAGATTACTCCCTGATCTTTGCCCATTAAAAATCGGTACCGTTCTTCAACACAAAACTCAGATTCCATTTCCTTCACGAGGTCTTTCCCTTTTTGAAGCTTAACCTCCTGAACCAGAGGTGACCATTTTCTTCCATGTATTCTGCACCTTCTTGTTTGCTCTTCTCTGATGGAAACTGTCTCACTTGTATTAGTCACCAGTGTCCCTGTCACCTTCTCTACTTGGCTGTAAAGGGGGTGTGTTTTACTTAATATTCTCTTCACTAACAAAAATAAAATGCTTCATTGCATACAGAAGGTTCTCACAAGTGGAAAATCAGTTTTTCTGGTCCCTCTTTCCTTGTCAGTAGCAACATTATAAGAGATCAGATAAGACAAATAGTGGGAATGAGCACAAGGAGTAGGAAGAGTGTGAAAATATCTGAATTTTGGTATGGAGGATGGAATCAGAAAGTGCTCCCGTGGTGTATCTATGGTGTCTGGTGGCCTGGATCTGGGTCTGTTTTACTGCTGGGCGAAGGTATCATAAGCAGACTTACCAATAGAAATTTTGGAAGTCTAATGCTTACCCTCCAAAACTATTGCATGGTGTCCCTTAGCACAGTTTTCTTTGTGCAGACAAAGGGTGGTCCTTGATTCAGGAGAACACTAAACAGGTGAAAGAAGTGCACAGGAGAGCCGGGTGCAGGGCTGCATGCCTGTAATCCCAGCAGCTCAGGAGGCTGAGGCAGGAGCATTGGAAGTTCAAAGCCAGCCTCAGCAATTTAGCAAGGCACTTGGCAACTCAGTGAGACCCTGTCTCTAATAAAATATTAAAAAGGGGGTGGGGATATGGCTCAGTGGTTGAGTACCCTTGGGTTCAATCCCCAGTACCAAAAGAAGAAAGAAAGGAAGAAAGAAAGAGAGAAATGTACATGTGAAGGATTTTGATTGAAGAAGGTGTGATCGGACAGAACAAAAGCATTTTGTGGTGATGTGAATTACACTGAACAAAATTAATGAAAGGGATGGGGGCAATTTTCCTAAAGCCAGATAAATTTTTTCATTCTGGAATATATTATAGGCTTTTTTTCTAAGACGACATGTGTAGTATGAAAACACTTAAGTATGCTATTTTTTCATTTTCAAATAAGTCTATAAAATAAGTATCTTGCTATTTATACACTTTTATAAACCTGCATATAAAACAGAGCCCCACTAATACCCGTGGGTGTAGCACTGCCCTTTTTATTTCCCCCCCTGCCCATGCTTTTGTGAATATTATCTTTATTAAACTCCTCAGGCTCTCCGAGGTCTGATGTCCCTGTTTTTTGCTAGGTCCCTGATTTTCTACTCATCATGTGTTGCCTCTTATGCTCCTACGTTAGTGACTCAAACTGAACAGCGACTGTGGTCACCCCACTGAGCAAAAGTAGAGCTACCTGGGGAAGGAAATAGCAAGTATAGAGAAGTGACAAAATATTAGGGTCCCAAAGCCCTTCATTGTACTGTCTTGACTACACTATTGGTTATTAAATCATTTAACTTGCAATAGCATGTTCTGACTTCAGTTCACAATGATAAAAACAAAAACAAAAAAACAACAGCAAACCAAACTACTTACTACATCTGGAAGGTGGAGTATGTGCATGAGGGTCCCATGAGAGCACAGCCCAGCTGACCTTTCCTCTGTAGGAGACAAGAATACCACTAATGACTAAAAAGAAATACATTAACAAATGAATAGAAAAGATGTGGCAACGGAAAGGCTCCTGGAAAGTTGGGACGTAGCCTGTCAAGAGTTTGAATGCACAGCAGAAAGGAGTTGCATATTGTGCTTGGGCCAGGCCAGGGACAACTTAAGGGTAGGGAGGTATGAGGGAGAGGAGATGCTGTGGGTAGAGGGGAATGTTATCCCACCAAGGTGAGGTGGATCTCTTATTGGTGGGGGTGGGGGTATGGGAAGAGATGAAGGAGGGGCTGTCAGGACAGATTGGGGATACGGAAGATTTGGGAGTGAGAGGACAAGTTTTAGTTTCAGGGAGAACTACAAAGAAGGGCTCCTGTGAATCACATGCCATGTGATCAATCGAGCAATTATCAAACTTATCTTCTACTATTTCTCCAAGGGAACCTGGTTGGGAACATCCCATTCCCGGTTTGGAGAACCAGGCCTCCATAGAGAAGAGGGAAGAATCGCATACTTCTCTGCAACTGGGAAGGAGAGTTTACCAAACTACCCTGGGCCACCTTGCGCCCTCCCAAGACAGACCCAGCCAAGCGTCCTGACTTGAGTGCCACCTCTCTGGTCAATGTGAGGTGACTGATTAAAGTTCTAGAGTCATGGCTCTACTCCCCACGTTCTTAAATGTCATTTCCCTACTTTCTAGCAGTTGGGCATCTTGAACACCTATGTGTCACTAAAGAGTTTGTGCTATTCTTCAGCTCCTTAAAGTTTGCCTTAGATTGGAATTGGGAGGAGGAACTGGGCAAGAACCTTCCCCTTCCCATTTCTATTCTTAGATATTACCATTACCACTTGAAGTCAGGTTTCAGATTCAACCCTCAAGCAACCGGCCTGCGACCTGATATGTGGCAATGGCTTGAAACAGATTTCTCATGTGGGGCTGGGAAATGTGTGTGTGTGTTTTTTTAATTGTTCTTTTTAGATAGACATATTATCTGTGTATTTTAACACATTATATATTCATGGAGTGTAACTTATTCTAATTAGGATCCCATCCTGTGGGAACATGATGTAGAGTTTCACTGGTGGCGTATTTACATATGAACATAGGAAAGTTATGTCCGATAATGTGTTTTTAGATATGGCTCCTCAGATATTTCTTGAGGGAAACAAAGGCAAACCAGGTTCACATCAACATGTACATTTTTAAAAAAGTTTATCATCAGTTGAAAACAAAATAATTCCTCTCTATATTCCTGAAAGTGTGCAGATAGTACGTAGCTATGTTTCTCCCCACATTTCTGGATTCCTGGAGGGCATTTGGAGAATCCATAGGACACAGGCCAGAAACCCGGCCTCCAAAGCAGTCCACTGCTTGGCTGCAAAGGATGGGGAGATGCTTCATGGACACGTGCACAGGTTTCGCACTGTGACCATCCCAAGCCAAGGGGGTGGGGTGGGGTGAAAGCTACATCTACAGAAGAAAACACTTACTGTAATTTCCCTGAGGAGATCCAAGCCTTCGCAGGTGCTGCTCCGGCAGTCGCCTGACTTGTGAATCAGACCATCGGAATATATAAAGGTAGCATTCACAGTCACATTTAAGCCTGTTATCCAGAAGGGAGGGAAAAGAGAAAACTAGGTTTTTTTGTTTGTTTGTTTGTTTTTGTAATTTATACCAACTCTAGATTTATCTCTTTTTACTGATTCTGAGGAAAAAAAGGAAGATCCATTTCCAGGCCTGGAAATATTTGAATTCTGAGTTTTTAATTCTATTCTTCAGTCATTCCCCCCTCCCCTACCCTATCTTTCTGTAAGTTTCTTTCTGTTCATTTCCCTCTCTCCACAGTATAAAAGCCATACATTATAAGAGTAAAATGCCATGATCTTTAGTAAATAAATGGAATTGTGCAGCCCTCATCATTAAGTCCCGAGTTTTCAATTCTGTGACTATTTCAATGAAACTGACACAGGTGCATTAAAACAGGTTGGAAACCATAGTCTGGGACTTATATATTATTATATCAATTAATTTGAGTTAATAATAATTATATAGTTAATATTACAAAGATTATGATTATATTCTTATATAATTTGGTTACATAAAATATAATTGCATTATATATTTTATGCTATATTTAAGTTTTTTTTTTTTTATTATTGGCACCAAGGATTGAACCCAGGGGTGCTTAGCCATGGAGCCACATCCCTATTCCTATATTTAAGTTTTTATAAGTGTTCCACATCTGGGACAATGGGAGAAAATGACATTTTCGTATGTCTGATGTTCTTGTCATCTTTTCCCAACTCCAGGTTCAGCAAATTTCTTACACAGAGTCGGACAGTGTGGGGAAAGCAGAAACAGATGCTATGATGTCCTGCTCATTCCCAAGATGCTGGTTCTGTTTGCTGCTAAATGCATACACAGTTACAACCTTCCTTGGTCTTCGGTCTTTGTTCATTCAGCCAACAAATACTTGTTAAGTTTCTGCTATGTGCCAGGCACTCTTGTTTGTGCTCAGGAGATAGCATTGATCAAAATAAGTCCCTGCTTTCATGAAGCTTACATTTTCTTTGGGGGAATCACCCAGAATTGTGCTATTTCTCATAGAGTGGCTGTGGAAACCCCTAGGGGGAGCCAGAATCTGAGTGCCACAAAAAAGCGAGGCATGCAGACACAGGTTTCCTGTTGGAGATAAAGCAAGGGCAAAAGTCTTGGGCAGGATGGTTTTAGAAGCAGTAAGGAAGCCCCTGCAGTTATGGCAGAGCTAGTAAGGAGCAGAATGGCAAGAGAAAAGGTCGAGGGAGCACATATCACTCAGGACCTTGTAGGCTTTAGTAAAGACTTTCAATTTATTCTGGGATGGGATGTCTGGGGTCGGGGTGGAGGGTTAAGCAGAGAAATGATATTGTCTGGCCATCATTTAAAGAATATTTCTCTGGAATCTTATATGGAGAATAGATCATAGAGGACAAAAAAAAAGCAGAGAGGTTAGTTAGGAGTCTATGATTCACCTAGGTTAGCTTGAACTAAAGTACTAGTAGCAAAAGTAGAGGAAAATTGTTGAATTTTTTTTGTTGTTGTTGTTCTTATTAGTTACACATGTCAGAAGAATATATTTTCACATACATATATGGAGTATAACTTCCCATTCTTCTGGTTGTACATGATATGAAATTACATTGGTCATGCATTCATATATGAACATAGGAAAGTAATGTTTGATTCATTCTACTGTCTTTCCTATTCCCACCCCCTCCCTTCCCTTCATTCCCCTTTGTCTAATCCAAAATACTTCTATTCTTCGCCAATCCTCTACCCCCTTATTATGAGTTAGCATCCGCATATCAGAGAGACTATTCAGCCTTTGGTTTCTTGGGACTGGCTTATTTCACTTAGCATGATCGTCTCAAATGAATCTTGGAGGAAGGGCTGGCAAGAAATTGCTGACAGATGGGATAAAAAGCATGAGAAAATGAGGACTCAGGATAACGTCGATATTTTTTACCTAAGCACCGGGTAAAGGGAATTGCTATTGACCGAAGTAAGAAAGAATGTGGGAGGAGCAAGTTTGTGTATTCCAGGGAGGAATCAGAGTTCAGGTGGACATGTCAGTTGTGGGATGCAGATTAGACTTCCTAACAGACTTAAGTGAGCAGTTGAATATACCAGTGAGGGATAAGTATCAGAGCAGTTATACTTACTGATAAAAACTGTCACCTGTGTCTCTCAGATTTATAATTTTAGCACAAAAGGGATGTCTTAGATTTCTAGAAAACAGCTTGAGACAAAAGTTTCACTGGGCTAGGAGCTGTGGCGCATACCTGTAATCCCAATGGCTCAGGAGGCTGAGATAGGAGGACTGTTGAGTTCAAAGCCAGCCTCAGCAATTTAGCGAGACCCTAAGCAACTCAGCAAGACCTTTTCTCTAAATAAAATATTTTAAAAAAGGGCTGGGAATGTTGCTCAATGGTTAAGCCCCCCTGGGTTCAATTCCTGGTACCAAAAAAAAAAAAATTTTTTTTTCAATGGGGTTGTCCCATGTAATAGATGATGGGATCTGAAGTCATGATTATCTCATCCCTAACCCATTGTGCATTTTTGATATCTCAGATCCAAACTCATGCATGAGAGAGTAATTTTTGCCAGGTTAATATCACCATTAGTATTCTAAATGGTGTAAGAGTTTTGATTGGATTTCACTGTAATTAAAAATTTCTCTCTTAGAAATATAAGAATTCAAAACAAGTTTCTCTTTGAAATATCTGCTTGGTCATAGGAGCATCTAGTCTTACTGAAGAGTTACCACTCCCGATGTTAAGCATTTCCTGTGTGGTCCACTCCCAAAGACAGAGTGAAGGGTTCTCATTCTGGCCTGAGATCTTTGGATAATAGCTTTAGGTGAAGGCTAAGGCATTGATTGAAGGATATGGGAAATGACAACCCCCAAGACAAGGAAATGATAATCCCTGGGAAGAAAGTGAAGCATTGATTCTTTCCCAATAAATCCTTTCCCAGTGACAAGACAATCTCTGGGAAAGAGATATCCATCCATCCTAAAATGGCAGTCCCTGGAAAGAGGACAAGGATTGATCCTTTCCCAATAAATCCTTTCCCAGTGACAGTACAATAGACCCTGGAGGGAAAGAGATAAGCACTGAATGCTGAACCCTCCATCCTTGTCCAGCAAAAACAATACCCAGTAATAACAAGTTTCAGGTTCTCACAACATGTTTCTTGAATGCCCAAACTGACTCATTCTGTTAAAAAGATTAAGTCATCTCTCAGTGTCCCCTATAAAAACCCAAACCCCTTCTGTAACAAGGGGCCATTTTCTGCCCAGAAAATGAGCCCCTCTGATGCCCAAATCTTTTGATGAATAAAAGGCATAGCTGATCCATGAAGTCTGCTCCCATCCTGGTTATTTGTGCTTTCATTATGGGGCCAACACCGTTTTTGTTGTTGTTGTTGTTGTTGTTTACACTGATGACAATATTCCTGGGTATTCTAGGCACCACATTTTGAAAGATAAAAATGAGGTAGCAGAACATATCAAGCTCTGTCTCTTATGCTATTGTGTCCTTTCAGTAGAAAAATAATCTGGACAAATGTCTGATTGCTAAGCCAGAGACATTCTTAATTTGCCAAGACTACCCAGAGACTGGAAAACTCAGTCGTTAGTCTGTCATTGTGAGTGACTTTCTATGTGTTCTTTTTAGAGGCTATTTTAATTTCCCTGACATGATATCCTCATATGTAAAGAGAGGTCTGTACCTAAATTGTCCAGTGGGATAATTTTTAAATAATACCTCTAAAAGTGTAAAGAATATCTATAATAGAAGTTCTCCTGAATATCCAAATAATGCTTTTAAAAGTAGAGACCTGTTATTCCTCGTGATGGAAGTATCTTTGCACACATTCCTACAGCCACCTAAGAAATATGATTATGGGAAATGACAATCCTACCAACTAGGGAGCACTTTCTTTTATTTTTGGTTAATTCAAGAATGCATACACTGGTACTTTGTTCAGTAAGAGGTCCAAATAAGAGGTGTCAGTTCTTTGCTAGGACTTTGCTAGGATAAGAGGTTAATAAGATTAGACTTGTCAGAGAAAATCAGTGGAAGAGGTGAGGTTAGTGATGGGTTTAGTAATAATTAACACTTGAGTATGGCCATGAACCAACCACAGGACTAAGCATTTTATAATGTTTATTCGAGATAATTCTCACAATAGGGAGAATACAGGGCGTTGAAGCCAGGAGAACAGGAGGCTGGGGTGCAGGCGAGGAATGGTAGAAAAGAGGGCAGGAGAAGGTCTTGGGAAACAGCAGGAGTCATCAGGCTGACCAGGAGGCAGTGTGCAGGAGCCTGATAGAACCTGGGCTTCAGAAAGATGGTAGTACTCACCCCTATTAATGTGAAAGCTAACTCCTCCCTTGACTTCTCCTGTCTCTATGAGACTTCTGCTCTCTCCTACCTCCATGAGGTACATTGAAAATGACCCATTTAAAAATCGTAGGCTCCAGGTAGTTCATGAGTGGCACAATAAAACCCAAGTGTTAAACCCTGAACAGAGCTTGGGAAAAAGGAACCATGGTGAGTTGAGTGTGACCTTGGACAAGTGACTTCACCACAGGGGCCCCAGTTCCTCTTCCACGTGTTGTTATAATAGACTGAAGCATCTCTGTCGCAATATGCCTGGCATTGGGATATGAATTTTTACATGCATCATTTTACTTAATTCTTTTCTGAAAACTGCAAGAGAACTAATATTTGCCCTAATTTTTAAATGAGAGAATGATGTCATAGAGAAAGTTGATTTCCTTAACATTACAGAGCTAGTAAGTAGTGGAACTGGGATGTGAGCCTAGGGCAGTCTGATTCTAGAATTTATCCTGAGTCCCTTTCAGGAGGTCCATGAAGTCAAAGCTATTTCATAATTGCACTAAGATATTCTTTGCTTTTTCTACTCTCTTTCATGAGCATATCATGGAATTTTCTGGAGGTACATGATATATGTTATATTGTAACAGACTGAATATAGAGCCAGTATGAGAATTTAGCTCTTTCATTAAATTGAATATTAAAGACATTCTCAATATGCGAATCAGTACCACTCTTGGCACTTGCTTTGTTTTGGCTTGAGAAATATAGATTTTTTTTCTTAGAAACATTAACAGATAAAATGTTTGTTATTTTTAGTGAATTTATAAGCAAATGTTTTAAACATTTCTCAGCTTTAATTTCCAATCTAATAAATATCGATAAACAAATAAACCACAATAAACAAAACTCTTCAAGACCATCAATTTTTCCCTTGATTCTTTTTAAGAGTATAAAAGGTCTTAAGACCAGAATGTTTTAACATTTTAGATTCACTCCAGTGGAATATACTATAATATGCTATCTTTGCCTATTTTATCTCTCCACATGATTTCTCAAAAAAAAAAGACTGAACATTTTTCAAACAACAAACAAGTATGAACTTTAAACTCTTAATTTTATTTTATTTAACTCTCAGATATATTGTTTTAAAATTTTTTTCCAAATAGCAATGCTCAGTATATGTAGAACATGAACTATCTTCTCTCTAAAACCTGCTTCTCTTTTGTTTACTTTTCATGAATATCTATCCAACAAAATGCATTATTGAAGGGGGGGGACAATCTGAGTGAGAGTTCTATAGAACTCTCCACTTACTTAATCCATTCAACAATCTCACCATTAGTACCTCTATATTACCAATCAGATGAGTGAAGTTTCAAAATAATAATTCATCCACTCCGATTCAAGTAGTAAATGGTGGAGCAGGAATTCAAATCCAGGCTGTATGAATTTGGAGATCAAGGTTTTAACCTGTACCCTGCACTATTTATTTTATATGCCAGGCATGTTTTTCTCCAAATAGAAATAACGGCCCAGCAACAGCAACAACAACTGCCGTTTATTGAGTATTTACCCAATAAAGGGACTTACATGCATTTCCTCAGCGAGTCCACACTCTACCCATAAACTGTAACTACCACTTATTCTGATTTTAGGGATAAGGAAACTGAAGTTCAGAAAATGTAAGTAATTTACTTGAGGTTATATTGGCTGTAAGTGGTTGGTCAAGAATATGAACCAAGATCTGTCAGATTCCAAGTCTCCGCTTCTAATAAAGATCTTAGTTCATCCTGTGCAAAGATCTTACAGTAGCAATATGATACACTCATCAGAACCAGACAGAAATGGATCTGGATCCACTTGAAACAGACAACCTGTAGGGCCTTAACAAAGTTATGACTTCTGCTCTAAAACCAGTGTCAATTATACAACCCCACAGAGCTGTGGCAATTAAAGAAATTATGTAATGAAAGTACTTAGAACTTATGTAACACATGACCAGTACATAATGAACAAGGAAACCAGGGCTCAGAGAGTCTGAGGGACCTCACTCAACCAGGGTCTCAGAAAAACAGAAGAGTTGTGGGCAGAGACCTCAATTCAGATTCTCAGACTTCAAATCCAGTGTTCTTTTCACTATCTCACACTGTCTCAGTAAAAAAGGGGATTTTATTAAATAACTTCTAAATTCCAGTGTAGCTCTAGATCAAATCCATTCGTTTACATCTGAATATAGTTTCAGAAAGAATTGAGAAATATTGTAAATACACAGAAGTAAGTTATACATATCTGAACTGTTGCTCTAATTTCCATAAGATTTTTCCCATAGGATTTTAAGTAGAGAAGATCAAGATGTATCGTTCTTAAAACGGATAACTATTAATATGTATCAAATTCTCATCAACTCATTGATTCTACTTCTGTTAACCTAGTCTCAGGGAGTAGAGGAAAAACTATATACAAGAAAACATTTATTGTAGTATTATAAAAACAATCACAAGAAATTAAATAGAATAAAATATTCTACCATAGGAAAATTTCAGAAAACTTGGGTAATATTTATTCTAAGGGATATTGTGTATGTGTTCACATGATAACTAGGAAGAACACACAGCAATAGGAAAATTGTCACTTATGGAATAATGTGAAGTGACACAGAAGTATGCAGAATTGTTTCTATGGCATATGGATCACCAACCACATTCTTAAAAGAGGCATGTGAAAATAGACTGAAAACTTCCAGTGAACAGAAATTTTCCTGAACAATTTATTTTATATTTTACATATTTTATGTAATAAAGTTTATGTTTATAATTAAAAGATACAGTGAGGAACTGTAATAATGAATTTGATTACCAGTTTATTCTGCCTACTACATATGATAATTGCAGCCAGGGGTGATGTAAAGAATCCACAAGTTCAGAGAATAATATATCATTCTCTGGATAGAGATAGATTTGGTGCCTGAATGAATTTTACTCCCTTATTTCATCTTCTTGACTGGTAACCCTGTGGGTAATATTTATTCTAAGGGATAAATATTACCCAGGACTTGAGATTGAGCTGCTCTTGAGCTGCTATAGAAGAAAGCACAATGCCTCCCTGAACTGGGCAATAAACCCAGTTTTAACGGGTTTTTTTTTTACTGCTGTGAACACTTTACATTTTCCTGGCTTGAAGCTATCCCCAGAAAAGGTGCATGGTAAGTGAGCACAACATGGTCAGGTTCAAATTCTCCCCACTGAAGATCTACTGCCTGGAAACAGAAAGGGGTTTAGAGATGGACCTTGGGGAAGGTCGAGCGATCAGGCAAAGTACAGAAGGTCCATGCTTAGCCAGAGGTGGTAGCAGAGGAGGATTCTATTAGCCTGTTCTTACCAGCTTCGTGCAGACGCATTCTCACTATGTCCAATCCCTCATTCACAGCTTCTCTCAACTTATCCAGGGGCTCTGGGAAGGCCGAGTTGTTCATCATCAGGACGCTGATCTCATAGCTGTCATTATGGCAGTTTTGACTGAACTGGGAGGCCCACAACATCAGCCAAGGCTGGAACAACAGTGAACACAAAGCCAAGCCCAGCAGTGGTGTCTTCATGACTTAAAATCCGTACTCCCCACACTCACTTGCTTTGTTCTGGCTTCCAGGGACGTGGGAACTCTGGCTGGATAGCCTCTAGCTGACTTGCTGTGTCCACTCCTCTCCACACTCCTTTCTGGTCATGCCCCACTGGTCACATGGGCCATGGGACACAGCCTGCCTACCAGCAATTAGCAGCTGCATTATGGTAGGAGATGAACCAAAGTTCACTATATGTTTGCACACAGAAAGGTTAGAGCTATAAACAGGGAAATTGCCTGGGCCTCACCCAGTAAAATACATCAACTTGTGACACAACACTGAGAAGAGAAAGAAGAGGATGAGTGTCATATATTATACATAATAATCCTTGTGGAATGGAAAATAAAGGTCAGAGGACTTACAGAAAGCATAGATACAATGGACAATTAGTTCTTAGGCTTTTGCTGTACATCAAACAGGAATACTCAACCAGGAAGAGCTGTGATTCAGTTATCTAGTCAAAAGCTATTTATTGAGACTTGACTATGTGTCAGGCATTGGTAAGGTGCTGAATATCCAGTCACAGGAGATGTAGAGACATTAACATTCTCATGGAAGATGCATTCTAATGAAGGAGACAACATTAAACAAATAACTATAAATAATTAAATTCAGTAGTGAAAAAAAGTACAGGGTGCTATGGGAGCACACAGAAGGTTAACATCACCTATTCTAGAAAACCAAGGAAGCTTCTCTGGGTCAGTGTCCTCTAAAGTTGAGCACTGATGGATGAACAGGTATTAGCAGAGTGAAGAGATAAGAAGGGCATTCTAGGCAGGGGGACAGCTTATGTAAAGACATAGAGGTAGGAGGGGGCAGGGAATGTTTGAATAACTGAAAGAGGTCTAGCATGGTTGGGGTGCGGGCAGCTGGGAGTGAAGAGTCAGCAGAGAATGCTAGAAGACCAGGCTGCAGAGGTTCCCACAAGCTATTAAGGATTTGGGACTCTATCATAAAAGCTGAGAAATTAACTGAATCAGGTGAATTTTGAAAAGACCACTTAGGCCAACATGGAAGCAATGTCCTGGAGAGAAGCAGGTTCTGGAACAAAGAAAGCATAAATGAATTCTAAATGAGGGCTGTGGCAGTGGAGTTGGGTTGAAGAAATATCTAAAAAGAAAATGGAATGGAACTTGATGTTTGACTAGATTAAGTCATGAAGGAGAGAGAGGAACAAGGGCAATCATGACAGTCTCAACTGGGTGACCAGCTGTTTACTGAGCTCTGGATTTAAATGGAGATTGGAGATGACCGTGACCCTAATCTGCCACAAGGAAGGAGGAGAAGCAGGTGACCATGATCCTGGCCCACCATGTGGTAGGAGGAGAGTGACCCTGGCCCACACAGTAGGGGGAGAGCAACCATGCTGCAGCCCCATCTACTCACACGTGGGGTGGCTTTCCCTGCTGGGTTCCATATAGTGACAACAGCCAGGACCTACAAGATCATCATCCAGATTCTTGCAGGCAAGGTATCGGTAATCTGCAGGGACACTATAAGATTTTAAGGTAGAAACTGTAATACCTCAAATCCACACTGCTAGAGAGGAAGACCCATGGGCAACATGAAGAAACAAGGAAGAAAGTGCCCCAAACAAACCAAGCTGATACAATAATAGATTCCATTGCCAGCATAGCAGATTAAATGTCAGAGAAGGAGTTCAGAATGTACATAATTAAAATGATCTCTGGAGCAAAGAATGAATTAAGAGAGCAAACAGAGGCAACAATTGATCACTTCAAAAAGATACGAGAGGAAATACAGATAGCAAAAGATTACTGCAAGAAAGAGATAAAGACTCTGAAAAATAAATATCCAGAAATCCTTGAAATGAAGGAAACAATAAATCAAATAAAAAATTCAATTGAAAGCATCACCAACAGACTAGATCACTTGGAAGACAGAACCTCAGGCAATGAAGACAAAACATATAATCTTGAAAATAAAGTTGTTCACACAGTGAAGATGGTGAGAAACCATGAATAGAACCTCCAAGAATTATGGGATAATATGAAAAGACCAAATCTAAGAATTATCAGGATAGAGGAAGACACAGAGATACAAACCAAAGGAATGCACAATCTCTTCAATGAAATAATATCAGAAAATTTCTCAAACATGAAGAATGAACTGGAAAATCAAATATAAGAGGCTTACAGGACATCAAATATACAAAATTACAACAGATCCACACCAAGGCACATTATAATGAAAGGGCCTAGTATACAGAATAAGGATAGAATTTTTAAAGCCGCAAGAGAAAGGTTTCAGATTACATATGGGGGAAAATAATTCAGATCTCAGCAGATTTCTCAACCCAGGCCATCAAGCCAGGAGATCCCGGAAAAACGTATACCAAGCTCTGAATAAAACTGGATGCCAACCAAGAATCTTTTTTAAAAAAATATATATATTTTCTTAATTGTAGATGGACACAACACCTTTATTTTATTTATTTATCTTTATGTGGTGCTGAGGATTGAACCCAGGGCCTCACACATGCTAAGCAATTGTTCTACCACTGAGCTACAACCCAACCAAGAATCTTATATCCAGCAAAATTAAGCTTCAGATTTGATGACAAAATAAAAACCTTCCATGGTAAACAAAAATTAAAAGAATATACGAGAAAGCCTGCACTACAGAATATTTTCAGAAAATTTTCCATGAGGAGGAAATGAAAAACAACAATGAAAAGAAGCAAAGGGAGGAACTACACTAAAGGAAAATCCAATCAAATGAGAAAACAAGTCAAGTTAAAAACCAAAGTAAACCCAAATGACCAGGAATATAAACCATGTCTCAATAATAACCCTGAATGTTAATGGTCTAAACTCATTAATTAAAAGATAGACTGGCAGATTGGATTAAAAAAATTCAACAATATGCTGCTTTGCAAGAGACTCATCTCATAGGAAAAGTGAAAGGTTGAAGGTGAAAGCTTGGGAAAAAACATATCACTCACATGGCCATATAAAAAAGCAGGGATTTCCATCCTAATATCAGATAAAGTGGACTTCAAATCAAGTTAGTCAGAAGAGATAAAGAAGGATATTTAATACTGCTTAAGGGAACCATACATCAACAAGACATAACAATCATTATATCTATGCCCCAAACAATGGAGCATCTACGTATATCAAACCATTCTCAATTCCAAGAAGCAAAAAGATCACAACACAATTATACTGGATGACTTTAGCACACCTCTTTCACCACTGGATAGATCTTCCAAACAAAAACTAAACAAAGAAAATATAGAACTCAATAATACAATCAATGATTTAGACTTAACAGACATATGTGGAGTATTTCATCCATCATTAAGCAAATACACCTTCTTCTCAGCAGCATATGGATCTTTCTCTAAAATAGACCATATATTGTGCCGCAAAGCAACTCTCAGCAATTACAAAAAATAGAGATACTACTCTGTATTCTATTAGATCATAATGGAATGAAACTAGAAGTCAATGTTAGAATAAAAAAATAGAAGGTACTCCAACACCTGGAGACTAAATAATATGATGTTGAATGAGCAACAGATAGCAGAAGACATCAGGGAGGAGATAAAAAATTCTTAGAGGTAAATAGAGAACACTGATACAACATATCAAAATCTCTGGGACACTATGAAGGCAGTGCTAAGAGGAAAGTTCTTTGCATTGACTTTCATTAAAAGAATAAAAAGTCAACAAATAAACAATCTGACATTACAACTCAAAGTCCTAGAAAAAAGAAGAAATCAACACCAAAAGTAGTAGAAGACAAGAAATAATTAAAATCAGAGCTGAAATCAATGAAATTGAAACAAAAGAAACAATTCAAAACATTGACCAAATGAAAAGCTGCTCCAGGATAGGCAGTTAGTATTATCAAAATGGCATACTACCAAAAGCACTATACAGATCTAATACAATTTCTATTAAAATCCCAATGACAGTCTTCATAGAACTAGAAAAAGCATTCATGAAATTCATTTAGAACAATAAGAGACCCAGAATAGCCAAAGGAAGAAAAGTAAAGTAGGAAGCAGCACAATACCAGACTTTAAACTATCCTACAGAGCAACAGTAAAAAACAAACAAAACAAAACAAACAAAAACAACAACAAAAAAACACAACAGCATGGTATTGGCACCAAAATAGACACATAGACTAATGGCACAAAGGAGACCAACCCACATAAATTCACATACTGGAAAAGGTGCCAAAAACACACATTGGAGAAAAGATAGCCTGTTGAACCAATGGTGCTGGGAAAACTGAAAATCCATATGCAGCAAAATGAAATTAAACCCTTATCTCTCACCATGCACAAAACTCAACTCAAAATGGATCAAGGACCTAGGAATTAGTCCAGAGATCCTGCACCTAACAGAAGAAAAAGTAGGCCCTAATCTTCATCATGTCGGACTAGGCCCCTACTTCTTTAACAAGACTCCTAAAGCACAAGAAATAAAATGAAGAAAAAATAAATAGGATGTATTCAAACTAAGGCTGTTCTAGAGGAGTGCTGAGCCTCTAAATCTAGCACCAGTTTCTCGGGTGCTTAGGTGGATGGATTTGTCTCTTCTCCTTGGTGTTCCTGCTTCCTGGATTCCCTTCCTCCCCCATCCTGAGAACAACTCTAATTTAATGCACCAGCAATGTCTTTCCTCCCTTCTTCCCAAGCCCATTTCTTATTCTGCTGTGTCAGAGCTAGCTGAAAAGTTTTTTAAATTTCCTGTTGACTCTTGGATTTGCTCTTCTGTCTAGGTGGCTGTGTTTACACCCTCTGGGAGGTCTGTGTTGGAGATGTAGTGATGTATCTCAGCTGTAATAAAGTTCTCTGGATCCTGGAAATGGCTCTGTTTTCTCTTGCTTTACTTAATACAGTGAAAGGAAACAGAGGCACCTTACTCTCTAGCTGCCAGAGAGTGGTGAGTTGGGCTGATATTTCAATCCTCATAATGTATCTCTGCACAAAAGCCAGGTATTACCCTTATTTTTGTCCCTGGGAATGGCTGGAGGATTCCTTCTCAAAATCATGTGGGTTAAAATGATAGCTTGGGAAAGAGGGAAGAAGACAGTGATCTATTTCCTGAAGTGCTGATTTTGTATTGCTCATGCCTAGCAGATGGTTGGAAAGGTCTGCTGTGGGGAGCCACTCTGAATGATTTATGCCTTCCATCCTGAAGCGAGAGGCTTTGACTGGTCACTACATTTCATAGTGCCCTGGACTGTTGTCCTGGTCTAGGAAATTGAGGGCGTGTCATCAGATGTAGGTGTGTCACCCATGGAGTTGAATTACACTCACCTATTCCTTTGTAATATTACCCCTTTGCCCTGTTTGGGATAAAAAGTTCCATGGAAACTCCCTTTGTGTGTCCCCTTCTCTTGCTCTGTCTTTGGGTGTGGCCTTCCTAGATGTCAGTCAACTTGCTGACAGCAGACATCATGAAGCTAGACTCAACACCCTGAAACCTGACCCGTTGTCTCATTTGAATGGCTTCTCCTCAATAAAATGCTTCAACACTTGCTCTTGCTCTCTTTCTGCGAACCCTTTAAGGTCAGAGGAGCCGTCACAGGACCCCAAAGAAAAAGGTATCTCTGTCTCTTGGTACTGCATCCCTGGAGTGACCCTGAGTGTTTTAGTCACAAGGAATGTGACAGTCTGTAAAGCATTTAAAAGGTGGTATGTTGTGAGACAAGGAGGGGCTTCTTTGAGTTCCAGGAGATAGTTTGATATCTTTAGCAAACAAACATTAAACTTCAAGCTGAATTTGAACCTATTTTGGCTGTTTGCTAAGCATATGAATATAAAAGGTGACCTAAATTTGTCAACCCTAAGTTTTTTCATTTTAAAAACAACTTTTATTTTGAACAATGAATTGAAATGCATTCTGCTGTGGTGTATAACAAAGTATTACAAATAAAAAAGTAACGAATTTTATTTCTATTCTAACACATTTCTCAGGTTAAGTCTAAGCCACGACCCCTGTTGGAGTTGGAACATGGATACGTATGCCAGGTAATTGATGGGATTTGACCAAGTCCACTTACTCAACTTTAAAGAGCCATCTTGGAGGTAATTCTCCCCAAGATCAACTTCAACACTGAACCGAAGAGTTTAGTTGCCATATTATTCAAATCAGTCTTTTGTTCGACCCATAGATACATGTCTTAGTTCAAGGGAGAAAAAGTCCTGCAAGAGAAAACTGGAAGAACAGCTTGACAAAGTCATAGATACCATTGTTTAAGAGGTCCTTTAACTGGCTCTGTCACATATAGGACAGGATGGTTTTCCCCACTGTGGTTAAGAATGCCACCCAGCCTTGCTTGGCACCTTAAGGGTTATAGAGTTAGCAGGAGTGAGGACAGTAATGCCAGAGATTTGGTATTCATCTTAAGAAAATGGAGACAGTCCGGTCATGAAGTTTCCAGTGTCTGTTTTCTCAAGTATTTTTGCTGTGTGATTGCAGGCTAGAGAGTATGTGATGCTGCTAGGACATTCTGCAAGACCCCCACAGAAATGGAGAGAAGAGAAAAAAAAAAAAAGGTCATGTGTGTTCTTGATGAAAGATGGTTGGGAATAACACAACAGTGTTGAGTTTGGTGCTTCTGAATTTAACTTTAAAAACAGAGGAAGAGATTCAAGCAACGGAGACACACATCTCCAATTCACTGTGCCCTAGTGGAAAGGCCCCTAGAAATGGTATTCAGAAAAAAGAGAAAAAGTTCCAATCCATACAGGTAAAGAGCCTGTTGAAGAAGACTGTTGAGAAGATGAAAGGAGCTGAGGACCCAGTGTGGAAGCTGAGGGAAGGTTTGAGACAGGAGAGAATGCAATTGTGGAGGCCCAATTGGAGGACAGAGAGTATGATTTCATCAGGCCGACTCTGTCTCCTCTGCTAAGCGTTTGCTTAATGATGGTCTGCATTTGAGGTAGCCGACAAACAAGATATCTAGACTAAAATAGAAACAGCTGGGTTTGAAGGTAAGAGCTTGAAAAATCATGAAAGGGCCAGTGAAGTGAAAGTGAGAGAAAGTTTAAATGCCATAAAAATTAACATCTACCATTTAATGAGCACCTATTAGAAACCTGATAAGAGCTTGGAAAATCATGAAAAAAACAAAAAACAAAAAAACACCGAAGTGAAAGTGAGAAAAAGTTCAAATGCCATAGGAATTAACCACAGCTATTTATTGAGCACCTACTGGAAACTTATCCTTCAAACTGTTTTCCTTAGATATATTTTTTTTAATCTTCCAAACTGTATTTTGGAAGGCTTTGTTATCTCATTTTGTGGAGGAAGGAAACTCTTTGGGTCTAAGATTACATGAATTATGGAGTAGAGACAAATTTGGTCAGTTCTGCCATATTCTAGGATCAGTGGTCTTTCTACTCAGTCTTTTCACTGAGTCTGGAGCTGGGGCTGGCTAGAAGGGCCTGTAGTGAGGTTCTAGGAGACCAACATAGATAACAAAGCAAGAGCTTACAGAAAGGGAATAAGAAAATATGAGACATACATGTCTAAAACTGCTGTACAAGAATGACAGAAGAAAGCAAAGTAGATGAAGAGAAAAACGGCAAAAACTTGAGTGCTAAATGTATAAGGGTGCTATTATATACCACATAAGGTGTCTTTAGTTAGCTTTTATTTTTAAAATGTAAATAAAAATAGTAAAAACAACAACAACAACAACAAAAACCTACTTGGATTGTGCCAGTAGCTGTCTATTCTTTCTTCCTGGTGGATCTCATCTTTATATGGTTAATGAACTGAAGTTGACCTTGTGAGCCCTGATCCCTTTCTCAACTTCAGATCCAAATTCCAGTGTCTCTTAAAAAAAAAAAAAAAAAAAATTCCAGTGTCTCTTGACACATCTCCTGGGATGTGGAATGGAGGTCCCAAGCCCAGCAGGTCTGGAACAAAGTCCTGGAGTCTCCCCCTGGACCTTGCTTTCAGCCTTCCCCAGCCAGGAAATGGAATCCTTGCCTCACCCTATTGATGGGGATATGGAGTTGTCCTTCATTCTTTTTCTTTCCCTCACTCCCACCTCCAACAGGGAGGCAGCTCTGCTGCCACATTTCTAGATAAAGGTCCACTCTTTGCTTCTCTAGTCTGTGCCATCAGCTTTTGCCTGGCATGCTGTCTGAGGCTTCTAACTGGTTTCCCTACTTTTCAGCTTTTTTCAATTGATTTCCTACACAATAGCATATATCTATGTAATTTTACTTTTTATTTATTTATTTTATTTTTTTTGTACCAGGGATTGAACTCAAGGGCACTCCACCACTGAGCCACATTCCCAGCCCTATTTTGTATTTTATTTAGAGACAGGGTCTCTTTGAATTGCTTAGCACCTCTCCATTGCTGAAGCTGGCTTTGAATTTTCGATCTTCCTGCCTCAGCCTCCTTAGCAGCTGGGATTACAAGCATGGCCACCACACCCAGCTGCCAATTGATTATGTACCATGCCTTCCAACAGCTTGACAGTTTATTTAATATGACATCATGAACATACCAAATTTACCAAGGGTTGAACATTCATTCTGTCTTTTCTCTTTACCTTTTAAGTCTTCTCTTTTTTCCCCCATTTCATTTTGATACAATGTCTCACTAAGTTGCCCAGGCTGGCCTCAACCTGACTTCCTCCTGCCTGAGGCTCCCAAATAACCGGGATTACAGGTGTGTGCCACCATGCCTGGCTCTTTGTGACTTTTTTGAGGCTTATATTTTAAGCGTATTAATCAGAAAAGATTTTGCATTGGTTTCTGCCAGTGCCTAAAGGAACTACCAGTTGGAACATGTTAAAATTTGTTCTTACTTAACTTTTAAATTAGACTTTTTATTTTAAGATAATTGAAAACTAACATGGAGATAATTGAGAATTAATATGGATTACTGAAAATTAACATCTATTCTGTCTTTAACAAGTGATTTTTATTACTGTAGTTATATAATAAGTCTTGAAATAAGTAGACTGATTGCTCCTACTTTTCTGTTATTAGTAAAACAGAGAAATTGAATAAATCTTTACCCAGTTTATCCAACGGTAAAATTTTGCAAAATCATAGTACAATATTATAACCATCAATTGATATTGATACATTTAATTCTTGTAAAAGAAGTGACGTGGATTAAGTTTCACAATTTACAAATTTAATTTAATTTTGGTTCTGAAGGCTCAAATACCTTCTATTTCTTGAAAACTTCTTTTCTCCCTTGCATTCTCTTTACATCTTCATTGAAAATCTGCTTATTTATGAGTCCTTTGTTCTGTTGTAGGAACGGATAGATCTATCTTTCTGACTTTAACAAATGTTTTATTACTGTATCTATAAAAATCAATCTTGAAATCAGGAAGGTTTATTTTTTTCTACTTCTTTTTTAAAGCTGCTTTAGCTATCCTAATTTCTTTGTTGTTCTACATAAATTTTAGAATAATATTGTCTGTGCCTTCAAAAAAAATCTTACTGACATTTGTTAGAAATTACATCCAACTTGTACATTATTTTGGTAAAAATTTGATCTCTTTACTATATTGTATCTTTCAACCCATGAACATGGAATGTCTCTCCATTTATTTAGATCTTATTTGATTTTTTAATCATAGACTTATGGTTTTCGGCATACAAAGAACCTACATATTTTGTTAAACATATATACCTCATTTTTTTGAGTAACTATAAATGGTATTGTATTTTAATTTTGGTGTACACATACATATTGCTGGTATATAGAAATACAATAGATTCTCATGTGTTGATTGTGAATTATGTAACCTTATTAAACTCAGTTACTAGTTTTAGGATAAAAAAATAGATTCTTTCAAATTTTCTGTATATCTAATCCTGTTGTTTGTAAATAGGTGCAATTTAATATCTTTCTGATATATGCATGTTTTTTCTTATTGCACTGACTAGAACTTCCAGGTGAAAGCAGTCTTACTTTTCATCTAAATTGTCAAATTCGTGTGCACAGAGTTGGTCCCTTATTATTTTTGAATGTGTACAGGGAGTGCTGTCCCCTATTTTATTCTTGATATTGGTAACTTGTGTGTCTTCTCTGTTTATCAGTTTTGCTGGAGGTTTGTCAATTCTGTTGATCTTTTCAGGAAACAATTTTTACACTGATTTTTGTCTTTTTTGTTTTCAACTTCATTGATTTCTATTCTGATTATTTCTTTCCCTCTGTCAGTTTTAGGCTTACTTGGCTCCTTTTTATGTTTCTGATGAGAGAGACATAAACATAGGACACCACTCTGGCAGGGACAGGGCGGGGGCTCTGCCTCATTGTGACCAGTTGGAGGTTGAAGTCTAGTCTGGACACCTGGTCTCTGTTGAATCCAGTATGGGAGTTCCTCATTTCCTCTGTGCAAGGGTAAAATTCCAGCAGGACACTAGTAATTCCTGGGGTGGGAGGAGCTGGAGAATCTGTTATTATATCCCTGATCCCAAGGGAGAACCTGTTCTTGTAGTTTCATCACTATTGGTGCTTGCAAAAGTCCTGATTCTCCAGAAGGGCTCCTTTGTCCCCACCCCAGGGGGTAACGTTAGGGGAGCCTGATGACTGTCACATAGTGGTGCAATTTAGGTTCCCATCTGGTCTCCACTGACACCCTGGCAGGAGGTGGCGATAACATCAGTGAAGATAACATTTCTGGCTCCCTATGTGGCCTTCTCTAATACCACCCTGGGATGGTGGGTTTGGGTGTCTCCTTATAGCTCCTCACTCAGCCTTTGCTGGTGCTGGGGGTGGGAGGGTTGACAGTTTTTGTTTGTTTGGTTGGTTTTTCTGCAATGTTTGACTGCAGTAGAGCTGTTATTATCTACAAGGTTTGTCTTGTTAAGTCCTTCCTGATCCTCTTTATTAAAGAGAGCAGGTTTGTGTTGGGGGCTTGTTTTGTCTGCACTGGTGAGTGTTTCTAGATTGTCCGCTTTTCAGTTACAAATCTGGGACGTAGGAAGCAAAAGAAAACAGAAGGACCTCACCACCTTGTTGTTCTCTGGATTCTGAGTCCCCTCATAGATCTGTCCTTTTTCTCTCCACCTTTCAGACTTTTCATTTTCTATAAAATGTCCAGGAGTTTTGAAGGAGGAATAGGCAAAAGCATTCTATTCCAGTTTCTTAGAAGTGGAAGTCAACCATTGAATTCTGTCTTCGTCTTCCTTCATGACTAGCGCGGCTTCCAGATCTTTAGCCCATAGCTTGATTAGCTGGGGCAATCAGACAATTTTCATATGGCATTCAAATAATGGAGAAATAAACTACTTTTGACCCCAGGTGGCAGGATCTGGTGGGCAATTTTTAACCTTACATGTTAATGGCTCAGTGCAAAGCTATTCCTCAAGTGTGAGGGTTAAAGAGGTGGGGAGGCTGTAATAAGGAAAACATGCAAATATTCATCTGTTTGCCTTCTCTGCAATAGTGGAGGAGTAATTATAAAATATGAACTATAAATAATGGAACAAACTTCTTATTTTTCTAGAATTTTTGTTTTCTAGTTTATATATGGCTCAGAAAATTATTTTGACATACAAGATGAATTTTGTATCAAATTAAGATAAATAATAAAAGTCTTGATGTCATGGCAGATTATTCTGTGGGAAATTCAATAATTTTTTATTATGATATAAATGATACTATTACGACGGAAGCTCCTCTCTTACCTTATTTTGATTAAATGTGACATGTTACAATGAAAAATAAGATACTTCCTACTTGTGTAGCAGTTTATTCTATATTAGATATTTTTCACTGGCTAACCTCTAATAGAAATCTCCTTGCAGTATTGTAAGCTTCATTAACTATAATTTGATCAGTGCCAACAGAAACTAAATGAGGCTTATCCTTGCCTTGACTGATGTGTTGTGATACTTAACAATAATGACAGTAATAATAATATATATTGAGAATAATAGCAGACCATGTAAACACCGCAGGTGAGATGGGCATCTTTCTCTGGAGTGTGACTTGATGGACATGGGAAGCCCACTCTTCCAAAACATGGCCTTAAGTATTTATTTGAGTTAAATTACATTTTCTGGGATTATATATATATATCATTGTGCAATTCTTAATTAGGAGGAGTAAGCCATTAGTAGGCAGAAAATTTTCATTCCAATAGATTGTTTAATTAATTAAGGATCCCTGAGGAAGGGACACAGCTGGGCAAGCTTTGATGGGGAACAAGGAAGACAGCTGCTCCCCTTTCCATTGCCACAGCTGAGTGTTCTGAGCAACTTTTGCCCATCAGTGAATGAGGTGTGGGGGGGCAGACCCTCCCTGAGCTACTCTTTCGCTTTCTGTTGGCAGCAGGAGAAAACTACAGGGGAGGCAGTAACAGTAAAAACCTCAGAGGATGTACAAGAGAGAGGAAGTTTGCCAGAATTTTAAAAGCAGCCATTCAAATTTGATTTCTTTATTGCCAAAGATATCTATACTAACCGTAAGGCCCACCACTCCTTTTTCCTGGCAGTCCCAACAGTTTGTTCAAGGATCTTCCAGTCCTGAAGAGGAGCTGCTCAGTGAGGCCTGGCCTCGCCCCAGCTCTCCAAGGTGGCTCCTGATGGACTGAGCCTGCTGTGGTGGCCCCGTCCCCTTTGTCATTGTCAGTTTAGGCATGATCATGTGACAGTAATGCTCCATGAGATATAAAGGGAGATCTTTTAGAGACTTCTGGAAAAGGTTTCTTTGCTGTTAAAATAGTTCTAAGGAAAGAGACGATCTCTTTCTGCCTCTGGATGTGACTTTCTCTAGATGGAATGTTTGACTGCAGCACGTCAGCTTGCCACCAACCTGAGATGAAGCCAGCGCTGGAGACGTCTCTGAGCTACCCAGTTTATTGATCCAAGCAAAGCATCACGTTACTCTTTTAAACATGTTTTGAAATATGTATTTATTGTGGATTGGCTAAACAGAACTGACAAACATGCATTATCTCACATACAGATGATTTTGTTTTATTTTATTTTATTTTTTTGTGATGAAAACACCTAAGCTTTACTCTCAGTGATTTTCAAGAAAGTAATACATTGTGATTGAGTCAAGTCACAGTGATGAACAATTGGTCCCTTGAACTCATTCCTCGGAACTGAAATCTTTGACCAACTTCTCATCTCAACAACACCCCCGCTCTGCTAATCCTTTTGAGTTCCGTTTTTTAGATTCTACATGTGACTGGGATCATGTCCTCCACGTTCACCCATGTTATTGTAAATGATAGGGTTTCCTTCTTTTGAGGGGGCAAATAATATTCTGTTGTATACTTACACTGCACTTTCTTTCCTTTTCTGATATGGTGGATTACATTATTTTCTTTTTATTAATATGTTTTAGCTGTACCAATTAACACGTTCACTGTGACATTTCCATGTAGACTGCATTTTCTTTATCCATTTGTCTGCTGATGGACTTTTAGGTCAATCCCATATCTTGGCTAGTGTGGATAATGTTACAGTATATATAAGAACACACATATCTTTGACATACTGATTTTGCTTCCTTTGGATATATGACCAGTAGTGGGACTGCTATTCTGTTTTTAACTTTTTGAGGAATCTTCATACTGCTTTCCATAGTGGCTTTACTGATCTATATTCCTGACAGTGTGCAAGAGTTTCCTTTTCTCTGAGCTTTTGGAAACACTTTCCATCTCTTCCCTAACAGCCATCCTAACAGGTGTGATGTGAAATTTCATTGTGGCTTTAATTTGCATTTCCATGATGATTATCGATGTCCAGCACTTTTATGAAGCTGTTGGTCAATTATATGTCTTCTTATGAGACGTGTTTATTAAAGTCCTTTGCCCACTTAAAAAATAGGATTATTTGTTTTCTTGTTATTGAGTTGTTTCAGTTACTTATACAATTTATTTTGGCTATTAACCCCTTATCAGATTTGTGGTTTGCAAATATTTTTGTCCCACTCTGGAGGTTATGTTTTCTCTTGTTGATTGTTTCCTTTGCTGCGCAGAGTTTTTTAGTTGGATGTAATCCCAATTGTCTGATTTTGTTGCCTGTGTTTTGGGGTCATATCCAAAAAGCCATTGCCCAAAACAAGGATGCTTTCCTCCTTTGTTTTCTTCCAGTGGTTTTATAGTTTTAGGTCTTACATTTATGTCTTTAATCCATTTTGATTTTTGTATTTGGTGTGAGATAAGGTTTTAATTTCACTGTTCTGTAATGTAAAGATCCCACCATACCCTTACGTGTTATATTATGTAAAGGTGGATATTTCCTTATTGTTCAAGATACTTTGAATTGGGTTTTCTTTACTTACTGACTGATTCAGTCCCCAATCCACTGTTTAAATACAGGAAGCTGCTGCTTTTGTATCAGAGGGACTGGTAAGTTCAGAGGAAGGCAGTTTGTTATTGCTCAACAGCATTCACTGGGAAACTTCTTGGTGGAGGATACAATTTTGCTTTTCTTCCTTTTTGACCTAAGTTTTTGGTTTTCTAGAATTCCCTCTTCACTCATGAAATCACTCACTCATACATTCACTCAATGCAATGTTAGCACTCAGAAAGATCTTGGTGGTCATTTCCACATCTGAATTTGTAGAATATTCAAGCTCTTATTTTCCAAGGGCAGGAAAAACTGATGATGGACACATACATGTCATCTTAAAAAATGACTTCTCCATATTTTTCTTCATATCAGAAAGGATATATTTTCCATCTTAAAAATTAATCTTTGCTGGGCACACTGGCACATACTTATAATCCCAGCAAGAGGATCGCAAGTTTGAGATCAGCTTCCAAAACTTAGACCCTGTCTTAAAATAAGAAATAAAAGGAGATGGGGATGTGGCTCAGTGATAGAGCAACCCTGGATTCGATTCTCAGTGCTGGAATCCTGGAATCCTGAGTATTTCAAAACCTGTTTTTTTTCACTTAGTAAATTACAAACATTAAAATATATATATGTATATATATATATATATACGTATATATATACATACATATATTCATTTAAATTTTATAAATTAGTGTAGTATTAAATTATATTGTTTGCAATTATGTTTTCTATATATGTATGTGTATATTTGTATATACATACATGTATCAGTTTTATAATTCTTGGTGACTGACTAATGTTCCTTTAATCAATCCCTATCATCAGAAACTTAGGTTGCTTCCAATTTTTTCCCATTATATAAATTCAGATCCTATTTGTTCTTCTGACTTCATTTGTGCCGTTTTCCTCCTTTGCTCTCTATTACCAGTCACATTGCCCTTTTATCAATTTCTTCAATAAAATGGAGAATAAAATGTTGATTCTAGGATTGCAGAAACAATGTTGTTCTCTTAGTGCATCCCAGCCTCTCTGTATTTACTTGTCATACATAGTAAACACCTATTTAACTCTAATACTTTTGGTTTTCTACATGGATACATTTTTCTTTTTCTATTATATATGTGATATTAGTTTTCTTATTTCCTTAAGCCCATACTAATGCTTTCTCTCTTTCTCTCTCTCTCTACTTCTATCTCAACCTCGCTCCTCCCAGAAGTCAAGGGCAGATCCAACTGGAAATGTAATGACAATTCCTGGTTTGGGATCATTTAGCATTTGCTGACTCTTCTTTTCTATGCCCTGTCATTTCATGACAATTAGTACATCTGAAATATAGTCATCTAAAAGCCCTGTTACTCCACTGAGCACAACTTGGACCTTATTGCATGAAATTGTAATTGCCCTGACTAACAATCACAGACACTACTTACTATCATCACCCACACTGTAGTTGCTTTTTTTCTTTTCATGTATTTTGGTCAAATTTATTTAAATTTCATTTATAGCACTAATAAACTTCCCTTTTAGATCCCCTATTACTTATGGGGGATAAGTAAGTGTTATTTTTATAAGTGTTATTTTTATTGATGTTAGAACAGTATTAGCTTATGTGTTTCTTGGTTGCACCCGAACTAGATATCGATTTTTTTAAGGACATCCTTTGTTTCTTGACTGAAAGCACAATGCATGTCCACAAAGAAGAGGGAAGCAAGGCACATAACAGTTTGAATTTCGTAACAAATAATTTTGCATTAAATATTGAGACAACTAAGGTAAGAGATGGACGTTAGGACGGCAATTACTACAAATTGTCCATTTTAATTATTTTGGATAGAAATGTCTTCAAAATCTTACAAGGAAAAAATGTTATATTAAAATATGAAATTTTTACTTGGGATTTAGAGTGCCCTTAGAAAGTCTCTGATAAGAGTTACAGCTCCATTTAGATTTTCATGGTGACAGTCTGCTCTCTTGTTGATTGAAATATTGTGGAGAACAAATCTACCATCCACTGAGATCATCTCCCAACTCTGGATGCAGCAGTTTTTACTGACATCACCTGTACCAGGGTTGAAAGACAAAATGTGCCATGTGAAGCAATAAGGAGGAGACCATGCAAGCACTTTTAGGAGATGAGCAGTGTGACTTACATACAGGCACAAAGAATGTTCTTTATTCTTGAACTGAATTGAAGAAGGACATTGCAAATCACATCAAAGAGCATTTATTAAACATGCAGTATTTGGTGGAACCAAGTTTTATTCATATATTTTATCTCAATTTTCTAGATTCCCATAATAACTCAACCAAATGCTCTGCCAGTAAATGCATAGGAAGGAAGAAGTTCACACCATGGTCAATATGTTTATTCTAGATGTTCAGCACATCCTTTTTCTTATATTCATTTGCTTTGAGTACATATATTGAAACCCAATTTTAACTCCAACATGCTCTGATATATATCATGCATGACAGGTGAAGCAGTTAACTGGACTCAGCAAATTCTCATTGAGCTCCCTGGGTATGGGACACCTCTAGCTCTCTAATTTTACCTTTCAGTAGAGAAGTGGTCAAGGAGACAAAACTCTCAACTGAAGTTCATTTCTTTTGGGAACTTCAATAATATACGTGGAACAAATTTTTTTAAATTTTTGAAGGTAAAGTCAAACATACTGTTTTATAAGATGTCCAAACAATGTGAGATTAAAGAAAGAAAAGGTGAAAATGAACATTTCGGACATTCATGTACTATGTTCTTGTGTAAATTTGAGCACTAATTGAGTGCAACTCAGACTAGAACTCTTGAAATATAAAGCTGAACAAAATACATACAAATTATACCACTTGGATAACATTGTGGTAAACATCAATAACTCTGAAGACAGAAATAAGCTGAAAATATTTCTACAAAAAAAAAGAAAGAAAGAAAGAAAGAAAGCACACTGACCAAAGAGACTTCCTTCCCCAGCATCTCTCTGAGAAAAAGTAGCCTCCTCACAATCGGTTCTGAAGGGCTTTCAGCACCTTTGCTGGCCTGCAATCATTGACATGCATGCAGAGAATAATCAGGTTTCTTCTTCTTCCTTAGTGGTCAGAGCCACATAACGTCTCTTCCTTTCTTTCACAGTTTAAAGCTTCTGTTTCCCCAGGATCCACAGAAAAAAATGGTCTTACATCTGAGAGAAACTACATTCTTGCCAGAGTTAAGCCCCAGGGGATTAGTTTCACCGGAGTTATGAACCTTTGCTGGCTGTCGATGTTAATAATTGCTTCCCCTCTGCTAATTCAAGCATTATTGTGTTTATTTTCAATTTACTCAACAGGCACATTGAAAATATTCTAGACCACCCATCAATAATACTGTTTAATTCAGAACATTCTTCTAAAATAGTTATTGATTCAATTTTTCTATTAAGTCCTTAAACTGTCACATATTTTGACAAAGAAAATTCTATTCATCATTAGTTCTTCTTTACTTGCAAATCTATAAAGCTTTGCTGTGAAATACCCAATAAATGGTCAAGTAATTAAGAACTTTTTGCACTTTTAGTCTTGATTATGAATTCCAAATACATACTAATTTCTCTTTTATTCCTTAAAAGTTTAATTTTTAAAGCCAAGCACACATTTCAAGCTCCCCTAAAAAAATAAAATAACTGATATCATCAAATGCAATTGTTGCCAAATCTTTCTACTCTATGCTACTATGACAGTTCTTACATTTTTATTTTCTTTATTTTTTTATACTTCAGTCATTGACTAAAATTCAGAAAAAAAACCCACAATGTTTTATTCGGTTTTATGGCTTTGGCTCTTAGCATAGTCTCTTACATAAAAGGGTTTAATAATATTTTAGAGAAAATTATTATCTACATTAATGAAATAAAATATAAAAACTGATATAAAACACAACTTGAATAAATTTTTCTATTAATACTCTACAATTCATGTTTTGGTAAAGACTCATGAAAGTTTAAGTTATTTGTTTTCATTAATTTCAAGAAGAAAATCTAGATCTCTCTCTTGAGATTTTCCTTTCCTCTGGAGTACCAGGCGTTCTCTAGCTAGAATCAGCTCCCCTGAGCTTTTCATGACCATGGCTAATAATGAACACCATTTCCATAGTCTCTTTGGTTCTTATCTATCATCCACCAAGGATGCAATCTTTCTTCATGTTTGAACTGTCAAAGTTAGTTTCTGGAGACCCATCTACTGCCTTCTTAGGAAATTCTAAGGGACTCTCAGTTTTATCCTAGGTAACTGGCTTTGATTTTGACAGAACTAGACCCGAGTATATAAAAGATGACAAAAATAAGTTATAATTTAAAATGTTCGATTAAGGCCTATACAGAGCAATACAATTAATGAATAACCATGGTCACTATAGTCATAGTGTAGGAACAACATAGTCTGATACTCTGGAAACTGTCAAGAGTTGAATAGTAAGAGGTATTTAAGATGCTTAATTTGTATGGAAGCTTGAGCTCATACCTCTGTTCAAATAAGTTTATTTTTTTTTCAGTAGAAGTATAGGAAGTCAGTGTGGCAGAATTAGAAAAAATGTGTTCATTATGAAGATTTTAAAATGTAGGGTTCCAAAAAGAAAAATAAATAAATAATGAAAACTATTGCATACTGATGCATGATGCTTCAAAACTTTGCAAATTAACCTCCCTTGAAAGTATTCAAATTTCTTAGAAATAGGATAGAAAATATAAGTATATTGGAAAGTCTTTTGAGCTAAGAGAACTACAAGTGACCAGAAGACTTTAAAATTTGAAGGTTACACTGTAAGAAAAAAAAGAGAGGAAACAAATTAATAATAGAAGAAATGAATGAGAAAACATCGTATACATCCCACAGGCATCAAAATGATAATAAAGGAATAGTATAAGTAACTCTATATTCACAGTTTGATAACTTAGATAAAATAGACCAATGCTTTGAAAGACAATTTCCAAAACTCACACAAGAAAGAGATAATCTGAAAGGCCTATATCTCCTGACAAAATTGAATCAATAATTCACAACCTTCCAAACAGAAAGCACTAGGCCAAAAGGGGTTCATTGGTGAATTCTTTTTTTGTGTGTGTGTGGGGGGCACTGGGGATTGAACCCAGGGCCTTGTGCATGCAGGTCAAGCACTCTACTAACTGAGCTATATCCCAGCTCCTTCATTGGTGAATTCTATCAAACATTTAAGAAAGAAATTGTAGTAACTCTCTATAATCTCTTTCAGAGAATAGAAATAGAGGGAATACTTCTCATTTTTTTTTAAGGCCAAAATTACTCTACTATCAAATCAAGTTAAAGACAGTCCCTCTAAAATCTGGAACAAGACAGGGATGCCCTCTCTATTCAACATAGTACTTGAAACACTGGCCAGAGCAATTAGACAGACAAGAGAAATTAAAGGAATAACTATAGGAAAAGAAGAATTTAAACTAGCACTATTTGCTAATTATATGATTCTATACCTAGAAGACCCAAAAAACTCTACCAACAAACTTCTAGAACTAGTAAATGAATTCAGCAAAGTGGCAGGATATAAAATCAACACCCATAAATCAAAGGCATTTCTGTATATCAGTGAGAAATCCTCTGAAAAGGAAATGAGGAAAACTACCCCATTCACAATATCCTAAATAAAAAAAAATTACTTGGGAATCAACCTAACAAAAGAGGTGAAAGATCTTTACAATGAAAACTATAGAACCCTAAAGAGAGAAATAGAAGAAGACCTTAGAAGATGGAAAGATCTACCTTGCTCATGGATAGGCAGAATTGATATTATCAAAATAATACTACCAAAAGCACTATAATGGTTCAATGCAATTCCGATCAAAATCCCAATGTCATTCCTCATAGAAATAGCAAAAGCAATCATGAAATTTATCTAGAAAAATAAGAGACCCAGAATAGCTAAAGCAATTCTAAGCAGGAAGAGTGAAACAGGTGGTATCGCTATACCAGATCTTAAACTATACTACAGAGCAATAGTAACAAAAACAGCATGGTACTGGCACCAAAACAGGCTAGTAGACCAATGGTACAGAATAGAGGACACAGAGACTAACCCACAAAATTACAGCTACCTTATATTAGACAAAGGTGCCAAAACCATGCACTGGAGAAAGGATAGCATCTTCAACAAACGGTGCTGGGAAAACTGGAAATCTTTATGCAACAAAATGAAATGGAATCCCTATCACTCACCATGCACAAAAGTTAACTCAAAATGGATCAAGAATCTAGGGATTAAACTAGAGACTCTGCGGCTAATAGAAGAAAAAGTAGGCCCTAATCTCTATCACGTGGAGCTAGGTCAAACTTCCTTAATAAGATGCCTATAGCATAAGAATTAAAACCAAGAAGCAACACATGGAACGGATTCAAACTAAAAATTTTTTTCTCAGTAAAATAAATAATCTGTGAAGTGAATAGGGAGCCTACATTCTGGGAACAAATTTTTACCCCTCACACATCAGATAGAGCTCTAATCTCTAGGGTATATAAAGAGCTGAACAAGATAAGCACCAAAAAAAAAAAAAACAAACAAACAAACAAATAATTCAATCAATAAATGGACCAAGGACCTGAACAGACACTTCTCAGAAGAGGATATACAATCAATCAACAAATATATGAAAAAATGCTCATCATCTCTAGCAATCAGAGAAATGCAAATTAAAACTACTCTAAGATACCATCATCTCACTCCAGTAAGAATGGCAGCCATGATGAAGACAAACAACAACAAGTGCTGGCAAAGATGTGGGGAAAAAGGTACACTCACACACTGCTGGTGGGACTGCAAATTGGTGCAGCCAATATGGAAAGCAGTATGGAGATTCCTTGGAAAACTGGGAATGGAACCACCATTTGACCCAACTATTCCTCCAAAGGACTTAAAAACAGCATTTTACAGGGACACAGCCACATCAATGTTTATAGCAGCACAATTCACAATAGCTAAACTGTGGAGCCAACCTAGATGTCATTCAGTGGACGAATGGATAAAAAAAAAAAATGTGGCATTTTTACACAATGGAATATTACTCAGCAATAAAAAAAGAATAAGATCATGGCATTTGCAGGGAAATGGATGGCATTAGAGAAGATTATGCTAAGTGAAGTTAGCCAATCCCCAAATAACAAATGCAGAATGTCTTCTCTTATATAAGGGGGTGACTCTAAATGGGGTTGGGAGGGAGAGCAAGGGAGGAAGATTACCTCTAGATAGGGAATAGGGGTAGGAGGGAAAGGAAGGGAGAAGGGGAATAGCATGGATGGTGAAAGCAGAACCTTATCATTATACAAAATACATGCATGAAAATGTGAAAAAAATAAATAAATAAAGTGAATAAAATCACTATAGTTTAAAAAAAAGGATAAAGACAGTACAAGTAAAGAAAACTACAGATCAGTGTTTTTCATGAACATAGATATAAAAATCCCCAACAAAAATGTATGGCAACTTATACATGTATATATACAAAAATGTATAAAAATGAATAACGATGTATAAAAAGAATTATTACCAATTTAAAAATGGGCAAAAGGTAAGAACAGACACCTCACCAAAGGAGATATAGAGATGGAAAACAAGTACATGAAAAGATGCTTAATGTCATGTCATAAAAGAAATGGAAATTAAAATCAACAATGAAATCCTACTACACTTCTACTAGTCAAGGTCCACAACACTAAAAACATCAGACACGGAGAAATAGGAATTCTCATTCATGCTGGTGGGAATACAGAATGATACAACCACTTTCATTTATTTTATTTTTGCATTTTTTTAGATCTTTAGAAAAAAAATTTGTTTTTTAGAGAATAGGTACAGCCTGGTTTGGTGGCACATACCTAAAATCCAAGCAGTTCAGAAGGCTAAGGCAGGAAGATCGGAAGTTCAAGGCCAGCCTTAGGAACTTAGCAAGGCTCTAAGCAACTAAGTGAGACCATGTCTCAAAATTTTAAAAAATTTTAAGAAGCACTGGGTTGTTGCTCAATGGTTAAGCACCCCTGGGTTCAATCTCTGGTACCAAAAAAAAATGTACAAACTCTTACATTTATAATAAAGGAATAATATTGATAATAGGGCAGAGTGGAGATGCAAAAGCTAAAATAACTGGAGAAGTGAAGAATAAAGGATACTGGAAAAAATATAGCACACATTTCACGAAGAATGGCAATTACATTTTGCTGTGGCAGAGCATAATCAAAAATGTTTGTTATGTTAAAAAATTAAAGATAATTATAGTAGACAATATTGAAAGGCATTTTCAGCAAATATGTAGAGAATGTGAAAAGATTCTCTCAAAAGTAAAAAGAAAATTAATAAATCTGTCTGCTGAAATCATGTCTACAAAAATATTTTAAATAATTACGAGCAATCTGAGTTTTTAAGGTTAGCCAAGTATAAAATAGCCTGTCTTGTCTTCCAAAAAAAGATAATTTTTAGATGGAAAGATGGGAAAATAAATTATGTGTTATCTCAATTGTGGAAATTTTATTAGAAACTTATGAGACTTTCACTTTTGGTAAACTATCTTTAACCAAGTCATCAAACAATTACCCATAATATGCAAGACCTTTTTATTAGATCACAGATCAATTAATTCAAACTTTGAGGTCTTGTTAGTACTTTTCTTCAGCTTCTTTAGATAAGTCAAATTGTCATTTGAGTATATATTTTCTCAAAGGAAATCCACATGTACAAAGAAATTTAACTAATAAATAGACTAAAAAATGGGACTTGTGGTATAGGTAGTTTTGAATTTTGTATGCCTGAAAAATATTAGTTTCAATAATAGCAGAGGTTGTTAAAAGGACAGATTTATTGATTTTTAAAGCATGAAACATGGTTCTCCTATGGTTCTCCTTTGTTCCTCTCTCATATATATCTAAACCATGAATGCCCAGTTTTCTTTAAAAAATAAATAAATAAATAAACAAAAAACAACTATAAAAACTGTCACAAGTGAAGTTAAAATCCTTTAGGGATCATGCACAAATGCTATGCATCATGGAAATTGTTCTGAAATTGCTGAAAGAATTAGAAGACAACTAATCTACTTAACTGCATGTTTTTGCTGATATTTGTTAGTTGAGTTGTGGAAGACCTATACAAAAATTTACCATACAGTTCATTTGAAATCAATGTTTCCTTCAAAGAAAAGGAATGCTTGGCAAAAGATATTCACAATTCAGAGATGAAAATTGGCCATCTTATTCATGTTTTCTTACTGTTATATTATATATGAATGAGCTAAATTTGAAGCTACCAAGAATAAGCTTGTTTGTGACCTAGTTACATAGATACAAGAACTCATGTTGAAATTAATCTTCGCATAATGCAAGTCAATAAAGATAATTTCTTATGTTATTTAATATAAAGAAGCTTTTAATTATGATTCACAACATTACTGAAATTGGCTATAAAATTACAAGAAAAATATGAAGATTGCTTTGTTGATATTGGTAAATTTATTGATTTTTATGCATTATCCCCTCAAAAATTTCACATTGATGAGTTAACACAAGTTAGTGAATTTTCTTAACTTGGATGGACATAGTTTTGTTTCTGATATGCTTTTACTTCAAGCTAAGTAAATTCTTTAAAGATAAACAAGTTTCATCAATTTAGATGCATATAATCAAAGAAAATAATTTTTGATCATTTATTCAGCTATTGCACACTTTTAAGTTTGTTTGGAACAACTTGGACATGCAAAACTATTTTTAAATTATACATTTTGTGAAACCTAAGTATATCAAATAAACTGAAAAGTTAAGAGTACTGATTGAGATGTGCTATAAGTGTAAAATACACACCAGATTTCAAAAATTTAGTGCAAAAGAGGAATGTAAAATACAGCACCTCAATAATTTTTATATCAATGAGTTGTTGAAATGTTAATATTTGGGGCATATAAGGTTAAATAAAACATTATTAAAGTAAGTATCACTCAATTTTTACTTATCTTTTAATAGCTTTATTTGTTTCTATTTTTATATGGTACCAGGGATCGAACCCAGGGCCTCACGCATGCTAGGCAAGCGTCTACCACTGAGCCACAACCCCAACCCTATCTTTTCACTTTTTAAACATCATACTAGAAAGTTTTAAGTTACATGTTGGCTTATATAATAGCATTTTATTTCTATCAAGCAGCCCTGTTCTAGATTATTTTATGGTTGGGGTCACACAAAACAGTTGGTTAATTTAATTTAATAATTAGTTGCTTTGCAAACACCATTTTCTTCTGTTATATAGAGGAGCTAATTTAGTTAAGAAATAAAACTAATGAGTTTAAATAGAGGCTCCTATAACTTACTAGCTTTATGTCTTTTGTCAATTTATTGACATCTTTGGGGTAAATGGGGATAATAATTTTATTTTGTAAGGCCATTGTGAGGATAAACGAAAGTAAAGAAGATAATGTACTTAGCACAGTGCTGGGTACAGAGTTGTCCCTAAATTTGTGGTTAATGATTACAACTACAAGTCAATGAGGAGAGAAAGCAAGAAGTGATTAGAGGGAAAAAGGGAAGGGATGAATTGTTAGCAGGTTGAAAGTGTCAGGTACTCAACAGGAAGGAATAAGGATGCCATACGCCCATTCCTACCTTTCAGGAGGAAAGCAGTAAGATTAAATCTGTGGGAGAAATTGTGAATTCAATTTTAAATATGCTGAGCACTGGGTGACTGTGGGAATTGAAGAGATGATACTAGGGGAAAAAAATACAGGTTTGGAGCTAAGATCAGTCTGAATTGTCAATAAAGACTTGGAATCCACAGGTGAGAGCTGGAAAGGAGAACCATTAAGAGGTGTGTGGGGAAGCATTGAGGCAGCAACAGAACAAAAGACAGGCGAGGAAAGAAATCTGGGTACCCTGACATCTACAAGAGAATTTGGAGCAAGACGGAATAGGAATAGCCTCAGAAGCAAGATGGAAATGAGATACAAAGAAAACCAAGAAAGGAAGAATTCTTTAGCAAGCTCTTAAATTTGTGGAAGAAATGAAAAAAATAAAGGGTATATGCACTAAGATTTCCTGCCCCGATGCAAAGGCAGAGGGATCAGGAGCTTCTAGAAGTGAGTTACCTGGTAACATTTTACTAAAGTCTGACTCTCACAATACTAAAATGCAATTATGCCCAGGAGATGTGATGGCTGCATATCTCCCTTTTATTGTTGACATGGAAAAGCATACAGAAACCAAGTTATCAGTTAAGAGGATAAAGCAAGGTATCAGAGTCCACAGTGAAGCATCAGGGTTTATAGCTTTTAAAATGGTCATTTCTTTTATAGACACATTTTAATCAAGTGAAATACATAAGTTATCCATTATTTAATGTCAGATAATAAATTAATACACAATTTATGTACTGCATTGGAAAAAAACCGTTATTTTGCAAAAATATTATGTAAAATTCCTTCCCCATTTTTAATATGATACAAACATCCTTCTTATCCTGTCTATTCTTTAATGCATGTTGCTCTTCTGCTTTTTGATATATGCCATCAATGTATCTTTTTTTCTATATGCTACTTTGGTTTAGATCTTCATCACTATGTAGTTTTAAATAATAGTCTTTTATCTGGTTGGCCAAAAACAAAACAAAAACCCAACCTCATTTTGTTTTGTATATAGCTATCACTTTTCACAAATATAAGTAGATTAATCAAACCTAAATGTTTTGATACAATATAGCCATTACTTTGATAATACCTGGTTATCAGAATCTTATTACCTAATATAAAGAAGTACAGTATAGAAAATCTAAAGGCAAGGAGCTTTGAAAACATAAAGTCCCTGTCATATATTATGTAGTAGGCTTTGGTTTCCTTATTTAGGCTTCAGTTTTCTCATTTGAAAATCAAAGCAGTTAGAAGAGAAGAGCTTGGAAACTTGCAAATTCTGATTCTGAACACAGTTTGGCACAGGGATACTCAGGTCTTTGCATTGCTTCCCCCGTTATACTTCTCAAAGCACTTTCTTACTTAACAAAGTTTAAGGAACATCAATCAGTAGCTGGCACAGCCCTGGATTCTGGGTGCAGGTAAACAAGAGAAAGTTGCCTGCCCAAGCATGTGTACTACATCAGTATGTAATCATGGCAGTAATCAAGGCATTGAGCTCAGTGCAATGTAAGGGAATGATAAAAACATTCAGCTTTGCCATAAGATGTTAAATTAAGATCACAGGGATGTCAAAGGGTGGAAAATAAAATATAAAATAACTAAGTATAAAATACTAGTTAGATGCAGTGGGGTTAAATGCATAAGTTTACTTCCGTTCCTTCTTTGTATTTCTCTTAGCCAATAGTGCATGCAGTAAAAAGCAAAACATAAGCAAGCAAACAAAACAAATCATAAGCATGAAATTGAAGCAGAAAGGAGATAACAACAGACCAGAGAAATCAACAAAATTAAGGAGAACTGGAAAAAAAACATGGACCTAGAAAATTCACTTAGAATGTTGGATAAAGATGAAAGGTATGCACACTGAAAGATCAGAGACAAGCGAAACACAAACACAAACACACACACACACACACACACACACAATTCCAATTTATATTGAAGAACTCCAAAAGTGTCAGGAATTGGAAGTACAAGGTCTCTCTGAAGGTAGAGGGATAGGAGGGCTGAAAAAAAGGGGTTTCCTTTAAAGTTGGTTTGAGAAGCAGCAGTCAGAGGCTGCAATGCCCCTCCCACCCCTCATTTCAACCAGATTCTGCAGATTTGCTTTGCAGAGAGGTTGAATTAAAGGGCTCCAGACTCAAAAGGTAGGGGTAGGGATCAAAAGTCTACATGTTGAAATCCAGAGCTCAAGCTCAATTCCACAGCTCAATCTGGGTTTGTTTACATGTACCGTATTATTCTACAGACAGAAAATTGGAGTAGTCTCTTCAAAGGAGACAGATATATTGAAAACAATCTAGAGATATCATTATTCCCTGAGAAAACAGGTCCCTGCTTCTCACCCTACAAAGAGACTCATTGGTTAATAAGTAGCACTTGGGAACCAAGCTCACATAAGTTTTCATGAAAGTGCCTTATGAGCAGGAAACTTAATTATTACCTGGCATGGGAGGGAAGCCTCCATTATGAAAAACACTGACTGAAACAGAAAAAGGACTGAGAAAAAAACAAAAATGTAGGGAGTAAAATAAAACACTTAAAAATTCTAGAGGCTTAAAGATATAATATTGCAACCCCAAAGCAAGAAAAAAAGTTTTTATTTAAAAATACGAAAAGATCAAAACAATAACTCTTAAAATTGGAAGAGAGATAAAATTTAATAAATTTACATTAGTATAGGAAAAAGACAGAGAAAAAAGATAAAATATAATAATAATAGATTTCTATTAACAGGAAAGAGAAAATTATCAAATACATAATATGAAATAATAGGCCTACCAAGTACTCCACACAATAAAGACTCACACCAAAATCATTAAGAAATTTCAAAGCATAGCTAGAAAAATACAATCCTTAAGTTTTCAGGCAAATAAAATCATATGGAAAGGATTAGAAATAAGAATGTCTTTGAATTTCTCAATAGAAATAGAATCTAACAAACAATAGAAAAATGCTTTCCAATTCTAAGAGAAAATAATTTTTCTATATTCAGTAAAATTGTCAGTCAACAATGAGGAGAGGAAAAAACAAAACAAAACCAACCTTTTCAAATATGCAAATTCTTAAAGATATGCAGATCAACCTATCCATATTGAATCAGGAGCCTTGTGAGCTTCAGGGAAATAATAAAATAATAATAATAATAATAATAATAATAATAATAATAATAATATATGGTGTTTAAATATATCAGGACAGATTTTTACTTCTTTGGGGGAATTTAGAGACCAATAACAATAAGTAATTTTAAACTTCAGGGAAAGTAAAAATTGGTACAAGAATTTTAACCATACAATAGCACAGTTATGAATAATTATAATGAGATAAATACTTGAGTACAGATTTAACTAAAATATTCAAAATAATTGTGCTGATGGATGAGGCTGGATGAGCATGTAGAAGTGAGTGCTACATAAGAGAGGTATATTATCTTCCTCTATGGTAGGAAGTTAACAGATAATATCTAAAACTAAAAGGGTTAGAGATAGCTAGCCTAACATTGCTATTTAGAAATATAAAGATATAGGAGTCAAGACTCATTGCTTTCTAGGGAGAATAAGCTGAGGTATGGAGAAATGCAACAAAGAATTTCTGGTTTTCATTATACACTTTGTAGAACAACTGAATTTTTATGATGAAATAACTCTTATTTTGATAAAAAAATTAAAATTAAATTACAAAACGAAACACTAAGAGTAAATGGAGAATTTCTAGTGCAAGTGTGCTTTGAGTTCATTCATGTATTTCCACTCCCAATCTCCAAGACTCCAAACAAGTATAAACAATAAAAATAAAAATAAACACCATGGGCTGGGGATGTGGCTCAAGCGGTAGCGCGCTCGCCTGGCATGCGTGCGGCCCGGGTTCGATCCTCAGCACCACATACCAACAAAGATGTTGTGTCCGCCGAGAACTAAAAAATAAATATTAAAAATTCTCTCTCTCTCTCTCTCTCTCTCTCTCCCCCCCCCTCTCTCACTCTCTCTTTAAAAAAAAAAATAAATAAATAAAAATAAACACCAGGAACAAGGATAAACAACAAAAACAAACAGAAAAGAGCTAAAAAGGCTGGGGATGTAGTTCAGTGGCAGAACAGTTGCCTAGAATGTTCAAGGTCCTGGATTCAATCCTCAGCATCATGGAAATAATAACAAAAAAAAACTACAAAAAGTTGTCATTCAATGTATGGTCTGGAACTCACAAAAGAGGTTGAAGTAGGAGACATAAACTTTGAGAGTCATCTTTTAATTGGTGATAAATTAATCCACTAAAGTGAATGAACTCATTTTACGGTGAGTGATGAGTGAGAAGGGATTGTGCCTTTCTATTAGAAAAAGACCTCCCTGAACTTGGATGGGGCAGGAGAATGGGCAAGGACTATGCTCTATCACAGCTCTCATCTCATCTCCAAGGGGACCACTTAGATAGGGTTGAACCTCTGAAGTAGTGTTTAAAGCAAATTATAGTCTCTGTTGGAAGGTGGTTTGTGTCAAACTGCTGCTTGCAGGAGGGAGACAAGACTACAGCCACCTCCATACAAGGTCCAGGCCCAGTGTCCTCTGCAAAATCTACAAAAACTATCAGTTAAGACCTGGTACTGAACTGAATAGTCATGTGAATCCAACAATCAGAGATACAGTAAAATTGAAGAGCATATACAGTCTCCAACCCATAATGCCACAGGATTAGAAGATGCTACAACTTCTCCCCTCATATAAAATATGCCTCAAGGTCGACCACCCCAGCCTGTGATTCCACGGGGATTCAGTCTCTTTTTGTCTTCTTCTTCTACTATTAATATTCTACTTCCATCTTTAATGTCGTCCTCTGAGTGCTATATGGCCATTATTTCTGCCAAGCAGAGAAAAGGAGAGAGAACTATGAAGTTTCTCTCATCAAGAGTTATCCTCTTTGGGGCTGGGGATGTGGCTCAAGTGGTAGTGTGCTCACCTAGCATGCGTGAGGCACTGGGTTTGATTCTCATAAAATAAAATAAAGATATTGTGTCCACCTAAAACTAAAAAATAAATGTTTTTTTTAAAAAAAGAGTTATCCTCTTTTTAAGGTTTTTCAGAGGCCTCTTCTAGCAACTTCCACTCAAGTACACAGAACTCAGCCACATGGGCATTCTTCTCAGCCCAGGACCACACAGCTTTTCTACTGAGTGCTTTACTACTCCCAACAAAACTTAGGTGCTGATATTGAGAACAAAGAGGGAATGAATAAGTGGGTCATCAGCAGTGTCTGTCACAAATAGAATCTTGATAAACCGGTAAAAATGAGAAAATGAAACAATGGAAAAACAGAAAAGATAAAAGGGAAAATCATGTTTATAAGTGCTAAACTAAACTGAATTCCGCTATTAAAAGATAACCTCGTAGCCACTCAGGCATGAGATTGAAAATTCAAGGCCAGCCTGAGGAACCCTTCTCAAAATGAAATAAACTCATTTAAAATGAAATTAAAAGAGCTGGGTGTGTAGCTCAGTGGTAGAGCCCTTGGCAAGCATATGCTGGGCCCTGGGGCTTAATTTCAGTATCCTGCTACACACACAAACACACTGTTGGACTAATTAAATGAAAAATTAAAACCACTATAAAACACAATTCAATAGAAATTATTTAAAATGCTGAACTCAAGCAACGCCTGTCCTTTTCCCAGTTTCTTCATCTTATTCTTCAATGGTAAACAGAGTTCAGAGCCAATGATGGTGGTGGTTAATAAAAATTATACAACTAGCAACCAATGGCTGCTTCTGGGGCACTGCCTGTCCTCTGTGGGCTGTCCAGGTGGTTGGCCCCACCCAGTGGGCCCTTGTAGCACCAGGCAGGGTCAGAAGACCAGTTACAATTTGGGGAGCCTGAGTTTGTGAAAATTCTACAGCAAATCACATTATGCAAGTATTCACCAGTATTCTCTTGAAAAATTAGTCAACATATTTGGAAATAATACGCATATTCTTAAGATTGTAGACTATTACTGTAAATATCTCAGTGTATTAGTAAAACATATAATATAATCATGACTGATGTCATAAATTTGGACTCCTCGGTACAAGAAGTAGACAAAGAAAAATAGTCATTTGTTTTTATGTAAAATATATAATGGGTGATCAAAAATTTGGTCTAACTCTTTTAAAAACCTTCAAATAGAAAATAGTAGAAATGAGAGTAAGTCTCATATTAGTCAGGAGACACAAGCATATCATTAATTTGAGAGATAATGGAATTAAACAAGAGAGGTTAACAGAGAGCTCTATTACACTGAAAGACAGTACCCTAGGACTGAGAATGAGTACTCAAAGAAAGAACTTCCTTGTAAAAGGTTCTCCTTCCTTATGATGAAGTAGTTCTATCAGATGGTATGGCTGCAGCCCAGTCAATGATGAAAACATTGGAGGTTTGCTCTGGACCAGGGCTGCATGCAGCTGGTGGATCAGGCCTTGGCACACAGGAACTGGTAAGCAAGAAGCCTCCTGTTGATGTATGAATGAAACTTGTTGGATGGTAAGCCTTAGAGGGTTTCTCTCTTAGGGTTCTTTAGAGAAGCAGAAGCAATATGCTGTGTACAGATTTATTGTAAGGACTGACTCACATGATTACTGAGGCCGATAGACTGGAGACTCGGGAAAGCTGAGGGTGCAATCTTAGTCCTAAGGCAGTCTGCTGGAGAATTTTCTCTTGCCTGAAGAAAGCTGATCTTTATTCTATTCAGATGTTCAACTGATTGGCTACAATCCACTGACATTATGAAGGACAATCTGCTTTATACAATTCTATGGTTCAAATGTCAACTTCATCCCAATAATGTCCTCATCGAAACATTCATAATAATGTGTGACAGAATATGTGGGTACCTATGGCCAGTCTCATTGACACATAAAATTAACCACCATAGTACCTAAGAGCACCCTTGGCAGCTGTGCCATAAAAGAGGAGAAATGAAACCCTCTCCTTGCAACATCCTTCCAACCCCCTCTACCCGCAGAGGTTAACATGGTGCTAGCTGGAGAAGGAGAAATGTACAGGTTGCTGTGGTTTGAATGTGTTCCCCTCAAAACTGAGGCATTGCAATAAGATAGTATTAATAGTCTCATGATTAGGCCATGAGAGGTCTACTTCATAAATGTGATTAGTGCTCTTACAAGAAAGGTGCTTCATGCCATGTGTGGCTATTTTGTCCTTCTGCCATATGAAAATACCAAAAAGCCCTTACCAAAAAAGAAATACCAGCACCTTAATCTCAGACTTCCCAGCTTCCAGAACTGAAAAATTTTTGTTCTTTATAAATTAAATAATAAATGAGGGCTGGGGGCTATGGCTCAGTGGTAGAGCACTTGCCTAGCACATGTGAAGTGCTGAGTTCGATCCTCAGCACCACATAAAAATAAATAAACAAAGGTATTGCGTCCATCTAAAAAAAAAAAAAAAAACAATAAAAAAAACCCAAATAATTAAAGTATCTCCTTTTTGTACATCTAGTATGGCTAGTTCAGTAGTTTATCAAATTTCACGATTAAAACTTACCTCCAAGTTGTTTTATTCAAATTTCACATATCTGAGTATATCATGTATAAGACAACAAATACTTGCAGAAGATGTGTTGTGATGTATTTTAACCTTCAAGATTGTAAAGTTGCTGTTTATACTCTGGGGCATTATAATCTAAGTGAATTTGGGGGAACACTTTAGTGGAAGATAATCTCAAAAATATGCATGATTTTAAATTTAATAAATTATCAGAACATGATCATTATCGTAATAAATTTGATGCCAGTTGTTAAATAATTACTTATGGGCAAGCATCAGTTTGTAAATTTTGCAAAATGATGACAGGAAACACATAAAATCTACACTGAAAATGGGTAATGAGAGGCTTTGAGTTATCAGAAGGAAGTGTGAAAGTGTTGGGTACTTGAAAGACGGAAGGGTACAGCTAAAGACGACAGGGGTCAAGGACACATGCATCATACTTTGAAACTTTACCAAGGGTCACCAAACCATGTGGCAAACTCTTGGTCTCCCTCTGCCACAGTTGTTATCAATTCTTTGTAACTCTGATGATGCTCTCCATAGTTCAGGTTTGAACTTTGCCTGTAAGAAACTATACACTGTGTACTGGTTTTGTAATGTAGCTTTAATCTTTAAAGAGATCAAAAACAGACTCTGTAGCTGAACATGATGGCACATACCTGTAATCCCAGTGGCTTGGGAGGCTGAGGCAGGAGGATCCAGAGTTCAAAGCAAGCATCAGCAAAAGCAAGGCACTAAGCAACTAAGTGAGACCCTGTCTCTAAATAAAATACAAAAAAATAGGACTGGGGATGTGGCTCAGTGGTCCAGTGCCCCAGAGTTCAATCCCTGGTCTCCCGTAACCCCCCCCCCCCCCCCCCCCCGCCAAAAAAAAAACAGAGCCTATAGTAGCCAGTGTTCAGCTGACTTATAGTAATGATGAAACACAGACTAATAATCCAATTATACCAAAGAAAAAGTGTCAGTTCTATTAGAAAATCTTGACACAAGAACTGTTACAGCTATATCCGTATTAGTTTCATGAAAGTAATGACAGGAAAGAGATCAGAATTTAGTTTTTCACTAATTATTTTTTAAAATTTTTTAGTTGAACATGGACACAGTATCTTTGTTTTATTTATTTACTTATTTTATGTGATGCTGAGGATCAAACCCGGTGCCTCACATGTGCAAGGCAAGTGCTCTACCACTGAGCCACAACCTTAGCCCCTCACTAATTATTAATAAAGCATGAATAAGACAATTTAGTCCATTAGTAAGAGTTTGCTTTTTATTTTAAGAAGTTCTTTACCTGTACTGTCTAATTGAATAGAACATCAGTTCTGCTAAGCAGATGGCATTACCTTCACTCAGTAGAGGACATAACCAGAGAGAGGTTTTAGTGGTTTATCAAAGTTTACACCAGATACTATCAGAAAAGTTTCAAATGCAGATTTTCTAGCTCCAGATCCAATTTTATTTATAACACAGCAAATTGTAAATTAAACTAGCCAACATTTCTTAACTTGAGGCCTATGAGTCCATTGAAAATGTGTACAACATTTTGGAGTGTGTGTGATGAAAGTAGTGGTGTGGAAATCTTTCAAATAATCAAAGGAATTAATGATCAAAAATGCTCAGAACCACTGACGAATTCCTGTAAATTCTTGAAACAGAGATCATGTCTTAGTCACAATTGTATCCCTTGTACTACTATAATGAAAGGAGGCAAGGACTCAATAAACTCGGTATGAATAACATGTCAAAAAATTACTTTTCTAATGTTATTTGTGTAACATTAAATCTTTAAATTTTCCTTTACATTGATTAATAGCAGATGTAGACATTCTACACATTATCCTAAAATTTTGGTATAATAAGCATTTGAATTAGATCATCACTGTATTTTATTAAGGGTTGCAGGTGCCAAACAGCACCTGAGGTAAAAACAACATATAAGCAAAAAAAAAAAAAAAAAAAAAAACTAATAGGAATTCAAGATAATTGATACCCAAGAGACAAAAAAAAAAAAAAAAAAAGAAAGAAAAAGAAAAAAGGTTTTCACATTGATAAAAGGTACAACCTACAGTATAAGAATAATGATTTTTAGATATTAACTAACAAATTCTATAAAACAATTGATTTTAAATGAGGATAAATAGAGTTGAAAATAGCAAGAGACAACCCAATACTATCAGGTACAATATAGGACAAGTACACACAAAAAGATATGGATTTTATTTCAAATATAATTAACAATAATAAATTTGGTCATGAATCCAATGCCATATATTGAAGTATATACTGTGCTTCTTTGTCTAGGATTCATGAGATATTTTCAAATATCAGTAATAAATGAAACTTCAGTAATATCCAAAAGGAAAAAAATTGCATAGATAACATTCTCTAGTCCAAATTTATGACTGGAAATTAATGCTGACAAACTAGGAAGACATTCCAACTACCTAAAAATTTAATCTCTTTAAATTGAGGTTAGGATTATATGGAAAGCAACTGTGTAACTCTACTATGTCTTTTATAAGTAACTCAAAATTTCACTTAATGGAGCTTAATGGAGTATAAAAAAAACTTAAATCAACAGCATCATGTATACATCTGAATCTTTATGCAGTACGAGAAAATACTTAGAAGTGAAATGTCAGCCAGCAAACATGGACTCTCTGGAAAGGGCACAAAAGTTAAGAACAAGGGGTGAGAAATCCAAAAGGACTGGGTTCAAATCTGTCTCCAATTCTAACTGCCTTTAGTCATTTCATTTGTAAAATAGTAATTTAAACAAAAACTTTATAAATTTGCGATGGAATACAGCGTGTTCCAAAGTGCCTTGCTCACAATAAGCACTTAATTCAGTGTACCCATCACTAGTAAAAACAGGATCCCGCTGGGGGAACACTAGTAATGTTTCCTTGATTAGATAACATCTGCTGTCCAAGAACCAGGACGTTCTTAACGTTAGACACGGACACTACTACGGTAAGGAAACTCTTGGAGCAACCGGCCATCCGCCTTCCGCGGAGCTAAGTGGCCCTTTCCACGTTTAGAAATGCTACAGCTGGAGGTGTTTAGTGTTGCTAAGCCCTCCTTTTGGGGGAAGAGAGCCGGGCGAGTGTCCTAAGACGCACCGAATTCAGTCCCTGTCTCGCCTTACTAGCGGCCCCTGCTGGCCCTTACGTCTGCAGTTCTCCGGGTGCTCAGCCCTTTCCTAGCCTAGATAGAGCGGCCTCAACAGGCCACCCCTTTACCGGCTGCACTGCGTGGTCACACGGCAGGATCACACCACTACAGAGCTCTCTCGCCCACCTCCTTCTAGAGCACCGCGAGAGACTCTTAGCAAAGAGTTCAATCAAAATCCTGGGCTTGTCTCCTATCGGTAATGGGTCGCGTGTGACAATCTCCTGAGCGGTTCTGACCACTAGCACATGGTGGCCTCGGACTCCCGGCAACTTCAGTACAGGTGGAGAAGACCTGGATTTTCTTGCCCGCAGGAGACGTGGCGCCCGCCCGCTCTAGGACCCCCACCCGCCGTGCAGCTGACTTTACAATGCAGCTAACCCAAGGGAACTGCAGAGACTCCCGAACTTCGGCCGGGTCTTGGGTTTCGCCTCGCTTTGCCGCCTAACATCTAGCTGTGCTAGGTCACCTCTCACTCTAAACTTCAGCAAAGGAATAAAACATTCACGCCCGGAAAGACTCTTAACGCGCCACACCCGAGTGGCATCTGGCGCTGAAAGGTTATGGCGGCTTCTTCCCGTAATACACCGCGACCACTCGCCTCTGCGCCTACCCGGTGGGTTACAACGCGAGAACCCGCCCCTGACGCCAGATGCTTCTATCCAATGGGAAGGGGCAAGTCGGCTCACCCTTATTTACATACCAACCACTATATATACCCTGGGAGGGAGGATTGAGGCGCCAAGAGCTTAACTGCTCTTAAGACATAGGTCTGCTAACGTGGACGTCTACGCTCAAGTTGCCTGTGGCGCCCCCCCCAGGAGTCACTTCCCAGGCTGTCCAAGGCAGAGGGGACCCCAGCCCATAGACTTAATGCTTTTGGCCAACTTATGTCACACCTAACCCAGAGCAATTGCCTCCGCTGCAAACGTCCCATATCTAAGACACCGCTCTACCGTACCCAACCTGATGCTTGCAGGGTGGTGTTTACAGCTCTTTTCTTGACGTTTTGGGGCCCTGAAAAGGGCCTTTGAGTGGAGGGGGCGCTGTGGAGACAGCTCAACCGCCAAAGCCGTACAGAGTGCGGCCCTGGCGTTTCAGAGCGTAGACCACGTCCATGGCGGTCACTGTCTTGCGTTTAGCATGCTCCGTGTAAGTCACCGCATCGCGAATCACGTTCTCCAGAAAAACTTTGAGGACTCCTCGGGTCTCTTCGTATATCAGCCCAGAGATGCGCTTGACGCCCCCACGACGGGCCAGGCGGCGAATAGCTGGCTTCGTAATGCCTTGGATGTTATCTCGCAAGACCTTCCGGTGGCGCTTGGCGCCTCCTTTCCCAAGCCCTTTGCCTCCTTTCCCGCGTCCAGACATCTCAAAAGCACTACAGCACAGTCAAACTAGAAGAGCAGCAGTGAGCAGGTCTGAGTCACGGTTGGAGTTTATATTTCCTTGTAGCGGACCTGTTTGAAGACCTCAGGGAAGTGGGAGGGGCTCCAGGCCCCGCCTTTGAAGCTTTCTTTTAATCACTGCCATTTTAGAAAAGTAGTTAGCAAAATAAAGCCGATTTCCTTTTGTTTGCTTTTTTTAGTTTTTAAAAATATTTTTGAAAAATTTGCCATGAATTTGAAGACGGATTCACAGTGTTATATTTGAAGGTTTAAACAATATAAGATAATAGAATTTGTATTGCCCTTTCTCACCGCTTAGATAAAAAGCAGACGGATTCTATGCTTGCTTGTTCTCTGACTCTGACTGTCCCTTCTTCTCAGCTCCGGCTAATTCTGTTGTTTGTTTATTGTTTTCCAAACGGAATGCTTATGCTTATGATACCATAAGCTTATGCTTATGAACTAGTGAAAATAAATAAAACTAGAAACACTTTACATCTTATAGCAATTACTTTACAGATACTCGTGTTATCTTTTTAAAAATACTACAGTGAAAATATTTTGATGGTTCTCTCTCTCTCTCCTTAAAAGATGAATTAAAAGAGACTTGAAAACACTGCCTGTATGATAGGGAAAAATCCTGAGTGGTTAAATTAAACAACCTGATTGTAAAGCCTTGACTCAAGTTAGAATTCTTTTACTAAAATAAAAGGAATGCCACAGTAATTTTTTTAAATTTTGTTTAAAATTTCCCATGATACAGGCAAAAATTTATGCTAGTTTACAGAATGCATTCCAGGAACATCTTGTTGAATCTGCATCAGATGTGTATGTGTTTTAATTTAGCACACAGTTATTGGATGCTCACTGATGTATTTAAACTTCAAAACACTATGAGATGGGTATAGAGTTTAAATAACTATGAAAGATAAGTGGTAAAACCAGGATTTGGAGGTGGCAGTCTGGTGCAGGATGACGGCCTCAACCTTGACAATATTCTCAGTTTCAAAAACACGTGTTTGCCAGTAAGGTACATATACATAAATACACGTAAACATTATTTCAACGAAATAAAAATCTTTAGTAGGACAATGAATAGTCACATTTGTTTCACTTTTACATGGATGCTAAAATCCACATAAATTTTATTTTAATATACAAGTGTTTAATATTACATAGCCATGTAATTATAAAATGTAACAAATGTTAAGGTAAATGAAAGTACCTTAATAATTAGTAGAAAGTAATTTGTAATGAAAACAAAAACCCACCCTTACGTTGTTTCAAATGTTATTGTCTGAGATTGGGTAGATCCGGCCGGAGTTCATCAAGACGTGAGCCCAGGTGTTGGGACCTACAGAAAGCAAGCCAAGGCCAAGACTTTAAGCCTCAGCAACTGAACTGTGCTTGCATCTCTTGCATGAAATCCAGTGGCTCTTCCTATCCCACCAGTACAGAAAGCACTTCTGTCTTATCTATCACTCTTAGTTTCAGAGCCTCAGAAGGGTAAGACTGGCTGCCTGTGAGCGGCAGAACTTTGAGGGAAGACCAGTGTTCACTGGTTTAATTACGAAGGTTCATATGTCCAACTACTAACAAAGCCTCTTTTGGAGCCAGCTCCCCAGACTGTTGGGTAAAAGGAAGCAAGGTGCTGGTATAAAGGAAGAGGCAACCTACCCGGTACTGGGCAGGCAGAATTCGGCTAGAGTCTGTGATTTCGCTGCAGGAGCAGTGTTATCACAAGCACGGGCTTTGGAGTCAGATGACAACTTAAAAATGCTGAATTATTACACGAGAAAATCCACCTAGAGAACACAGGAACTTGACATCTTTCGGATTCTTTTTGTTTCCAATCGTGTTATTTAGGTGCTGGGGATTGAACCCAGGGCCTTGTGCATGCGAGGCAAGCACTCTACTAACTAAACTATATCCCCAGCCTAAGTTATCTTATTTATTAAGGGTTTCTCTTCCTGGGAGCAAGCGTGAATGTTAAAAACTCAGCATCCACTGAGCACATTCAGGCCCGCTGCAGCGGTGCTTTCAGGCCCAGGGGTATTAGTATGAGCGGCTATGTAAATGAGGACTAGAAGTTTGCGCTTCTGATTGGAGGAAGTCGGCGCAGGCGTTTCCTTTGCCAGCTCTCTAGTTGGGCGCGGACTCCGTCTGTCATTGGCCCGCAGAGCCGGGGCGCCCAATAGGAAGGCGTTGCCTAGTGGCCACCGAGAGTTTCTAGAGGCAGTTCGGTGTGGTAGGCTGCATTCCCATAGCGATCCTGCTGGTGTGATTTCCCTCACTGGAGTTTCAGGCGAGAAGTGAACATGTCCGGTCGTGGAAAGCAGGGTGGGAAAGTGCGGGCAAAAGCCAAATCCCGCTCCTCCCGCGCGGGCCTGCAGTTCCCGGTGGGCCGAGTGCATAGACTACTGCGCAAAGGTAACTACGCGGAGCGAGTAGGCGCTGGGGCGCCCGTGTACCTGGCGGCGGTGTTGGAGTACCTGACGGCCGAGATCCTGGAGTTGGCTGGCAACGCGGCGCGTGACAATAAGAAGACTAGGATAATCCCTCGCCACCTGCAGCTGGCCATCCGCAACGACGAGGAACTAAACAAGCTGCTGGGGAAAGTGACCATCGCTCAGGGCGGCGTCCTGCCCAACATCCAGGCTGTGTTGCTGCCCAAGAAGACCGAGAGTCAGAAGGTGAAGAGCAAGTGACCCTGACGCCACCATGGGAAAGCTGACTTCCCCAGCAGAGGCTCTTTCCAGAGCGGTCCCGCAGTGTTTTTGATTGTGCTGAATGTCATGGAGGGCCAGTACGATCTAGCGGGGAGAGGGGCAGTGAGGAGCCCGCCGGAGTCGGGAGCCAATAAAGTCGGTGAAAATCCAGTAGTCGAGAGAGCTGTGTAGTCGCGGGACCTACCGGATGACCCCGGGGTGGGGGGTGGGGGCGCGACCGGAAACCTCTGGAGCAGGTACTGGTCAGTCGGCTGGAGCCCCTCCGAACGCTCGGATCCGCAGATAGATCCCCCTCGAGGCGTTGAGGGAGGATGAGGGTAACCCAGAGGGTTCCAGTGGTCTGGAGATGGCAGGGTTGGGATCTCCCCTACTTGCATTAAGGCAAAGGAGAGGCGGACTAGGTGCGGTGCGGCCTACTCTGGCATTTTACTTCCCGTTTCCAAGGCTTCAGCCATTTGTAAGCGATCAAGACTAAGCTATAAGGAGAATCATGGGGCTGAGCTGGTTTCGGTTAGGAAGTTGTTTCTGGACATAATTTTCAAAAGATGGAGTAACTTCCCTTTGAAGTGTGGCCCTGGTGACACGGTATCAATTTAAGATTCTTTCTTAATAGCTCTTATGTTTTTCATGTTCTGGATGTCAAGTATCACAACCTAGCACCCTTATGTTCTCATTTCTTTAAAATGAAGGAAACATTCAGTAATTTGTGTAATACAGAAGTATGAGTCAGGAGGGTGGTAATGTTTTCCTGACACGTTGCATAACAGTGGAATCTTTAATCTGGATTTAGAAATGCTTACAAGCTTTTAAAATTATTTTCTCAAATGTTGGCTTCTTAGTGGTCTTGTCTCCATGTTAGGCTCTTTGGGAAATGACTTGACTTTGCTCAATTACAAAACAAAACAAAACCCTGGCTTTTAAGGATTACACTTACTCAACAAATAACTTACTTAAAATTCCTGTTCTCCGTGAAGTAATGACCCCATTCCAGTAACCCTGTAGGAATTGTGATTCTTACTGGCTCAGCATTACTTTAATAAATAAGCAAGGAAAAGTAAGGCCACAGGATTTAAATACAGGGAAAAACACATTGCAGGCTGAGACTCAACACTTAAAAGTTCAACATTAGTAATTCTCTTCTGCTCTTGGGTTGACCCTTCCATTTCATCCTTCTGAGCAAGCTTCATACTGGCCCACAGGACTCATAAAAAAGATCCCACCTTAGATTTCACATTTATAGATTCATCTTTTCTGTGAGAGTTGAAGTAGTCCTGGGGGGAGGGTGGGTGGTAAGAAATGGGATAGCAGTGACTGGCCCATTTTCCCTCCTGGACTATTTCATCCCCAATCCTTATTGAACATCTGTGCCATTCTGTGTACTAAGTGATGAGGGTACAGCTATCAATGAGGTCAACCAGACTTATACTCTCTTGGAACTCCCTTCCTCCCCACCCCCCTTAGTACTAAGGACAAGATAAGAAACAAATAAATAATATTATAGATGAGCTTTGGTTAGTACTTGTGTCTTTTGCTGTTTGTTGAGTGGATATTGGAATTACTTTTCCCCTGTGGTCATCTTTGAGTTGTACAAAGATGTCACATGTACATTTTAGGAGGCAGTTATTGCCTCCTAATACCTGAGAAATAGATTCCAATGACACCATGAGTTGTTCCAGGATTTCCAGCTGTTGACTCTACTCCTTACCTTCCTTTCAAAGGATTTCCTCATATGTAAAATAGTCATGATACCTGTTTTGAGGATCAAGACTGTCTACTTACTATGTGCTATATATTAGTTACTTAAATTGAAAGAAGTACCATTTCCTATAAAGGGTAGGTTTCCACTTACAGAATAAGTTATAGATAAGCATGCTACTAGTATTTAAAAAAAAAAAAAAACAGCACAAACTGAATTGTCAGAATTAATTCTCGGTGATACCACTTGGGGGCAGTGAAGCAAAAAAAATTATGTAATTTTACACATACACACACACACACACACACACACACATATATATATATATATATATATATATATATATATATATATATATATATATATACACATGCACAATCAACCCTCTATTCATGGATGGGTTTCCACATCTGTTGATTCAGTCAAATGAGAAATATTTAGAAAAAAAAATCTACTGAACATAAAGACTTTTTTTCTTGTCAACATTCCCTAAACAATGTAACAACTACATTGTATTGAGTACTATAAGTAATCTTAAATGCTTTAAATTATACAGGAGGATGTGAATATGTTAAAGGGACTTGGAAGATCTGCAGACTTGGGTATTCAAAGGGGGTCCTGAAAGTAAACACCTATGGATATTGGAGAGCAATTATATAATATATATAAATAATATCAATTATTTGTAAATGTATGTCAGTTTTTTTGACATTCGAGTTGAATTTCCTCAAGATTTGATATGAGGCATCTTAGAGATCTTTACCAAATTATGAAGAAATAAGGATAAAGGCCATCAAGACATTTATAAGAAAAAAAACCACTCTGCCTTTGCCTGTGATGATTCATAGCAATCTGCCTAACCCTGTTACCCAAAAAGCAAGATTAAAATACAAAATAGTAACTGCCTTCATCTCCACCCAACTTTCAGAGATTCTTAGGATCCTCTTAAACACTTTTCCAGCCTCAAAATTCAACTAACTCCTCAACATTTCTATTTTTGAGAGTTTCTTTAATTGAACAATTTACTAGCAGTTAAAAAGTCATACTTTCTTGCAAAGTCAATTCAGCCTGTGTAACTTGATGAACAAACCATAGTTCTTGAAGTTAATTTAAAAAGGCAATAATTTTTCAAGCATGAGACTATATGGAAGAAGATTTAGGATTTAAACTGATGAGAATGGATTCAGGTTTTTAATAGATATACAATGCATAGTTTTATTTGCACACATACTCTTTCCTGCAGAGACAAACCACTCAGTGTGGCAGGTTGTGACTTGGCCGAGATTTGTTTAGTCTTTGTTTTTCCTGTAGAGCCAGTCTTGACTTTATGTCCCTTAGAACTGGCCAGTTTAGTTTTGTCTGCCCAGAATCTAAAGGTCTAGTTCATCCCACAGTTGGTGATGACTGGCACACTGAATGCAAATTCTTCCCAAAGCCCCTTGCAGTGGTGGAAAAGTTGAATACCATGGTGTTTAAGAACTCAAGCTTTTTAGAATGAGACATAGGTTCAGATCTCCTCTGTCCTTTACTAGTTATCCAACTTTGGAAACATTACTCAATCTCTTTAAACCTTACTTTTATCTATAAAATGGACATAATAATAGTTCACTTCAAGGGGATTTGGGAGAGATTTGGTGAGATGTGAATGAGGACACTAAGTTTGCCATATAGAAATGTGCCAAATGCATACTAGCTATTCTTATTTACATATGAAACTGGATTTGAAATGAGTAGCAGTATTTATGGGATCTCTGGAAACAGTTAAATAGACATTTAACAATCCTGTGACTTTTTTGATAGCAAACTATGAAACATTTTTAGTGTCTGTTGTACTAATTACAGAACATCTACAGTTTATAACAGAAAAGAATAAGAAATGGTTAAAGCTTATGAACCTGAATTTATTTTTTTCCCTGAAGACAAAGAGTTAATGGCTTATAAAGTGCATCTACTCAGATTAAAAATGTAAACTGAGCAATATTAATGTGTTACATCTATGATTGGTAGCCATCTTTCAAGAAATTTACTGTTGTAGAAACACGTGCTCAAAAAGAATGTAATGATATAACCAGCTACACATAAAGAGAGGGAGATACTAGGGTGTTACTGGAACAGGGAACAGGTGCCTGTGTTAGCCTAGTAGCAACACTAGCAGGTGGGGAGAGTGGCATCTGAACTAGATCTAGGTGTAAGTTAATCTGAGAAGTGGCTGTGCACAAAGCTACAGGGGTCAAAAGACAAAACTTGTAGTTGTCTTGTGTGTGAGCATGTTGCTGGGGTTTAAACCCAGAGCTTTGTACATGGTAGGCAAGTGTTCTACTACTGAGCTCTACTACTACCACAACCCTGGCATCTGTATTTGAATTTGAATCTAAGAATAAGATTGACTAAAAATGGCTAGAGTAGATAAATCATCCAGGAGGAATGTACAAATGTATAAATGAATGTATGGAAAATAGCCACAGCCAACAGGGGGTTGGGGGGTCTAAAAGATTTAGTGGATTGGCAGAGGAAGGAAGGGGAGAAGACATGGCTGACAACCAGGACAGAAAATGTCAAGAGATAGAGCTGTTTTTTCATAATTTGGATTTCTGTACTCCATGCCACCTCCTAGTGCTTACACTTTCTCATGTAATTAGAAAATAGTTTTTTAAAAGTTACTAGTTTTCCACACATGGAACATGCTGACAAATGAGCTGCCTCACTTTACTAACTGAATTGGAATAGAGATGAATTTTTGCCCTTTACATTTTTATATTACATACAGAAATATGAAGGATCCATGGCAACAGTGAAATGTGAAAAATGTCTTTTTAAAAAGTCAAGAAGAGGGATTGAGGGTGTAGCTCAATGGTAGAACTCTTGCTTAGCATGTGCAAGGCCCTGATTTCAACACTCAACACCAAAAATAGTCAAGAAGAATATTGGTAAGAACATCTTTGATATCCTTTATTATCATTCAGTTGAATATAATTTTTACATATGTTTTCATTTTAAGGGAGTTTTAAAAGTTGGTAACTTACTAATTCATAAAAAACAATGTAGGCATTTTAGAATGTTGAGAACATGAAAAATTTGATGCTGACAAACCATTGTTTTCTAAAATCAGGTAAATGATGAGCTTCCTGAGAGAGGGAAATGGAGAACAAGAGGAACAACACACAAAGAAGAATAAGAAACACAACCAGCCTCGGGCAGATATGAAATTATCACTGCAAAGTTCTCTATATCAGGAGAGGAAAGAAAGTTTAGTTGTGGAAAATCAGATTTTTATATATACATATATGAAAGAGAATTATAGCACATTTGGAAAGTAATTTGTATCCTTGATACTCTTATCAAGCTGTGTAATTTAAAAAGCCAGCACTGCTTAACCTCAAAGTATAGCTTCAAAGCCAGGATGAACCTTACACTCAACAAAATTACCTTTTTTTAAAACAAGCAAAACAAAACAAATCTGTTCATGGGGAGTTGATTCAGTTTCTGTTTCAAAGTCCTTCTCAAACGAACTGTTCTTCTTTTTCCCAAGCAGTCACTACAATTCCACAATATCCCTCATCAAGTTGAACCTATTAGGTAAGTGTACAAATCAGCATCATAGTGAGAAAGCACAAAGGAAATGCATTGGCTTGGAAGAGACGTAGTTTTATTGTGATGAGTGAGACAAATGCAGTGTTCTGCAAAGATGCATAACTTCTAACCCCCAGAGCTGGATTAAGGCAGTCAGCATCAATTATGGGGCCAGGTAGTCAAAGACAAAACTAAATAGACCGGTTCTCAGGGGCAGAAAGACAGGGCTCAGGAAGAAGTCTTTTGTTTGTTTGTTTGTATTTGTTTTTGTTTTGAATCAGATTTGGAAATGAGGCCCCAAACAGAATTTATCCCAAGGTCTGGAGCCCTTCTGAAATTCTTAGCCCTTGAATATAGATCACAAATGGATTTATTAAACCTATATCAATCTTTCTCCCTAAAAATGTTCCTTTTTATAGACATCACTAAATATTAGCTGTAGAAATAGGGAATATAAGACTAAAAGTGATTTTACAAAGAATACAAATCTAATTAGATAATTTAAAAAAAATCTGGGCTGGGGGCTGTAGCTAAGTGGTAGAGCATTTGCCTAACATGCATGAGAACGTGGGTTCAATCCCCAGTACTGGAAAAAATAAATCCAAGAGATATTCTTTCAGAGGGAAACAAAACAATACTGAGGCGCTTTAGCCAATATATAATGAACTCACCTTCCAGCCATGAGCAGGTGCACCTCATGCATATAAAATTGTAAGCAGTCTTATGTGAATACACTTATTTTTGAGTTAAGTCCTGGTCCAGATAAGAAGCACATTAGCTGAACCTGAGGTTTTGTCGATGTCCTTCAATCAAAGATTACTGGGAACACACCTGTAGTTGTACAAATTGTGTTTATTGCTCTTTACCCAAGGGAGAACACACATTGTAGAGAAATATGGGATCTTTGAGTAAGAGAATATTAGGATTATTCTAGGATTTGGATTTGGGTTGGTTGATTTGGGGACTTTGCTCAGGATTGCCAGTTGTCAGGAAATAGGGTGTAGGGAAAGCTGTATTGTGTGGAATGAAGTGAAGATAAGCTATAATTGATAAATATGCTAATGCAGCACAGCATTAGTGTATTTATCGATTGTGGTTTGAATAATTCTTACCTTTTTTATGTTCAGACATGTTTATAGAGTGGTCTTGTTTTGATTTTTCAAGGTCACTTAGTGGGCTTTTCTGGTGTTGATATTTTATGAAACTGTTTATGTTCTGTAGAACATCAAAGTGAGCTATGCTGAGCAGGCTCTTAGCAACACCAAGGTCTGGATGATAGTCCAGGCCAGCTGCTATCTGTCATGGGCTGCTTTTCCTTTCTCAGTAGCTAAAGAAATAATGTGATACCCAGAAAAGGAATTTCTCAGCAGTGGAAGTAGACCAAGACATCTCAAAGCAAATGTTGGCAGTGTCCAAGCACCCTGCAACTGTCTGAGTATTATAGTACCACATTTACATACTTTAAATATCCAAATCTTCTAACAACACCCCCAATTTTCATGTTCATCAAGGAACATTCTATCTTGAATTTATCTTTTTATGTATGCTTTCATAGAGGATAAGATTTTTCTGGTTTCTTTAACATTATATTCCATTTATTCCTAGTAATCAATCATATCTTATATTTTCATTTGTATATACTTATATAATTATATATATTTAAATTTGTGTATAAGTACCATGACCATGACCTCACTTTCCCTTCCTTCTTGCATTCCACCTCCCCTCCCACCGCCCAAATGGAAGACAGATGACAAGAAAGTCCAATGATGTAATCACTATAATTTAGCCTCTTGGGACCTTAGAGAGGGGTGGAAAAGTGTAAAGAGGGGATTTAGAGGGGCTGACTTCTAAGTTGTCTGAAAAAAATGTGAGTTGGTACCCCCTGCCATGGGAGAAGAATGTTGCTAGACCTTTCATAGCATGAAAAGTTAGCTCCTTACAAAACCTTGATGTACAGTGTGTTGTCACAAGAACAAACAGGACAGATGGAATCCCTGTGTTCCTGAAGCTTTCACAAGAGCAGTCCTTAAGCAATGAATACATGTTGAGTTTCCAGCCTGTTCTGCCTTCTTCCTGTGCACCACTCACCAGCCATACAAAACTATGTCTCGTCTTTTCCAGTTATAGGGAATAGAGACAATAGAAATCACATTAGCTCCTCTTTGCTTCAGCCCATTGACTGGCCCAGGCAGACTTAATCTAACTGCAGGGAAGTCTGGAAAATGTAGAAGAGTAGATTAATTTGCTGAGTACCATTGGCTCTGTCATCATTCATTTGAGCATTATTATTATTTTTTTACTTCCTAGTTCTTAGTGTTTTCTTTCTTTTTTCCTTCTGTTGAACAAACTTGTAACATGGAGCCTGCCAGTCAACTGGGGTTCTCTTGAGACTTTGAGAGGAAAAGTGACACAAAAAGAGTTTGTATTATTAGCTAGTAGACATAAGCTAGCAGTATCTAAGCCCCTACAAGGAACTTAAAAAACATTCCGTTTGCCCAGTCTGGTGGTACATACCTGTAATCCCAGCTGCTCAGGATGCTGAGACAGGAAGATCACAAGTTCAAAGCCAGCCTGGGCAACTTAGACTCTATTTCAAAATGAAATAAAAATGGCTGGGGGTTAGCTTAGTGGTGGAGCACTCCTCTAGCAAGTGTGAGGTCCTGGAATTGATTCCCAGAACCACACACACACACAAACTTAAAAAATATTTTATATATATATATATATATATATATATATATATATATATTAGCTAGTATGTCTATATTAGCTTTTATATATATACATACATATATACATATATATGTATACATGTTTATATATAAAACCTCCATCAAGCCAAGATGAAAATATTATTCTCATTTAAAAAAAATATTCAGTTTGTTTTTGCTGAGGAATCTGTGGTAAGAGGTTTATAAGAAGGTTATAAGAGTGGAGGTAAAGAACTCTGATTTGTTCTTATGTTCATATATTCCTATGTGCCAGTCATGAATTTATTACCTCTGGGCTCCAGATCGAAACCTCAGAACCCTCTGAGATAACCATGAAATTCCTTCAGGCATTTTGCATTATAGTAAGGATGTTTTCTCAGTATAGGGCACTGGAGGGGCATTGCAAGAGGAAAGGTGTTTTGCCATGAAGACATGGAATAAAGGAGACCATCTACTTACAGTGTGGTTTCCTGCAATGGAAGCAGCTTAGTGACAGATACTTTCTACAACTGGCAAAGTCCCAAATATTTACCATCTGGCCCTTCAGAGAAAGTTTGTTGATCCTTGCTCTATTCTATTAGTAGAAACAAAAATAAAAAATTCCCCTAACCACATGCATCTATTTAAATAACTGTTGTTCTACTAATTTTTCTTCATAAATGTTGTATTTTCATGATATTCTTTATTTTATTAAAAATGAACATATATCTCATGAAAAAACTTTTGAGTACAAATGTGAATTTTAAAATACCTCTGCCTTTGATCTGGGTTGTTCAATAATAAAAACAATCTTGGGAAACATTGGATTTGTACTTGGTGTGTATTTTGCTTCCCTTCTCACTTAAGAAAGCCAACAAATATTTTTTTAAGGTATGATTTTCTCTGCAGTAAGTTGCTAGGTACAGTGTTCTTTTTTTCTTCCAGAAAAAAAAAGTTTAGCCTTTATAGAAATACTATATATGGCCTTTTCTTTTGTGGGTGATGTGTTTTATAAAGCCCAACAGAGTTTTAGAGCTACACCTTTGTTTTCCTCCCTTCTGTGTGAATCTGGCTTTCACCTTCCTTTTTTCTTTGCCTCACTCTCCATCTTATTGGGATCAAGTTTGCTGAGTGAATAATGAACAGTGTGGTTATTTCTATTCTTCCTTGTGTTCTACATTTTTTTCTGAGGTTCTATGAATATAAATGCTATTGTTTTCTTCATGAAATATTAAATGAGAATTATTAAAATATTATATATATATAATTTTTAGAGTATTAATTCTGCATATTTACCTCTTACAAATGGGGTATAACTCCTATTGGATTCGTCGTAATAAATTACAATCACAACAGTTCTTTTTAAACTTAAAATGTCAAAATGTCTAATGTGGGCAAGTATAGGACAACATGTCAAAGAAAAATTTGGGATTCATGATCTTCTCTTTGCAGACTTCTGAAAGAAAGAAAGAAAAAAAAAAAAAACCAAAAAGTTTTCTCTATTTGGTTGAAGCATCATTAGACCAATACTATATATTTGATATTCTTTTTTTAAAAATTTGTTTTTAAATTTTTTTGAGAGAGAGAGAGAGAGAGAGAGAGAGAGAGAGAGAGAGAGAGAGAGAGAGAGAATTCTTTTAATATTTTTTTAGTTTTTCGGCAGACACAACATCTTTGTATGTGGTGCTGAGGATCGAACCTGGGCCACTCGCATGCCAGGTGAGCGCGCTACCACTTGAGCCACATCCCCAGCCCCGATATTCTTAAACTTATAGAAAAAAATGTTTCCATTTGCTTTAAATTTTTTGAAATAATTTAACACATCAAAGTTATAGAGAAAATGAGTGTCTTCACCAGCATGTATTGCTGTCAGTCCTTTTCCCAAAATTATTATAACATAGTTCTTTAAAAAATTAACTTTGAAAAGTACAGTATTCAAAGTTTTAGACAGATACAGACCTTGAAATTTACTCCCTGAAATTTCCCCAGGTCATTAAGGTCATCTCCTGATACACCATTCACCACTGAGTTTCTGGTGCCTTGCTCCCAGTAGTTTCTCCTGTGGAATTAACTTTATACTTTGGCTCATGCCCACCAAATCCTCAAGTACCTCATTCCATCAACTACTCTTTCATAATTTCTCTCTCCCCACTGGCTATTGCCTCCCTGCAAAGTGTGTTGAATAAGCAATACCCTTCCATTTGCAAAACCCCATCTTTCCCCTTTTGCTCTCTGTCCTCTTTCCTTCATAGATAAACTATAAGCCCCTGGCAGAGAGAACTTAAGTGGGCAGTTATTTTGGCCTCATAAAAGTTCCAACTCCAATTTTTGTCAAAGGTTCTTATTTCTGAGGTTATAACTGGCACTCTCTCCCCAACTCATTCATACCTTCCTGAACCTAGGACCTAGATATGTAAAAATTATGTGTGGCTCTGCTTGGTGACAAATTTGAGTCCCAGAAGTCAGGTCATTAGGCTCATCCTCCCAACAATTTCTGATTTAGATATTATAACTCCTAATTTGAGTCAGATATAAAGCAGGTGTGTAGTGTGAAGGATGTGGTGATTGACTGTGGTATCTAATGGTCTGAAGAAATTACTTGGGTACAATAAAAAACAATTTAAAAATATTTTTAAATAACCCTTCTGTCTATAAATAAATAAGAAGCTATTTTTAAAAGTGGCACAAACTAGAAAATACAAGTTCAAGAATGAAAACTAAAGAGTACCTTGAATAACATCTAGGGCTGTCTGCTGCTGCTTCATGCCATGGCAGAGGTATTATTGTGGGATCCTTAATTCACATTTTACAGCTCAGGAGAGTTAAAGTCATTTCAAAATGACTTTAAGGGACAATTATTGTGTAACAAATCAGTGATTTGTTAAGGAAACAGTACCAAGTCTACCCACATACCTGAGCAAATATTTGTATCCAGCTTCTGTTTCATAGCAGTGATCTAATCAGATCAAACACTTGTGAAATCACAATATAAATTATGACCATAACAAAAGTTTACCCAGAATTAGAACTGTTGATTCTACTTCTCTGCAGATGCAGTTTACAAACTAAATTTGTAGGATTTTTACCTCTAAAATGATTTTGAAAAAACTTGCAAAATATTAGGTAATATCTTTAAAATGCCAAATGCTTCCCTACTTTACTTGAAACAGAAATCTCTCCCAGATATATAAATTTCAAGCACGATTATCTGTCCTTAAGCACACACCAATCACAGGAATGAAGAAGTTCAGATTTCAGGGATTGCTTCAGAAGAAATCAGCTATGATAAAATAATAGCCTTATTGTATCACTGCATTACCTTTTAGGATACCACCAATCTTTGATGGTATGGGATTTGCACAAAAAGTCATTTAAGTAAAGTAAGGTGGATTTAGCCTAAACACAATCCATACATTGGGTATGTCTGTGTATAACATTGATATGGACGTAACAGTGGTATGGACATAAGTAAATAATATAAGGAGCAACAGCCCCCAACAACCGGGCCACTGGATAAATCATGAACACTTTTCAAGTTGCAACACTCTCAAATGTGAAACAGTAAAAATACCTGAGTCATCTCCCAGGATTACTGGGTATATAAAAAGTATTTTGTAAAAAAAAAAAAAAATCTATATCTATATCTATCTATCTATCTATCTATATATATCAATGCTAATTAATAGTGTTAAGCATTCTAATTAATGTTTTAATCTAAAACCACATACACTTTATCATTCAAAACAGGAAATAGTAACCCTTTCTGATTTTCTAATAGCTTAGAAATGGCTTAAAATGGCCTTTGCTGGCCAGGCAAGGTAGCCTGTAATTCCAGTGGCTCAGGTAGCTGAGGCAGGAGTTCAAAGCCAGCCTCAGTAACAGCAAAGTGCTAAGCAACTCAGTGAGACCGTGTCTCTAAATAAAATACAAAACAGGGCTGGAGATGTGGCTCAGTGGTAGACCACCCCTGGGTTCAATTCCTGATACAAAAAAAAAAAAGCAATAAAAGGTGAGTCATAGTATTTGTAATAAATACCCCTCAATTTTTCTAAAGCCAATACGATACTCTTCAAGAAGAACTTTTTTCTTTAGCCCCTAAAATTTTAAAATTACTTATTGCCATAATTTCAATAAGATTCTTATTCTGTACCTGAAACAATAGTTCCTTAAACTCAAGTTTTAAATACTTGGTTTTTTTCCTGCCCATAAAACTAATATTGTTTAAATATTACTATTAACACAGAGATACCTTGGTGTAGAACATTTATTTTATTTTTTTTCCATGAAACACTCAAAGTTCAGATCAGTGGGAAATAATTTTAATCAAAGAATTGTACATTTTCTTCCCACATATCCTGCTTTGTATTAGGAAATGACATTGTGATCCATTTCACTACAAGTAAAATTATTACAAAATATTTACAGGAAAATATTAAAAATAACTCAAACACAAAAGGCAAGATGAAATAAACTGGGTTTTCAGAAATCTCTACTCCAGTGCCCACAGCACACAAGAAGAGAGTAAAAACAAATAAGTAACTAAGACTCCCCTGATCACAAATTTCCAAAGAACTGGAGAAGGGGAAGAAACTGGATGAAGATGGTAGTGTGAAAGGAAATGGATGTTAGCAGCACTGCTGCAATAGCCAATCTATTCTGAGTGAAATACCCTCTTATGTGCAGTAAATTCTGAACAAGGCTGTATTTTAGGATTTTCCTTGAACTGAAATTAGAAAATACCCTGACAGTGGAAGTAGCTCTTTCACCTAAGTTTAATAAGAGCCTCTTGCTCCACGAACCACTGTAGTGAACAGAAGCCTGTTCTGACATCAAAAGCTGTCACAGCAGCCCTTCCATTTCTTTCATGAAAGCTTCATAAACATCATCCTTAGTTTGTACTGAAACAGGGACAGAAGGACCAGATTTGGGGGCTGCTTTGGCAAGAGGCACAGCAGAATCATCCTCTGACTTTCTTTGGGGAGTAGCAGTAGCCCCTTTATTCTCCCGACGTACCCTCAGTGCAGTGGGCACAAATCGAGTAATTTCTGCCTTGGGATTAGTGATCTGTGGCTTGGCACTGATGGTTGCTGTGGCTTTCTTCTCAATGGTGGCTGCACTTGTATCATCCGCCTTGGGTCGCTGAATCAAGTTGGGTGGGGCACTCAACACCCCCGGATTCGGCAAGGGAGCTGGTGGGAAAAGCCCAGGTGGGGCAGGTCCAAGTGGAGGCACCAAAGGTGGGCGCATCATGCCAGGGCGAGGTGGAGGGATGCCTAAAACAACAAAACAAAACAGGCAGGATGAACACAAGAACCAATATAATTTAAATGCTATTAAGGATGACTAAACACAGGTGGATTAAAATTTTTTTGAAACAGATAACAATTTACTGAAAATAAGCTCAACTGTTATTTGAAAGTTAGGAATATATTCTGATAGTAAAGAATAAAACAACTTTCACTTTCAGCCTGTGCCCCTGTACTTATAGTTTTCCTAATTAATGATCTACTTGAAAATATTGAGCAAAATTGATTATACCAACTGGTTCCAAAGTCTACTTCAAATCTGATGGCCCAGATGCTATTCTGGCTATATGGTGCAGATGGCCAAGGTCAGGGGCTGCTGTTCCTTGCATTATTTACTTAAAAGGCAACTTAAGGGGCTGGGGATGTGGCTCAAGCTGTAGCGTGCTCGCCTGGCATGCGTGCAGCCCGGGGTTCGATCCTCAGCACCACATACAAACAAAGATGTTGTGTCCGCCGAGAACTAAAAAATAAATATTAAAAAATTCTTTCTCTCACTCTCTCTTTAAAAAAATAAAATAAAAGGCAACTTAAGTGGGAAGGAAATAAAAATATGACTCAGGCTTTTAAATGGACATGGAATGACAGAATGTTACTAATCAAATTCCATTACCATTAAAAAGAACTCAAGTCCTAACTGATGGTTTAGACATAAAATGGTCATACCCAAACCTGCAGATTTTAACTTTTTTCAAATACCACTTTTAAGATTGAATATATTGTACCATATTTTATCAAATTTAAGATACTATTGATTATATAAACTCATAATTTTCTATCTACTACTAAGAAAGAAATTAAAAGCCTAAGCTGAACTGTTCAAAAGGAGACTTTTATATTAAACTAGAATATTCAGAGTTGTAAACAAAACAAAAATCAAACCAAAACCACCCAAAACAAAAAAAAATTTGCCACATAATACAAGCCCACAAGGAACTCTGCAGGTATAATTCTGCTGCTGGGTAGAGGGAGGGGAAAAAAATCTTCCCTGTGATTTTAAGCTTTCAGTTTGTACTCATGCAGACACATGGAACAACATCATAATTATAACTATAATCAAAAAGTAGAAAAATCTCAAATAGAAAATCTAAAGTGGTCTTTGGCTGAGAGAAATCTCTCAAGTGATAGGCCGAAGCAAATGCAAATACCCATGGGAAGAACTCTACTTCAATCTAGAGCAATAACAACTGCAATATAGTGAAATGTGACAATATATCTAGAAGCAAATAAAATTTACAGTAGAATGTTTTTGTTACAGAAACTGAAAGCTTCACCTGGAGGTGCAGGGGGAGGTAGCCTTGGTGGGGGTCCCCGTGGAGGAGGGCCAGGAGGCAGACCAGGAGGTGGACCTGGGGGAGGGCCAGGGGGTCGGCCTGGTGGTGGTCCTGGAGGTAAAAGTCGTGGTAAAGGCCCTCGAAGTCCTGGCATTCCAGGAGGTCTCAAAAATGGAGGAGCCCCTGAAAAGAGAAAAATGATAAATTAATGTCAAACATTACATGAAGTAATAATTGTGGTATAAAGGCAACTCAAATATTGTTTGACTTATCACTTTAACTCCAAATTAGATAACTTACAAAGCTCACTGAAAATATGTGGAAACAATTCATTCAACAAATACATACACAAGGCACCAGAAAAAAGGTTAGATTTGTTATGGATCATTATTTTCATTTCCCAACACCACCAAAAAAAGTAGTCAGAGCTCTGCTGGGCTGGAAATATAATATATTATAATATAATATATTATAATTATAATATAAGCAAGATGCTTTACAAACCGTATAAAATTCAATAAGATATAGACAGAGACCACTGAGGATGATGTGAGATAAGTTATTTTGTTTTATACTAATCAGAAAAAGGTTAGCTCTATTTAAGACAACTTAATTGACTGACTGTAGAATGAAGAACTAAGATTCTAAATAGACAAGAAGTTCTCTATGTTGTTCCAAATCTCATACATTTAAGCCAACATTTGGTAGATTAATTACTTTATATCTATGAAATAACTATAACTAAAAAACCTATAATTTAGTAATTCATAACCTAAGAAGAAAATGAGATAGCACTAACTGTGCCCCAGTCCCACCTGCTATCAATTTGGAATTAGGTCACTATATGTAATAAAAATACTAAAGAAAGCACAGTTACAAGTTTGTGTTGTCAAAATAAGAACCTTGAAAAAGGAAGAGCTCTGATAAAAACAGGTGGTTGTTAAAAAACAGTTGCAAAAAACACTTTAGAAATGAACAAGCATTTATCCTTTGCAAATCCTTCATACCATAAGAGAATTCCATTAAGAGGAAACAAGAAAACATCAATATTAATGATGTATGGTTTTTTTTTGAATGATTCCATTTTAACCTCATTAAATACTTATCCACGCCATTTAAGAGCTTACCTGGAGGTGGTCCAGGAGGAAGGCCTGTGGGTGGCCCAGGAGGTCGTAAAGGTGGAGCAGGTGGTGGTCCAAGAGGAGGTGGTCCTGGCATGGGAGGTGCTTGTATCTGAGAAGGAGGAACAGACTGCGGGGGAGCCTGCTGCTGTGAAGAAGCAGTAGAAGTGCCATCAGAATGAGGGTCCTCTTTATGCTGTTTTTGTGATTGTTTTTCTGCTTCAGAATCATCAGAATCATCTTCATCATCCTCCTCTGAAAATTCCTCTACTTCCCGTCCTTCCTCTGGGATTTCCTGACCTGAAAGAAATTTTTAAAACACATTTTTATTGTTTGCAGCCTAGAGAATGACAATGACTGAATAAATATGTTCTTAAAATTAACAACCAAATAGTCTTCTTTAATAAACTACTTAGATGTGGAAGAATAATAGTCTTCTGCTCATCCATGCTAGTGTAGTACAGTGGTATAAACCCTGGTTTGAGGACAAGACAGAGCCCAATCATTTAACAATAATGTAACTTGGGGCAGCCTACCTAATGCCTTCAAACCTTAAATTTTTCTGAAGGATAAATTTACTATTTACTTCAGAGTTGCTGAGATATTAAATAGAAAAATGCACACAAAGCAAATGGCATAAGAAAATAACAAAAGGTGATTCACCTTTCCTTCCCTGCCTTACCCGCCATTCGAAGCATCATGGCTTGAAGAGGAGTCAGCTCCTTCATGTTCTTCTTTTTCTTCCTTGATTTTCCAGGCATATCTGCAAATCGTACACTCAGACCTAATGGACAAGGGAGGGTGGGAGTGGGGTGGATAGGGATCAATAATACATTCAGTAAATGTTCACCATGTAATAAACATCATGTAACGCTCTACATTTGACTGTAATCCATCACTTATAAGTGCACAGAGATATCTATACTAAAATGCTAATTGATGGTTAATATATAATGGTGCTATAATGATTTAAGATTCATAAAATTTTAAAAATTAAAGAATACTATCAACATCTTATCAGTAAAATTGAACATCCAGATAAAATACATTAATTTTCTATAAAAATATAAATTAATATATCCAAGTCATGGAGCTAGCATAACCTTGATAACAATACTTACCTATTGGTCAACATAACATATAAGCAAATTGAATCCAGAAAAGTTTTACAAGAAAAACACATCATAAGCAAGCAGGGATGGTCCCAGAAATTGAAGATGATTTAACAGTATAAAAGCTAGTAACTGAATTCACTACAATAAACAACTTAAAGAGAAACAAATGAAAAACCACCTTGCCACTCCAATAGATGCTTAAAACATATGACCAAAAAAGGGAAGAAAAACAAAAAACAATTTAAAAAAATACTTAAACTAGAAAACAGAATTCTTGACAAAGGCTATCCACTAGACATTGTTATACATCATACTTAAGGGTACACTAGCAGCAGCATTTTGAGTTGGTAAACATTTGAGGAGGATCATGAAAGCAGGGCTTTAGTTTGTTTATCCTGTATCCCTAGTGACTAGAAAAATGCCTTGCTTATAATAAAAACTCAGTAAAAATTAGCTGATAGAGTACCAAATCATAGTTGGGATAGCTACTTTCATAACATGTGCTAATGAACATATATAAGAAAAAAGCAGTTGGCAGAAAAAGAGAAAAATAAGGCAAGACACCACATAGTTCCAGAAAAAAAATGGGAGCAGCTGTGGTTGTAATTGTTTTCTACTTTCAAGTACTAACTCCCACCTAAGAATCTTTCCACCTAAGAATCTTCTTATTTTCCAATGTCAGGTGTACCACTTTTTCACTAGATTTTCCACTTGTAATTGTGATTTTTAAAGAAACAGCAGGAGAAAATTTGTCATCATTATAATACTAGCATTGTATACTAACACTGTATAAGAACACTGTGCTATAGGCTACAAAAACAATTCCATAAAAGTAGCTCCAAAACTAATGAGATTTGATAGAACTAGTATATTTTATGCATTGCTCAGTACCTATTATAATAAAAATTTCTTGACAAAAAACATATATTATGTTTTGATAAAATATGTTTCTTGATTCCACTTACAAATGTACCTGAATTATAATTATGATCCTGGTTCATGTAAGATATCATGAACATAGAAAACTCAAAGGGATTCCAAAACAGATATTTAAATAAACTTATTTTAAGCTAGGAGTGGTGGTGCACATCTGTATTCTCAGTGACTCAGGAAATTAAAGGAGGAAGATTACGAGTTCAAAACTAGCCTCAGCAACTAATGTGAACCCGTCTAAAAATATAAAATAAAAAAAAGGGGGCTGTGGCTCAGTGGTAGAGTGCTCGCCTGGTATGCATGAGGCACTGGGTTCAATCCTCAGCACCATATAAAAATAAAATAAAGGTATTGTGTCTACAACTAAAAACTAAAAAAAAAAAAAAAAAAAAAAAAAGGGTTGGGGATGTAGCTCAGTGGTAGAAGCACCCCGGGTTCAATCCCTACTCAATAACCCCTCACACAAAAAGCTTATTTTAAAATGACAACAATATGGTTGTTCTCCTTTCCTATAGCATATCATGATAGCATATCTTTATGCTGCTGTATAGTTACCTTTTTACCTCAAAATGGATTTCATACCCTAAACAAAAAACAAAAAAACTACACTTTTAAAAAATGTATGTAGCTAAATACTATTGACATACTATTGCATGTCAAAAGTTTTCAAAATATTTATATAGGTAGGCGTAAGGCTATAATCTCAGATACTAGGAGGCTGAGGCAAGGAGGATCACAAATTCAAAGCTAGCCAAAGCAATTTAGTTAAGACCCTGACTCAAAAATTAAAAAGCACTAAGGCTGTGTAATTCAGTGGTAGAGTTCCTTGGTTTCAATCCCTAGCACTACCACCAAAAAGTGCATGTGCATGTACGGAGTGGGGGTGGGAGTATAAAAATGAACATAACTTGATGATCTTAGGAACTTTAGCTGTGTGCCATTTATTGATCAATAATATAGAATGTTCATCTGTACATACCTGACTTTTTTTCTTCATTATTGTCTCTCTCACTATCATCACGGTGCACAAATTCATCCCCCTCACTTTCTCCATCTGATCTGTCAGTGTCACTGTCATCACTACTGTCATCGTGCTTATCCTGATCCATGTCCTCAGGATAGCCATCATCTTCACTAGTACTGGACACATCATCATCATGACCCCGTTGAGCTGAAAAGGGAAAAAAGCAAGCAACAAATACCATGATTAGATATCCACTACATGGTCCCAGAAATGCAGAAAATTATGCTATGTACCTCAGAATATAACTTAATTGCTTAGATAAAAATTCTGCATATAATCTCAGTCATTCATACAGTCTGACATTATTCTTATTAGGTAACAGTTTTCAATACTTCTTATTTTTGGTCATTTAAGTTTTTTTTAAAGGTTCAAATTTGAAAATACATCCTATTTAGAATCAATCATGCTTATATAACTACACAATCAGTGATTATACAATGATGTTCAAAACTGATGACAATACAGCCGAAAGGGAAATAGGTATTGTTAAGAGTGTGACATCTCAGGTTGGGGGTATAACTCAGTTGGCAGAGTGCTTGCCTTGCATGTATAAGACCCTGAGTTCAATCCCTAGCACACATACACAAAAAGGAAGAGTGGGACCTCTTTAGATATAGTATGATGCCTTTATTTGGGTAGATCCTATGATTTAACCATGTGAACACACATTGGCATGTAGATAGAACTTAAGGGTTCTAAGAGTGGTCAACAACATGTTAAATAGGGACAGCATGAAACACAATGGTGAAAAAGTCACAGAAGTTAAAGAATAGTTAGTCACTCCTTACCAAGTTCTGGACTATACAACATGTCTTCATCTCGCCTACGAGGGGGAAGATCTAGAGCAAAGCCCACTTTACGGCCATACATCTGCATGACTTGGGGAGGAGGTGGACCAGGTGGAGGGCCAGGAGGTTTTCTGCCAGGGGGCAAACGTGGAACACCATGTCCAAGAAGAGGAAGGATAGAAACTGCACGAGTTGGGGGTCTGTAAGGAAAATTTGGTAGTATCACAAAATGGAATTCACACTTAAACAATACATTGATGACACTCACATCATCTTTTATTTCTCACTGCATGAATTTTGGCACTCCACACTCAAATGGTGCTTTTAATAAGTGCTCTGTTTATGGGAACTGCTTCCATACCCATAGGCTGAGGTCTTCTTTAGGATGGAGGGTGGCTGGGCACCAGGAAGTGGAATGTCCTGGATCAAGATGTTGGAAGGAGCATGCGGCATATCTGGCAAAGGAATACTCTCTACTTCCACATGCTGAGCATTCTGAAACACAGAAAATTCCAATAGTAGAAGAGGAAACTAATCCACAAATTCAATATCAAAGTTTCATGTCTGCTGTTTCATAGCCTCAATTTGTTTTCCAACTTAAATAAATATGAAAAAACAAGAACCAAAAGCTTCAGTACTTCCAAAGCTTGTGTTAAAGAACTCAAATATTGGGCTAGCGTTGTAGCTTAGTGGGACAGTGCTTGCCTAGCTCCTGTAAGGAACTGGGTTTGATTCTCAGCACCACATAAAAAATAAAGGTACTGTGTCCACCTACAACTAAAAAAAAATAAAATAAAATAAAAAAGTAAAAAGAACTGAAGTACTTTATCTCTTTCTCTGAAAGAACACAAAGTTGGTGGCTTTTTTTTCTCCCCCTTTATTATCAGCTAATTATTTATGGATATGAAATAGCTGCTGTTTAGAGAAGTTCAACTGTTTTCACTAACAGGGTAAATAGCGTAACAAAGCTACCCTATTTAATATTCTAGACAATAATATATGTCAATTAGCAAGTGGTATATACCCAGTGGTAGGGCTTGAGTTCTAAACTTAGTTTGGCTTTGTTGAGTTTCTACTCTACATTATCTGTAGGTAACCATGTTGCCTTAAGTTGCCTTATCTGCAAAAAAATGAAGCCCCCCAAACCTAACTTTACAAAAATTATACCATTTAGTCCCACCTCCCAATTTTAAAAGTAAAATTTACAGTGAAAGGTACAAATTCAATAAGATTTGACAAATGCATATGTTTCATACTCCTTTCTGATCAATCTCAAACTCCATCCTATGGCAAACAAGGTGAACACTTTTTTCCTCCATAGATTAGTATTGCCTATGCTAGAATTTCATACAAATGAAATAATAACTATAAAAGAACCTCATCATGCTTTTGAAATTTATCCAGGTTCTTTTAAAAAACTTTCTTTATCCTGGGTTATTCTGTGTATTAGTAGATCATTCCTTTTTGTTGCTAAGTAAAAATTCCAATATTGCTAAGTATATTCCATTGTATATTAGAGTTTGATTATTCATTATCATTATTTATGGACCTAGTCTATTTTCAGTTTTTTGGCTATTATTGTGTTGGCAAGCAAATTGATTTCTATAAACATAAGAGGATTAGATTTTCTGGCTCAAAAAGTAAGTTCATGTTTAGTTTTGTAAGAAACTAATATGAAGAGGTTTAAAAATGATTAATTCTCCCTCTAACGTTTTAGATCAAACTTCAGTACAACATTTTAGCTTCTTCCTCCAGAGAAATTGATTACCTTGACAGCATCAAAATATTGGCTAAGTTGAGCCCTCTTCTGTTCATATTCTACTTCTAGCTTTCTCAATTCTTTGTAAATATCTGGATTCTCTTTTTCATAAAGTCGCAGAATACGTTCAAAAGTTTCACGCAGCTTTTTACGTTTGTCTTTCAGTACTTTCTCATTTAACTGTGGTTGTTGTACTGGGTTAAACTCTGAAAGAAAAAAAGATTATAAATCATAAACAAAGGGTTATATCATTTAGGTATTCATAGATTATAAAATTTAATAAAAACCTTCTGGAAAAAAATTAAATACAGACAACCATACTCTTCAATTTATTCAATGAAGTATAATATTTTTAAAATTCACACTTTTTATTTTTTGGTGCTGAGAATCAAACTCACGGTCTTGTGCATGTTAAGCACATGCTCTGTCTCTGAGCTATACCCCTAGTCTAAAATTCCACCCATTTTAGATGGCCATTAATTTCACTTTCATTTCTCAGATATCATTTCGCTATAATAGAAATCAATTTATACTCCTCTATGCTGAAAACCTGCTATAGCAGTTTTTACTAGACAGATCTGGGTTTATAGTCTACACTGGTCCTTCATTTAATTGTGAAATCTTGATTTTTAAAAATTTAATTCTCTGCTCTTTAACTTTGTCATCTGGTGAATGATGACATTAATTATCTTTTAACAAAGCTCCAATAATAAAATGGGATTACATTAAAATACCCAATGGTTTATTGGGACGTGAACCCATCATAAGTCGAGGAGCATCTTATTGCTCTTCCACATTCTTACCGATTGGTCAACTATCCTTTGAATATTCTTATTGAAAAAAGGGGAAACTGCCTTATATTCATAATTGCCTATATTTAGATTTTATACGGTTAATTGCCAACATTAAAAACCAAATGTCACAGACAATAAAACTCCAAGGTGATTTCATAAACCAGATTTGTCTTCTCTTGAAAAATTAGCTGGTCCAACTGGACTTTTGTTACTGTATAACCACAATTAGCTTAAGCTAAATAACGGCTACCCTCTTGTTTTTAAGATATGGGATCTCCAGTTTGCAACAGTCCCTACTCCATCTCTCCATATCATCTCCCTAACACTAAAACTAAATCTGTGTTAAATGACATCATGCTGTTCTGTTTTTCTTAGGCTTATGCTGCTTTACTCATTACCTGCTTTTCTGTGTGTATCAGACAACTGTAGCTGCTATAAAATCCTGACTTTTTATAAATTCTTACCCATTTCATCCAATTTCTCCATGTCCCGGATAATCTGTTTGGGGTCTTTCATCTTCAAAACTGCAGCTCGTACCATCATACGCTGTTTTTTGTTCTTAGAAAAACAAAAGAAAAGCAGAATGTTAAGAAACTGAACATCCATGAGTTTTTATTTCAAGAATCCATTTAAACAGAATTTAAAATTTCTCCTTGTTTTCTGATCACTTGTTTCAATCGCCAGATACAAAGCTATTTTTTTTGCTCTCAAAAATGTTAAGACTTTAGTAAAAAAGTTGTGCTTTTTAAGACAAATACTGCTTTTAACTTTGTGAGATCTTTAGTAGTTACATAACAGAAAACTTTTCTTAAAACAAATGTTGCAGCTTAATCAAAAAATCATAGGAAAAAGCTTTGCAAGATTATTAGTAACCCATAAAAGAAAAAACAAAAACCCCACAATTGGAAATTATTAAAAATCAAAGTGCCCTCGGAGCTGGGATTGTGGCTCAGCTCTAGAGTGCTTGTCTAGCACATTTGAGGCCTTGGGTTCGATCCTCAGCATCACATAAAAATAAATAAAATGGTATTGTGTTCAACTACTTCTAAAAAATAAATATTTAAAAAAAACCTAAGTGCCCTCAATGTGTTAAAACCCTATACACTTCCTATTCTGCTGAAGTACTTCACTGCAAACTTAATCATGAAAATAAATATACAAAGCTATCTAGCATCACATTTATTTCCATTCACTAATCTAGTAGCTTTTAACAAAGCCATTATGTTTTGATAAGCAGTAAAAAAAGAATTATTGCTGGGCACGGTGGCACATGCCTGTAATCCTTGGGAGGCTGAGACAGGAGAAAAATGAGTTTAAAGCCAGCCTCAGCAACTTAGTGAGGCCCTAACCAACTGAGACCCTATTTCTAAATAAAATACAAAATAGAGCTGGGTATGTGGCTCAGTGGTAGAATGCCCATGGGTTCAATCCTTGGTACCAAAAAAAAAAAAAAAAAAAAGTCAAAAACATTTTTCAATTTTTGGGAAAGATAATAAAATAAACAATGACATCATAAATAATCATGAATTTATCTGCAGTTTACTACCAATAAACAAATCTTGGTTCGTAAATTTTATGGTTTTTATCAAAAGCATAAAGCATTTTTTTCTGGCAGGAAATTGGAAATGTTATTCTGAAATCTACTAATCTCAAAAGATGTGCCAAAAATCACTTATAGCTATTCAAGATGCTTCTGAAGTCATACCTTTTTTAATTCTCTCTTCCGGGCTTCCTTTCCTTAAAAGGGAAAGAGGGAGAGAAGATACAATTTTTAAATCTTGTTGAGAAAAGCTCACTAATCATGGCAACCCAAAATTTCAGGACATTAAGTTTCTTAGAAAACAATAATGAATCTTAACAAAAAGTTACCATAAATACTAAATAAGAGCTGGTAAAACCTAATTGGTTCAAAACTCCTCCGAATACATAAAGGTCTTAAGCCAATTCTACTTTGTCAAGTCAATATGGGTAGAAATTTATTGGCAAATTTAAAGTTTTAATCATGTGCCCACAAGAACTAGATGATTTCATACAATTTCCTCCTCCTATCACTGATCTTATAAATAAGTCACAATGAAACAGGTTCCTTATTAACTGCAATTTTTAATATCCTCTACTTCATTCCACACTGAAAGACACTTACGGGCTTGGTCTGTAGGGTTCATAAATTTTCCACTCTTGGTGGATGATGTTGATCTCCGTCCCATGTTGACAATATGTATGGTTCACTTATTCATTTAAAAAAAAATAAACAAACCTGTAAAGACAAAGAAATAGATTACCTTTCCTATATTGATAACATTTCTTCCTTTTTAGTGTTCCTATCTCTGGATATTATTCTTTAGAAAGGTAAGGAGTATGAAGATTACTTTATCAATAACTTATTAACATTTTCTGTATAAATAACAACACTGTCAATTGAAAAAAAATCAACTAGAAATGTGCTAACAACATGACACAAATCACAAACAAAAGCTGTCACATTCTTCCTTTATTTACATGTAGGGTAAAAGAATAAAAAGGAAAAATGGGGGCAATGAATCTGGGCTTAAAGACAGTATCTTCCCCTTGCCCCTCTCCACTTTTTTTCTTGACATATGTGCTATATATTTCCTGAGACATAAAAACTCATTAATTTAAGCCCATTCACTTTAGATTTAATTCTAATCTGAATAGAACTGACTCTCCTAAAAGCTTAAAATATAACCAAAAATGTAAATATCCAAAATTAATATTGTATTATATTAACAGAAATCCCAAAGACTTCTCCGCTGAGATATATGTTTCTTACTGGAATCTACTTGACTCCGGATTTATATTTTTTAAGGTAATTAAAAGTAATAACTGTGTTTAAGGAAAATATTTTTAAAATCACAACTTTTTTTTGGTACCGGGGATTAACTCAGGGACCTTCAACCACTGAGCCACATCTCCAGCTCTATTGTGTATTTTATTTAGAGACAGGGTCTGAGTTGCTTAGCACCTCGAGGTTGCTGAGGCTCGTTTTGAACTATCTTCCTGTCTCAGCCTCCTGAGATTACAGAGGTGCGCCACTGTGCCCGGCTAAATTAAAACTTTTATTAACATCATTTTTTTCTCTTTTACCCCCCCCCCCAAAAATGAAACTTAGTCTTTCCGAAAATAAAGACTGACAAATTAGCTTTCTTTTTGAAAGTAGACACTTTTTTAAAGAGTGGGAAAGGGAAGATCAAAGGGCAAATTTTGGGGCACATAATAGGATTGATTACCTTCCCTTTGCCCCCTTAAGATTTTGTCAGACCAGTTAATACGTTTCACCAAGTGTTCAACTGCTCCTATTTCTGCTAGATGTTTCACAGTTGTTCCAGGGACAATTATTTTACCATATTAAGTGTCCCCTTCTCAGAAAAACTGGGGGCCTGGGGAAGGGGCGGGAGAATATAAAGTGGATAATGGGGGAACCAGCACAATAGTACAAGTTCTTATATCTTCGAGTACCTTTATCTGTTGTGTTTTCCTTTCTCATTTAAACCTCAGGCTCATATTTTGACCCTCTTCTCCCACAACTGGAACACAGGGCAGATATGAATTACAGAATTTTTACAGAAAATCGTGGAGCCTTAGTCTACACAACTTTTCTGCCTAAAAGCTAAAAGTGGAGGCGATTGAGAAATCAGGCCGAAAAGCCGTGGGGAATTATAAAAAAGTCAAAGAGGCTTCAAGGGACGGGGTCCAGGTCCACCAAAGGAGGCAACAGCAGCAACTGCCGAAACCATAGCGACGGTTGATACTGGACTCGAGGTACAAAACGTCAACCTGAGGCAACCGCTCAACGTGCTTAGGAAGCGGCAATAACCCACCTGGCGAAGTAACCACGTAGCCGCTGGATGCTACCCGACGCCAGGCCCAGGAATCCTCCAGTCTGCTGCTCGGGAGATCCCAACTGGGAAGAGGAAGGGCCGGGTAAAGGGGCCTGGTGTCCCCAGGGCAACCGCGCGGGCCCTAGGAATGGACCGGAGAGATGAAGAAGCGGAGTAAAGCAATCCCATGTACTCACAGCACTGCTGGGCTCCCAGGACTGCGAGAAGCCGGGAGGGGGCGATTCTGGGCCCCTTTCACTTCGTAGGGGCCTTCACCTCTGCCTCTCGGTCAACCACCTAACCACCGCCATCTTGAAACCTCGCGCCCCACCGCCATCCTTACGTCACTTCCTATCCCTAGGGTCGACGATCTCTTAGCGTTGTTCTGTAGTGGAACCATAGAGAGCGCTCAAGAACTACAGGACTAAAGGCTTTTCCGCTATAAAATAATGCCCCATTGGCTGGTTGTAGGCTAAGAGCCCGCCCACGTCGATTGACACTTTATAGTCCAATAGGAATAAGAAAAAGAAAGTCAATATCTGATTGGCTGTTTATTTTGCCTCTCGGGTCGGGGGCGTTCTGATTAAATTACCGCAAGTCTGTTGAGCCATGCGATTCCGGTGCATTTGGAAAACGGCCTCTTTCTATCCCCGGAATTGTGTTAATTGTTGGATTTTCGTATTTCTTATAATGTAAACGGGCGCAATCTTTTGTGAGTGTCGCCATTTGAAAACGAGTTGAATAACACTTGCCACTGAATTGAATGTGCTTTGTAAGCATCTGGTTATCCCATGTGGGCGCCTGGGGCATCTGGGATTCAGTAGTCTATCAATACAGAGAACGTTCGTTTATTTGTTCGCCTCAACAAATAAATCTATGCCCGTATTAGCGGCTCAAATTGATAATCTACAAGATCGAGAAAATGTGGGGATACACGTGCAGTTAGTTTTAAATTCACAAGTGGCGA